>NC_083337.1:139154605-139494674 GCF_019175385.1 Lycium barbarum
CATTTTTCTTCTATTTTTTTTCTATAGGATCACGGAGAATGCTACTCTTCTCGATGGTGTCTTGGAATAACTCTATGAATTATATGACAGAAGAAAATAGAACTTTTATTTATATTGGGAAATAAACTTGGGTTGATTATTTATTACAATTACTGCAAGAATTCAAAATAAGTTAATTAGAATACAGCAAATCTACAATAATACAAAAATTTGTCTGCATAACAACCATTATTGAACTTTTTAGTTACTACAAAATTATCTTAACTAAAATTATATCTGCAAGCAGGGCCTCCCAGTGGTGAGGCCCGGTCATCTGCACTTGATTCTGGGCTATATGTTGCCATCCATTTAGCAGAATTTTTGGGGTTTGGGCTTTTTGCACATGAGTCATAGCTCCACCTACGGGTTGTCCCCTTCTTAGTTGTTGCATTCCATTGGGCCAATGGTGGGCTTTTGGGCTTTATTGGGCCTAGACTCTTTACCTTTGCTTTTGCATATTGAGTTGGAGCCATATAGCTAGGAACACAATCCTTATTGGACTGACAATGCTGCCATGATGAATATGGACTTCTTTTGTGATGGGCTAAATTGACATCTTCTGAGCCCAATGGGGTGTTTAGATCCAATTTTACTGTCTTCTCTGACATGTCATCTGTAGTGGACAATGTAACATAGGAGCTCTCTTGTGGCATAACATGTTTTGAGTATTGAGAAGGTTGAGAAGCCATCCATCTCTCAAGCCAATTCCAACCTCTTGAATTTTCATGTTCATTGCTAAGAAACTCTTTATCATCTTCCTCGTCATGTGGATCAAAGTGCAACCACTTTTCTTGTTGCTAACATGATAGCCAATATATATGAAATTAAGTATCAATTGAAAAATATTGTACCTTCTTGGCTAGTCTTAATCTTTAAATTGATAAAAAGAAATGGGTAATGAGTTTAACTCAACCCCAAAAGTTAGCTGGTGAGGCCAAATTGTCCCAAACCATATAAAGAGATCAAATTCTGGACTTAAAATTCCTCTATTACTTGTACGACCGCGTATACTTGCGTGTGCGTTTGGGAGCAACAAGTTTTTGGCGCCGTTGCCGGGGACTTAGAAATTAACTTTTTCTAGATTAGACTTTTCTTTTCGTCTATTCAAGCTATTCAAGTTTTTTTTTAATTATTTATTTTATTTTTAATTTAATATTTTGGTTAGCTTTCTTGACATGGCATCTTGAAATAAAAATTGATCGAATATTGGTTGTTCCTATTTTGGTGATCCTTGTTTGATTTGTGGAGGACCCCACTTGTGGCAACACTGTCAAAATATTTCTGGGAATGGGTTGTGTGCACCTTCCCAATCTTTTGAGTGGAATATTTGTAATATATGTGATGGCCAAGACGGTCATTGGAATTGTTGTCCTAACTCTTACTCCCCATCCCCGAGCCCCTATTATGATTCTCCTGTTATTTGTAATGTTGACAGGAGTAATGAAGTGGAGGATGCGGAAAGTCTTGCTCGGGTTAGCGATATGATGAAACAAATAGGGAGCAAATAATGAAGCACGATGCATTAATGAGAGAGCAAAACGCAGAAATGTGGAAAGCCATAGAGAGGATTCGTGCCAAACTCACAGAGATGCAGGTGGAGGCTGAAACTTGTAATGATCTACAAGTTACAGGCTTAGCCGATACTCAAGATGAACCTCAAACAGAAGAAGAGAGCGAGTTCCCGTAAGTAGATAGCTTTGAAGAAGTAGAGATAGTGAGCCAATCTTGGCTAACGGAACAAGCTCAACAAATAAAATTTCATGGACTTCTCCGTGATGGTTTTACAAACATGGCTACACAACTGATAGAAAGAAGAACTGAGCTCAGACAAGAGATAGACCAATTTGGCTTAGATATCTATGACCTGCAGGCTCAAATGAATAAAAAGGTTGAGGCATCTAATGCCCAACCAATAATTGTTATGGATACTGGCCAACTTGTGGAGCAAATACAGGAATTCCAACCAGTCGATCAGATCTTTGTTGATGATGTCATTGTTGAGGAGGTGTACAAAAGTGAGGATGTCAAAAATAATGTAGTTTTAGAGTTGGGCCATGTTGGTCCTCATTCTAAACATTTTTCTACATTATGTTTGGTTAGCGACATGGAAATCGAGCCTTCCAAGCCTTTGGAGATGTGTATAGATGAGGAACAAGAGCTTTACATCCTGAAATTTGCCACGCTAAAAAGACAAAATGACATTCCTCACTTAAGGGCCAAGAAGTGCAAGATGCGACACCTATTGCTTGGTTTCTTTATTTTTACACCACCGCCCCATAAGCGTGATAGAAAATTTGATGCAAAATTAGGAGTGAAATTCATAAGTTCGAGGTGGAGGAAAAAGTTGATTCACGTCGTGCCGCGACGTTAACTAAGGTGCTTATTGGGAGGCAACCTAATGTGTAATAATTATAGGTTTTTATTTTTATAGTGTCACGTTTTGTTTTGTTTTATTTTTTTGTTTTGCAGATTAGGGGAAGTCTGAGTACCCGAAGTTGAAAGCTGAGGAGCATGCCAGAGTTTTAAGTGTGGGGTCATTCACCCCTTGATGATGAGAGCATGTTGCTAGCTAGGCCCTAAAGGGTCCCAGGGAGTATTTCTTGCTTTACGTGTTTTTAATTTTTCCATCTATATGCACTGAGGGCATTGCATGATTTTAAGTGTGGGGTGGGAAATACGTCCTTGGTAAGGCTGAGGATGATGATTTAATATGCCTTAGGATTTTTTATTTTTTTTATTAGTTTTGAGTCTTAGTGTCGAGAAAAAAAATATGAAAAAAAAAATTGAACAATTCGAAAAAAGTTTTTTTTTTCTTTGATTTTCTTTAGTAACTTCTTAAGTCCCTCATTAGTGGCATTCATCATCCGCCCCCTTGGGTTTTCTTTTGGCCTCGGTTCTTTCCTGAGGGGGGACCTTTGAACCGGGTAATTTTTTATTTTTAGGATTAATTTTTTTTATTTTTTAGGAGTAGTAAAGCAGAGAGAAGAAAGACCTTGTGACTTGTTTGATGCTAGCATATTTGGGCCTGAGCTTGAGTAGTACTTTCCTGTGAGTGCTTGATAAGGAAAAATATAGTAGACTTTTTGACACCTAGCTCAAGGTTATGACTCTGTGTATAGCTTATTCTTATTTTGTAGTTCGTCATGATCCTATTTGTCCTAGAGTAGAATTGATCTATCTTGATTGAGACTTGTGCCATGTGTGGTGAGGATTTCTTGCATATATTTCATATTTTGCATCTTAGTCTAGAACTTGCCCTACATGTTATTGAAGTGAAATAAAAAGTGTTGCTATGTTTAGAAGATGATTATAGGCTTTCTTTGATATGTCTTGTGAATTTTAGCCTTTTCAGAAATTATACCACTAGTTAGTCCTTTGAGCCTGTAGCCTTTCATTTGTTAGCCGTATTTTTGCCTTGATCCTTTTTGTTGAATCCCTGATTTTTGCACCCTGCTTCCTTGAGCACTGTAGCATAAACTGTGATATTAATTGTTAAATCTGGAGAAAAGGGATGGTCAAGTGAAAATATGGTGATCAATGATAAGCTGCAAAGTAATGAAAATGCCCTCTTAAAAAGAATGTGACATGAATGGAAAGCAAAAAAAAAAAAAAATACTGAAAAAAATGATTGAAGCGTTCTTGATATGATGAGAAATACTTGTGAAATAATTGATGAAGAGAGGGCTGAAAAATAAAGTGAAAAGATGAAATAATGGGTGATGAAGTCTAAAAATGCAAAGTGCTTAGGGAAGTGTAAGTCACTATTATATAGTTTTCCTACTCGTCCCCTAGCCAACATTACAACCTGTTAAAGTCCTATTTGATTCTATTCAAGCATACTTACATTAGTAGAGATGTACATAATCGGCAAGCCTATGATTCTTTGTGCATACATGTGAATTTCTTTGTGAGCGAGAGAGTTGTGCTTTGATGCTAAGTCCTTAATTTACATTCATTCCTTGATTTGAGTGTGTGGACTATTTCTTCTTATGAGAGTACTTGTTTCATGATGGATAGGTGATGTTATCAGATTTCTTTGATAGAGTAGGTGAGGGCTCAAATTTGATGAGTTAGAGTCTGCCTTTGATGTTAGGAGGTTAGAAGTTTGTTGTTTGTTTGTGGACTTGTATATCTTACATGATGATCAAGAAGTGTATATTTGACGGTTTAAGTTGCTATAGGGCCTAATCGTCGGTATCAATCAAAGTGGTGGTAGTCCTAGGCTTGATTTATTGAGAGTGATTTTAATGCTTACTCAAGGACGAGCAAGAGTTTAACTGTGGGGTGGTGATGCTCGGCCATAAATTGCATATATTTAGCTATTATTGCCTCACATTTTAATTCTTTTAATTGTCTTTTGAGTAAAAATTATATTACTTGGTGCTTAATATTATATTTTACTGTGTAAAAGTAAAACGGTGCGAAAATGAAGAGATTTGCGGAGCAAAATTGGATAAAACGGGAAAAGAAAGAGAAAAAGAAAAGAAATAAAGAGGGGCAGACAAGGAGGGGACACTCCTTTGAAGTTGTCCCCCCAAGTGACTACAAAACAAAAGAACAAAAAAGAAGAGTGAAATTGGAGTTGAGAAACACAGGGAAAAACGTTACGAGGCAGCAGGCGTTCAGTGCGCGTCGCACTGCCATAGCGAGGAAATTGGTCTTTGATTCTTTGTATCCGTGTTGCACCCGCGACGCAGGTGAGTTGCACCAGCGATGAGGGTGTGACACGCCCCCCTTTTTTTTTGGTCCGAGTTGAATTTAATTTTTAAAAGCTCAGGTCTTTTGGTACTTTATAAATATATATTCTACACATTTTTTACATAACTTTGGAGAACTTGAAACCCTTAGTTCAGAACTTTGGACCTAGAGAGAGTTTGGAGCCGTCGTGGAGGCCGTAGTTACAGGGTTTTATCTTCTTTTCTCTGTAATACTTATTTTAAAGTTTTTATTTGGATGATTTGTTATTTTTCCTCAATGTCTATGTGGAGCTAAACTCTTTAGTTCTAGGATTTTGACACAAACATGAAAGTTGACGTTTGATTATTGTTTCTATCTATTAGATTTCTATATTTTTGGGTTGCTTATTTATTCTTGTTCTTAATTGTTTAATTACTTGATCACTAATTAGACACTATCTGTACGTGGTGCATGAATTGAACTTGAGCAAGGGAATTCACGTGCGTAATAAGAATAAATAGAGTTTGTTCAATTTAATCATTTCACTACTGAGTATAGAGATCTACTCTTTAGCCCTACTTAGTTGAATGCGGAGAAATAAATGCGTTCTTGTTACCTCTAACGACTATATAAATATAGGAATTATAGTAGCATCTACAGGCTTGTGAGTAGTTCGAGAGAATATCATAAAGTTATAATTAACCCGTCAACTAGTAACCCATAGGTAGAACGATTTGAAGACTCAGATTGTTAGTGGTCATAGCCCTAGATCTATCTCTTCTCCGATAAAAATCTGCTCTTTCTTGATTGAAGTTCATTATTTGCTTTATTTTATTTTTAGTTAATTAATAATTATATCTTGAGATTTTATTTCTTGTTTAGATAATTAACATTAGTTTAATTTAGTAACAGTTAATGATAAGTCTCTGTGGGTACGATATTTGAACTTAAAATTCTTATATTACTTGTACGACCGCGTAAACTTACGTGTGCGCTTGGGTGCAACAAGTTTGTGGAGATCTATCATAACAATCACTATGGGGGCGTTTGACTGGGAGGGATTTGGGAAAATGCTCCCAAGATACAATTTGGTATTTACATGTCATATTTCTTGTTGGTATTTCCATTTCTGCGCAACTAATATTGGTATATGTGATTATACCTTACTGATGATATTATTTTATATTAAATGCAACATGTATATCGTTAGTATTGATATTGTTAATCTTTGTATTACTACAATCTTTGCATTGTAGTTCTACATAATTAGTCTTGTGTGACCTACTGGCCCCAAATGGTTAGTTCGTCTAATGTAAAGGTAGTGTCGATATATTAGTAACAGACTAACAGATATTAGACAACTTTTGTAAATTGTCATGTACGGAATAGGAATAGCTAACCTGATAAGCATAAGCATAAGCATAAGCAAGAGTTCTTTCCCTTTTCATTTCAGCATGTTGTTTTCTCCTAGTAATATCCATGATATTTTCTTTGCTCTGGTTCCTGTTATCCCAGCCTTCTGTCTTTAGCTTCTTAAACAGGCTATTGTGCTTGTACTCATCTTCTTTCCTCGAGCGCAATCTCAGTTCTCCTAGCTTGCTCTGCAGTTTTTCCTGGACTAACCCGAGTCTTCGTGCACGAACTTTTGCCTGTACACGTACTAATGCTTGCATACATCTCATTGTCATCTGCGCTTGTTTGCGCACATTATGCCCCCTCACTAGTGCTTGCAACCTTACCAATCCCTTGAGGGCAAGCAAAGCGCGTCTTGCCTACAAAATTAGCAAGACGTACATCGCTCATTAAGAATTTCACAGGAGTTACTAAATAATAACAACAACAACAACAACAACAACAATAATAATAATAATAATAATAATAATAATAATAATTAAACTCAATTCTGTTGATTTGGCATTTTAAATCAAAGCATAATACCATTGTACGTTACTTTTTGTGACAATTAGTTTAGACTCTAGACATAATTAAAATGTATATTTGAACTGTACTTATATATAATTCGAGTTGGAGACGATGTGCTTGTTCCCTACATTGTAAATGGCAGATTAAATACAAAGGTAAGTCAGTAAGTGTATTTGATTGATAGAGATAAAAGAAAGAATTGGCTTTCAATTTACCAGATATCCTCTGTAATATGATTGAATAAGGGTGGCAGCTCTTTCCTCTTTAAAATGACTGCTATATCCAGTTACTCTGACAACTTTAGCGGCTGCATGAGCTGCAGCAGTGGCCACGTCGACATGAATGTCATGATTTTGATCTTCAGCCAACGAAGGTGATAACTCGTCGTTGCTTTCTCGATTATTGGTTTGATCTAAAGAACTCCCCGTTGGAAATTGTTCAATTGACACTACTTCGGGAGCTTCATGTTGCCATTGGTTATCTATTTTTTCCTTCTGAAAAGCATACAAATCACTTCACACCATTAGCACTTTAATTAAAGGTTAAATACATCGACAACCCTTAAACTTGTCAATTTAGACACCCGAACTATAGTCTGTTTTGGTTTAACACTTGAACACATGATTAAGTATTTCCATTAGACACTTCCTATTCAAAATGTCGGAAAAACTTCTGCACGTGGTCTGCAACGCCCATTAGATAGATAAGTTAACGACTTACAATATGTTATCTCCTTTAATTATACACATTAGCTTTAATAAGCCGTAAAACCTCAGGCATGTTCAATTGATAAAGGGGGAGACATATATAATTTAATTAATTTATCTATGTAATTGACGCTTGACGTCTTGAGAACACACACAAAAACTTCGAATAGAAACACTTATCATGTGTTCAAATGCTTAATTAAAACATGACATAATTTGCGTGTCTAATTAAATTTTAATGATAAAGCTAAGAGATTATCAATGTATTCAGCCTTAATTAAGATTATCATTTAATGAGATTATTTCTTGAGACTAGTAGCTAGGGAGCTAATTGGGGTCTACAAAATAGGACATATTATGATGAATTAATGCGGATGAGGGCGATAGAAATTAAAAGGTGGAAGAAAGCAACAAGTCATGAATTCTATGCTGCTGCCTTTCAACAGGAGCCATATTGTAGGGGGGCCAATAGGTAGTCAATGCCGTTTGGTGAGACACTTGTTACGATAGCTGGTAGATTTACAAGTGATCCATTAAAGGAGCTCATGAGTAGGTAGGCTTATGAGAGATCCAGAAAAGTAGTACACAAGAGATGAAGACAGATATTTTACAAATTTTCTTGATCATATATAAACTATTTACACAATTAGATCAGTTAAAAGGTAACTGCGAGACTCTGTTTAAGAGGAGCAGCATTGACATATAACCTAGAATAAATGTTAAGTGACCTGCTATAACAAGTTAAATTACTTTATTACACTATCAATATATAGAACTTAATTGTAAATCAAATTGCTTCAATTTGCAGAGCGTGATACTAACAATTCCAAGCTATCAAATTACCTATCCTCTCCAATGGAATAGAAACAAATTAAATGTCGTAAAATCATGGTTTTAGCAACTTTGAATCAGTCTAATTAGCAATGCCCATTAATTTGCAAGCAATTAGGACGTATTCGACCATAACACATTGATATCACTCATCAGGCATACAAACTGATAAAGATTATCTCCAAACATGTATTGTCAGAAGTATACTTTGCTTTAATATCTACTTGGAAATAGAATGTTTCTTGAATTTAATTTATCTTACTTCCCTACACGTACCGATAAGAAGAGTGAACTAACCTTTTTATCTGCTGGCGAATCCCTAGAAGAAGGTTTAATAAAGACTTTCTTCACTGTGGAAAACCACTTACCACTTCCTTTCTTGCCCATTTCCAGCCAAATAAATTATCTTCTTCCGCCAGAAAACATTAACGAGATGATCAGATCATATTTCTAATTCAAAATGCACTTTTTTTGGTGCGCCAAATTTATAGTAATGTTTTTTGTTTTAAGAAGAACAAAGAAAAGGTAACAACCACTTAATCAAAAGAAACTTTGTGTACTACAATTAAGAATGAGAAAATTGAAGAATGAATAAGAAGTATATATCAGGAGGGACAGGGAAGGAAGGTAGATAACTAAAGTTGTAAATGAAATAGAAAGTGGCGTATTCTGCATAAAGAATGTACCAGATGCCAATAATGAGATCAATAGTAGAATAAGGTTGAAGTGGTTAGCTGAGGAAATGGGTGAATATATAACCTTTATATGATTTGTATAAAGAAAAATGATATTATGAGGATTTTTTGGCATATTATTTTCAGATATTTTATGTGGAAAAGAAAAAAGACATAAAATTTAATTAACTTAATTTGTGAAGGACTACAAAATCAATTGATCTGTAGCCAAGCTATGGGTTCGGTTGAACACAACGATTTTTCATGTATTTGTCTTAAGAAATTCATTAAATAAGTATACATATTAAATTCAAAATTCAGTTATTATTATTGTTAAAAATTATCGTTTCAAAATTCAGAACCCACAAAATTAAATTTCTAATTCCGCCTCTAGGAACTTAGACCTTCTCGTTTGCCGTTGGTATTTACCATTATCACGAGGTGAATGTATAGCTGCGTTCCTACTCCTTGTTCTTATACTACAATAACTTTACCTGACAATTCTACACACAGTTGACTTTCAACAAGTTGACTTCTAGATACAAGTGTGCACTGCATACTATAGTATGCCCTCACTCTTACGATTTAAACACTGTAGCTGTTCCAAAAATTAAACGAAGTGGGTCAAACAGGAAAAAAGTACGTTATGAAATATTTATCTAACTCTAATAATAGAGTTCGACCTCAAAGTATTGAGTTTTATCTAACGTGCGAACTCATTATTGGATCCGTCACTAACTTTAAGCTCCCTATTTCTCATGCGAATAAAGTGAAAATTCAAAATTGGGCCAAAAACAGAAGTGAAGTTTAGATAATTTTGACGATAAAATACATGAAAGTACTTTTTCTTGCATTAATTTATTAATTTCATCAATATGTTGAGCATCATATATATAGTTGTCGTTAAATATATAAAGTTAAGCATACCTGAGAGAATAGATACAGCTAGATAAAAGCCCTTCCCCTTTTGCCTCCCACCTCACTAGAATGAAATGAATGCAAGTTAGTATTATACCTTTACAATTTTGTGGTGCTTAGCATTTCTTAATAATAAAATCAGGTGAAGCACTTGAGTTAGAAGAAAAAAACGTAAAGCACTTGGAAAGAAACACGGGCAGTTAATAAATAGTACTAGTTACAATTTGAGTATGGACATGCAATGTCTAACTCAGAGGTTCACGGGCACGACATTGACATGTTTTTTTTTTTTGAAAAAATTAATATATCAATAGGGCAGTCCTATTGGTGGAATATTAATAAAGAGACAATAAAAGTGAGAACTATGTACTAAATTAATCATCTTATGTACCACAAAATTTTATTTATTTGGTTGTGATAACGTTTAAATCCACTCCTCAAGTGAGAAAGTGTGTTACACCTCGAAAATTTTCGCGTCGTTGCATTGTAAGTAAACTAACGTAAGCTCAAAGAGGTTATGGAACCCTTATACGGTTAAGGAGTACTCTTAACAAGTGTTCAGCAAGTGTTTAAAGGTTTCGGGATCAAGCAAATCGAAGAAAATAAGTTTGTCGAAAATTTGGAAAAAGTTGGCAGAATTTTGGACAGAAATTTTTCAAATTTTAGGTCAACTTTAGAGGGTCATATCTCCTAGTATATCGGGAGTTTTGAAGTGAACCAAAAGCCTAAATTGAAGTTCAGGAAGTCTAGTTTCCAAGACAACAAACCGTTCGTCAAAACGACATCGGAGTGGGGAGTTATGGGCATTTCAAGATAAGCCTCCAAGCTGCCAAATGGCTCCCCGCGGGCCCCACTTGGAAAGTCGGTGGAACCGACTCTCAAGGGGTATAAATACCCTATTATTCCACTTTTTTCATCATTTACACTTCTTGGGAGTTCTAGACACATCCATACACTTCTCTTAAACACTTACAACCCCTTAAATCAAGAATTCGACAAGATTACACCAAATTAGTCCATGAAAAGTTATTCTTCTTGTTTCTACTTGATGTTGTAGTGAGTTTGGTCTTGAAGAAAGTTGGTGTGGCTAAAGTTCTTCAAGTATAAGGTATGTTCTTCATCCTATCTCTTATGTTAAGTTGATTTGAAGGTTTAGCAAGTTTTAAAAGTGAAAATAGTTATGGAGGAAAGGTCATAAATTGTTGTGTTGTAGTTGTTGAGTTTATGGACTGTTTTGAGCACGTTGTAGCCGTGAAGTTGGGTAATTTCCATGTATATGGATGATATCTAATGTTTTTGGTGTGTTGATGAGATAATTCTCCTTAATTGAGGAGAAAGGAAGTGTATATTGTTATTGTATGTTGATAAACATCGAGTAAGATGTTTTTTGGAATATTTTGGTATTGATGATGATGCTGTTGTTGGTGTTAGTGTTGTTGTTGTTGTGTTGGTTGTTGGTATTTTGATTTCGGGCTAGGGATATAAACAGGGGAGATGCTGCTCGAATTTTGGCATATTCTATAGGGGTTTAATTTGAAGACTTAAGATAAGCATATGACGATAAACCTAACAGTAGTATGAATTCTCTTGAATGTAGATTTACGAGCTTGGAAGGATAAGCGTTAAGTCGTAGGAGATCAAAAAGGTATGTTAAGGCTATTCCTTCTTTCATTTTGGCATGATCTATGACAAGTGCGAAACGTAATCATATTCATAATGAATCCACTCCTAGATGTAGGAGTTCACATTCTTATGTTGGTATTGGTGTTGTTCATATCCTGAGTTCCTTGACTTCTTAAGTCCCGAAGGGGAATCCATAAGTTGTATGTTTCCATAATGGTGTCTAAATCCCGAAGGGGGCATTCATAAGGTTCCTTTATTCATATGCATTTCATATTTGATTTTTAAGTCTCGAAGAAGACAAATGAAAAGGGGAAGAAGTTCCCATTTTGAACTAAAAGTTGCTCCGAAGGGAGTCTTTTGATGTTTTTCAAAGATTATCATGCATTTGCACACTTATATATATATACGACATGATTTTAAGGGGAAGGGGAAGGGCTATGGCGTTATATACGCAAACCACCAGATCAGCTGGTATACGATGATTATGATGCCCGAAGGGGCTGCGAGCAGGGCGAAGGTATGCATTATATATATATATATATAGACTCATGATGTATTAAAAGTTCATTTACACATACATGATTATCAGTATGGGTTACAGGTACAGATTGAGTCTGTTACTCTTTTTTCATTCGAGTCGAGATATATTGTTTCAATTCTGCCTTACATACTCGGTGCATTATTCGTACTGACGTCCCTTTTCCTGGGGGCGCTGTGTTTCATGCCACACAGGTGCAGACATATGAGTAGAGGACACTTGCTATAGGATATTCCCAGGCTATCAGCTGGATCGGTGAGCTCCATTTCTGTTTGGATTGTTGCCGAGTCAGAGTACTTATGTATGTCGTTGAGTCAAATACATTACAAGTATGTTGGGGCTCTGTCCTAACTTATGTTATGGTATCTTGTTACCTATTAGAGACTTTGTAGATAGTGTCATGTGGATAATGCGTCGAGATGTCGACAGTTATGTAAAACGGCCATGTAGGTCGATGTGTTCATATGCATTGATTTAAAGATTTTATTGTGACTAAAGGTTTTCTTTGACTTAACGATAAGGGAGAAGTCCCTAACATGATGAAAGAGTTTTATTAAAAAGTTTTCATGTTTTACTTGATGGAAGCGTCATTTCATAATTTAAGGGTTCATAAAAGTTGTGACTTATGAATAGAATGGTAGTATGGCACTCAGTCGAGTAGGGTCATGGGTGTCAGTCGCCGCCCTCCTGTTTGGGTCATGACAAAGTGTACACGTTCGTATGCATAATTTACCTAATTATGTGTCGGGTCAAACCACAGAGAACAATATAAATGCGATTAAGAAAGTAAAGGATTTATCACCAACTAAGTTAAGATAAACACTTTTTCAATATTGATTTTTGATTTAAAAACTAACGAAGATAAAACTAACCTAGAAAGCAAGTAAAATGATCAATGGTCACAAGCATGGATACGAGGGAAATTACCTTCAAGTAACGATTCAATGTATTTTACAATTTTACAACTAAGAGCCAGTTTATGTTAATAGATAATGATTTCTAAAATCTCATTGAAAGTCCTCCAACCAAATCAATGAATTTGAATCTAAGCATTTCCAAGCTTAGAGTGTGACACAATCAATTGAATCTCAAGTTAACTTTTATATTCCTAGCTCAGATGAGGTCTAAAGCCCCAAATCCTTGTTAATTAATCTTTCCTAACCTCAATTTTCCTCTTCTGAGCTCAAATCGAAGTAAATGGGCAAGTCCTATGGTTAGTTAATCCCTTAACAAACAATAAAGAATAAGATTAGTTAAAGAAACAAAGACTCATTTAACTAGAAATAAAGATCATTCAATACATAAGCATAACAAGAGCTTCAGTCCAAAACTTTAATAATGTATATTTCCATAAACAAATTTCAAGTATTGGAATGAAATACTACACACTTAAATAGTCAATACATGTAGCGAGGAATTAATTAAATGAGCAAAGGATTAAAAAATTTCTTATTAAGGTCTTCAAATCTTCAATTCCCAAGTATGGGTGCAAAAACCCTAACTCTTCAAGCTTATAAGAATGGCTAAGGATGTGGGAAATTTCCCCCAAGCCTTGCTTTCGTAGATTCTCAATTTTCCCCATTAAACAATGACGAAAATATCCCCAATTTCAGATTTTCTGTTTTATCTAGATTTTGCTCTTCTACCATTTTTGTCATATTATTCAATTTGACATCTTTTTTACTTGCGTTTCACTTGATTTCTTGCCGATCACTTCTAAATCACATAAACCTGTAAAATTGAAGTAAAATCACAATAAATGCACTATTTTCTCAACCAAACATCACAAAAATCAAAGCTTAAAGAAGAGATAAGCTGGTAAAAATACCAACTTATCAATTTGTGAGGTGGTGGAGTTGAGAGGAATCTAGGAAAGGCTTCTTTGACATTAATTTGAGAACTATATTTGACCCTTCAACATTGGGAGAATGCAGACCGAAAATTGTATATATCATGATCAAAACAATATTGATTAATGTAACAAGGCACTGAAGCAAGTTGGTCACTTCCCTGCAAGAAAGAGTGAAATTTTTGGCTGAGAATATGTTACTTTTAGTTAGGGGTGGGCATAAATACCGAAAACCGAAAAACCGAACCGAACCGAATGAATTCGGTTTTTCGGTTTTCGGTGTTTCGGTGTTTCGGTTTGGTTCCGGGTTTTTTAAATAGCAAATTCGGTGTTCGGTTTCGGATTTTCGGTTTTACTGAAAATTTAATATATTATTTTTTTTATACCAATATAAAATATATATCAATATCACAATTGGAAACTTAACACCTTGGTCGACATTAGGAATAACAGAGCACGTGGCAGCAGTTTGTTAGTCATAAAAATGGTGGTACTCCTGATTTCCAATCTGCTGACTTTGTCTTAATATTGCAATTCTCTTTTCTCACATTTGGCCTCTGTCTCCTCTCTATTTTCCATAACGAGACAAGAGAAAGAAGTTTTATGACGAAAAGTCCTCGTTATGGAAAGAAGTTTGGAATTATTCCAAACTAATCAGCCATTGCGTCAAAAGAATTGAATGCAACAAAATGCATCTGGCAATATAGTCAACAATATAAGAAGCTGGTTGCTGGTTGCAGCTGCTGCTGCTGCGGCTGCTGTTGATACTTGATCATGAATCATTTAGTAACGGGTGACTATTGCTTAACCAATGCCAAAAAATCGAATTAGAAAACCGAACCGAACTTCAAAACACCGTACCGAACCGAACTAATCGGTGCGGTGTTCGGTTTCCACTTTAAAAAAAACGAAACCGAAACACCGAACCGAACAACCGAACGCCCACCCCTACTTTTAGTTACAAATATTGCATATCTTTCATCTTTATGTATTGAATATAAAAATTTACCTATATTAATATCAAGTAAACTGCTTATCCAAAGCTAGCAAAAAATTATTCGAATTGTTGTGTTGACTATGTGCTTTCACAATAAGCTGAATATATTTCCCTCTAATTACTTGTATGTTCTCCTTCATTTCTGTCATTTTTTTCGTGTCTCATCTCACTCTAAAAGCAACTTGATCGCCCAACAATTCAATTCGGCAAACGGTAGTTGACTTTCTTTGCAAATATAAAACACGACTCTGTAAATTGATTCATTGACATCACAGATTCAAGAGATCTTGGATATCCCTCCCCTTATTTCTATTCATTCAAATCTAATGCACAAGCATCTTTTAATGACCATTAGGTTATTTTTATGATTTTACCTATTTTTGCTCAAACGACCCTTTTCTTAGCTTTATTTTGGCGTATTTGACTTGCGGGGGATGGGTGACGCAGTTATCGAGGCAATCAGATTAGTATCAGAGTGAAAAACCTAAGTTTTGATTTTGGGAAAGCTTTTACCAATAGTTGATTTTTGGGTAAATGTGTCCGAAATCCAATTCTAACAGTTTTGTTAGGCCCGGAACGTGATTTTTGGGTGTTTGGTTGCTAAGTTTTGATTTTTGAGAAAGTTAGAGTATTTTTATAGAGAAATGTGTCTTAATGATGTTGGATCAGTGCTTTGAGTGCGCAAGCAAGTTTGTAGCATCGTTTATACTTTAGTTACATGTTTAGTTTATGTTCGTCGGGTTTTGAATGAATTTGAGTGTTGGATCGGAAGTTTTGGGATATGGGAGTTGCTGGCTCTGGTGTCTTCGCAACTGTGAAAATGGAAGCGCATCTTTTTTCCGGTGGAATCGGGTTTAACCAAAAAATCAGTTAAAGATTTGTTTTCTAAGGGTTTGAAGACAAGTGGGACGTATCTAACCCCGAGAACACCTTTTATGAGTCCGGTCCGGAGAACTTTAAATCGGGATTTAATCTATTGAATGACAAAAGTAATATAATATAATTAAAGCAGATAAAAATGATCACAAAGTAATGATTCCGTATATATCCTAAGTTCTTTTGAGAATAGAATGATGTTTATAAGAATGAGTGTGGGAAAGAATTTGATCCCTTTCTTCTCTCCTAAGACTCTTTATATACCAAAACAAGGCTTTTCAAACCCTAATATCCAGGTGATGTGACGCGAGTGTGGCTCAACATGCGCCTCTACCATGACACACTAATCGAGGTCTGCGGACATGACCCATGTTAGTGGGAGTGGAGGACAGCTATGTGGATACCCCGAACTTGTCACGCCTCGAACCATGGCCTGGGCGAAACACGGCACTCGGTGCCTTACTGCATGTGACCGAGCGAACCACATGGCTTGCTGAATCATCATGAGGCATAACATGAGCGGAATATAATGTGAATGCATGATGAGCCTTTACAAAATGCAATAAGTCATAATACCTAATCAAAATACTTATTTAAACATGAGTGCGGAAATAACATGAATGAGCCAAAATGGCTATACGACTCCGAAAGTGTGACATGACATAACTGACTTGTCTAGTCTATGAAACCTCTAACATAAGTCTGAACATGGAAAACATACTCGCTGGGACAAAGCCCCCAGCATACCTTAGATGCATAGCTAATCATAAAATAAAGAGTTGACTAAACCCCGAATGAGATGGGGCTCACCAATAAGCTGATACGCATGCTGTCCTACTGAGCAGATGTGTCGTCTTGTAAATCAGTACCTGCATTGTGAAATGCAGGCCCCCGGGCAATAAAAGGGGACGTCAGCACATTGAATGTACTGGTATGTAAAGCAACTGAAAGAAATAACATGGGACATGGAATAACATGATAAGAACTGAAACTGAAAACCTGGACATGAACATGAGCATGAGCATGGGTACATATATATATATATATATATATATATATATATATATATATATATATATATATATATATATATATATAACATAAGTAAAACATGATAAGTAGGGAGAGCATTTCATAAACCGACACATGATATCACCACGTGGATACGTGGAGTCTGGTACCTCGCCGGACCAGCAGAGCCCCATACCTTACCAGTGTATAAGGTGGTAACGTGCCTGATGGATCCATTCAGTGTAAAATTAAGGTATCGTCCTAACTGGGCGGAGCGATCCTTGTCCTACGGTAGCTACGTAGTTTCAGGCTATCTGAGCCTTCTCGGTAATTCATGCAACTCCCAAAAACATGAACATGATATAATTGGCTAAGAAGCCCATGATTTTCGTGAATTAACTTGTACTTGACTTGTAATCATGATTTCACGAAATAACTTGTAAACATGATTTCATGAAATAACTTGTATTTAGCATGTATGTATCTTGTATCATGGCATGAAAGTAATTATATAATATAGTTGCATGAAAACTTGTGGACATGTAGGATATTCATGAAATAATCATTTTTAGTTAAAAACATGCATGCAAGAACCCATGGAATACAAGATATAGGTTTTCATGGATTACAGACAGATTCTCAATAATCATAATGAGTATCAAGAACACAATGATAGAATAATAGCAATTCAAACATAGTCATAGACATGGACCTAGGGTTATCATGAGCATAGTATAGAATAGAAACCCTTGTTTTGTAAAGTTTCACACTTTATGGATTAAGAGGCGTGAGAAAGAACAATGATGTTCCCACACGTAGATACCTGGTAATGCTCCAAACTTGAATTAAAGATTTTAACTTTGAAGAAGATTTCCAAAATCTTGAATTCTTGAACCTTGAGATGGGTTTTCTTGAAAACCCTAGTTTAGGAACAATGATTTCTTGCTTAGATTATTAAAGTATATGTTAGAATTGAGTTGGAAGGGTTTGGATTGACTTACCTTGATGTTTTGGATTGTTGCTAGGGCTTGAAATTGTGAATAATGAAATAAAAGAACTGAAGGCTTGAATTTATACAAAAGTGAGACGGAAATTATATGGACATATTATACGGTCCGTATAATATGACCATATTTTATCATGGCTGAACAGAACGTCGATTTGAAGCGTCATGAAGTACGGATGAGTTATACGGTCCGTATAAAATTATATGGGTCGTATAACAAGTTCGTATAACATGACCAGTGAACGGACTGCTCTGTAATCCTTCAGTAAAATGGTCATAAATTTTTGTACAGATGTCCCCTTGACCCCCATAATATATCGTTGGAAAGGTATTTCAAAGCGCTACAACTTTAATTTAGGAAGTTTTCCCAAATTCCTAACTAATAAAGGGGTTATGGTCGTTGGAAGTAAGACCTTCGACAAACTCACTTGCAAACATGCCCCGTAGAGTGGCTTCCAACTTTGCTTTGCCCAAAGACATTTCTTATGACTTGATTAGTTTTCAAAACACTTCCTATAACCCTCATATTGGTTCCATTATATTATCATGTTATGAGTTAAACCTTCGCCCGAAGCTACGAGGTGTTACAGAACTCTCTGAGCTTCCGGCTGCGAAGGTTCGCCCAGATACACGTTTTATCTATTGCGTCTTACTTCTTCCCTAAACTAGGTCTATCTAAGCCACTCCTCCACTTTTCACAATTCCCAAGGTGCAGCTGACATGACGTTTCCATCACCAGATAAAAATCTGCTAAATCATATAAGAGATATGATGAAAAAGGAATTAGCCCAAGAAGATACACCATACAACCAAACCAAACAAAAACTATACAAGCTGACAAGACCAACGTGCAATACTATACAACAAAATGTGGGCCGGAGGGCCATATAAAGTCTAACTATACCATGACTGCCTACAAGCCTCTACTGGAGTATCTGGCATAAAAAGGTCAGGACAGGGCCCCGCCGTACCCATATGTACACAAAAGAATATCGTACCAAGACTAGACCACAACTCTGGAACGAGAGGAGTGCTCCAATATCAGCTGAACAGCCTATAGGGGCGGATCGTCAACCTATCTACCTAAACCTGCTAGCATGAAACGCAGCGCCCGCAGAAAGGGACGTCAGTATGGATAAAGTACTGAGTATGTAAGGCATGAAAGTAATATGAAAAAGACATAAGAGAACATAGGATGAAATGAATGCAACTTGTATGTCTAAACTGCCTATGTGGGTCAATGATATACATAAATATGGTGCATGCATGCATAAGGGTCATACATATATGTGTATATAACGCCCGTCAAGCCTCTGTGGGCATCCCATCGTATCATATCAGCCTCTGTGGGCATCATCATCATGTGACCAGCTGATCAGGTGGTAGTGCGTATATAACGTCATCACCTTCCTCATACCCTATACATATATAATACATAGTATGCGCGTATATAACATCTGAGGGGATCATAGGTCTGTATATATATATACACACACACAAACACACACACACACACACACACACACACACACACACACACTAGTATCTATGAACGTGCCTCGCACGATATCCCCTGTCAATAACAAATGTTAGGTAATGTTATTTAGAATTACATATTGTTTATTTAATTTCATGGGGTACAAAAATATTATTTGATCGTATCCACTTAATACTACCCATTAAAATGTTATTTTCAGCATATATCCTTATGTTTTGACCTATGTGAAAAAATACGTTAGGCTAAACTAATGCAACATTAGGAATTGAGGTAGTCACCACATAATGTATATGTTGTGTGCATAGCAAAGTTTCTAGTATTAATTAGCCACTGAAATATCTAGTGATTTTTTCCCTTCATAATATCAGTTGTGTCCTTGCCTTGTGAATTTTGAAATAATCAATTATTGGTTAAAGAGTTTTAAAGTCGGTATATAAGTTTAGGACTTCAACAATGAGTAGGATATAATATGTCAAATAACTGGAAAGTTGGAAGTTAATTAGGATTAGAACTCCATGATTCGTACTAACAAAATTGTAAATATTTAAATTTATCCAACATAGAATTATCTTTTTAATAATTAATTTGTTTTTTAAAGGGTAGAAAGTCATTAATATTAGAAGGATATTTTGGTCAACCAGCATTTATATTCTACATACATGTGTTGCATGCATAACCCTTGTCGATTATTATGATATTTATGTTAGAATAATAAATTGTAGTTGCATGTGGTGCGATCACCTGATATTTAAATTTAATATAATTAGATATTGTTAGAACCTTAAAATACGAGTTCTCTGATTTTCTATTGTAGGATCTTATGGAAAAGCCAGTTAGACTTAAATTAAGAAGAGTAAATAATGAACAAACTCCAAAAATTGAAAATTTGCTTAGAGCTTATAAATGGCGTCATTGATTTAATTGGTTTTTCTTTTGTCGACGAACTGTGATATTTACGTGACAAACGTATCAATGATCTAATTTGATCAGGAATGCACTTTGATCAGTTGATAAATTAAAAGCCTTATCATACTTAATTTCGATAGTACTTAGTTTTTACGGTTAGCGCAAGTTGAAATTTTAACAGTTATGTTACAACTTTCATTTGGAATCAACAATAGGTCTTATACGATATCAGATTACCTCTCTGTCATGTGCATGTCCAAAAAGGATTACGATCCTCCGCAGTGTGTGGGTTATTTTTATATAGTTCTTTTTATTTTTTTGATGATTTTTTTTCTTTCACCAACTAAAAATCAAGTATCAAATTTAAAAAATACCAACGGCAAGAGGTGGTTAAAAAGGTTTAAGTTCTTATGTATGTGAAATTGGTATATATGGATTCTAGTTTGAAGATGTGGACGTAAAGTTGATTGGGATTAGAATCAGAATCCTATGCAAATTCATACTACTAATTAACAAAGTTTTTGATGATACAATTTTATCCAACATGAAGTTAATTTTTTAAGAAATATGTAACTTATAAGGATAAAAAAGTCATCCACTATTTGAAGGATATTCTTGTCAACCAACATTTATATTCATGATGTTATAATAATATAGATAGATATGTGAAATGCAATGCAAGAATATGATAAGAGTACATCCTGAAGCTGTCGGAGTGACGGAAAGTCGTTACACCTCTGAACATCATTATGAGATAGCATGTTCATCAAGAAGTGACTCTATGAATCATACTAAATCTGAAGAAGAACTTCCTCAGAATGACATTCTAGAACATGAAACAACATGGAACATCCCTATCTACTAAGAATTGAATTCATTATGGAGTAGCATTACGTTTACGTTCCGTTCATAAGGATCATGCCAAAAAGAAGGAAAGTTAGCCTTAACATACTTCAAGTCGACCAAGTAATTCAACAACGAGCTTATCACAACTAGAGTGACAATCCTATAACAAAGGAATACATATACAACTTAGATAGCGCTAGTATATCATGTATATCAATGATAACTTGATTCTAAAGTGAAATGGGCAGCATTTCCCCTATTTCTTAGCCGCCGCCACAAAGTCCACAACCAACAATCAAACATAACAACTTCATATGATCTTCTTTATACTCATATCCCCAACATTTAAAGATATACAATTGAGCAGGCCGATATACGCTTGTATACAACACTTCCTTCTTCCAAACACACCAAGTATAACAATCTTAACGCATTCTCAATATTAACTATTAACCCCACAACAATATTTTGCTCAAAACATACAAAGAATCAAGGCTCAAGTTAGATTACAACTCAAAATAACATCAAGTTCATGTTTGAAGCTTTCCTCCAATTCCTTTCTCTTAAACCTTAGCATAACTATCACATAAACTCATAAATATGGAAATAAGATGAAATCTTACCTCAAGAGCTCAAGAACACTTCAATTCCAAGATCATTTCACCTTGAAATATCCTCCAAAGCTTTTACAAGAAGAAGAGATAAGCTTCATCAAATCCTATCATCAGTGATCAAGCATTTATTGCTACTGATCTGAAGATAATATTGCATGGACTGTTTTAGAGCAGATTAAGTTTAGGAGAAGGAGAGAGAGAGTTACAACAAGATTCAAATCTACACTTTTTTTTTTAGTAATAGTTTACCCACTAAATACATTAATGTATTTATGTAAATACCTCTTCAGATATGTAAGACTTCGTTAAATTTTTCGATGTACAATTTTTGGATTTACAATTGAATGGAGAAAATATGTGATCAAATAGTCTATAGCGTTCTTACATGTTGTGCTTGGAAATTTTTATTTCTTATGTGTGTGTGTGTTTTTTTTTAAAAAAATATTGCTGATATTTGTTCTTTATATTTCGATGCAGGAATATATTAGAAAGAATGGACATGATTAAAGATTCTGAAGAAAGAACTTGAATCAGAATTGGAACAACTAACTACGTCTCTTTCACTTTGGGAAATGGTAATTTTGTGTTATTTTCTGTAAAATAGTTTAAATCTTATGAATGAATAGCCTATTTCCTAATTTTTTGCCTTAATTGTTTGGACTTGACTATATTTCGTTTCCTTGTGATTTAACAATATTATAGAAACCATTAAAAAACTAAAAGTTATCTTAAATTTTTTCTTTCAATATATTAAAAAGTGATACTTTCACTATTTTCATTTAGAGTTTTAAGCGTAGTATCTTCTCTAATTTTCCTTTATCTTTTACCTTTTGGAAATAAATTAATTCTCAAATATATATATATATAATGAATGAATAAAGAATATAATACCAAGGATGAAAACAATGAAAAAGGACAAAACTTCCTTGTGTTTATGTTTTTTGTTTTTATATTTATTCTTAAATTAATATTAAGAAAACTATATGTTGTGTTGAATTTTCTCTCTTTTTCTAAATTGAACTGTTCAATATGATAAATATCATTTTTTTTTTTTGGTTTAATATGATACATGATATCATCCAATTATGGCTAATGACATAACAAGATATGTCATTATTTTATCATATAAGACACATTATCTTGATTAATTATCTAAATTCATGTATTTAGAAAACATTTGCATTGTAATCAGAGTTTTTATATTATTGAAATTATTGAGAAAAAGTATATAGTGTACTTTGTGAAGGTGAAGGTTTTACGCCTCCATATTTAAAACGCGGAAGAAATGAAGGTTGAAAGTATTCTTTCAATTAATGAGAAGTTAAAATGACTCATATCATTATTCGGCATATGCTTCTATATATGTAAGTGGATACAATGTCTCTTCATTCCCCGTCACATTCCATCAAGTCTAGATTTTTTTTGTCTTTGTTTTGACTGTCTTTTGCTCTCTATAAGTGCAAGAAATGGATGGAACTTGGAAGGCTATGAATTCACTCAAAGAGATGGGGGATAAACTTGATCAAAAGAATATATAAATATTAGTTTTTTATAATAATTATAACAATAAATTCAGTCATAAATAATTTTCTTTAACAATCGCGTGAAGCGCGAGCTAATTCACTAGTTATAAATACTTCTAAAATAGAAAGGACTTTATATATCATCTTGAGGCCAAAGTTCATCTACCTATTATCTATATCTATATCTATATCTATATATAATATAAAGCTAGGCATAGACAAGGTGATGTGACACCTCTCTATGGCCACCATTCCTATGTATCTTTTTTCTTCTTTTCTTAAACCTTTTTGTTTGGTTCAACAGGCTAAATTTACAGAATTAATGAGACATTTTTGTAATAAAAGTCATTAATTACAATTCATCAGCTATTCTACAGTTTCAAACGTTTCCCCTTCACATTCTCATCATGCCCAATGCACCTCATCAATGAGTATTTACGCCATGTAAAAATTGATATTTATAAGGGAACTCCTCTCACCCATATGTGCCTGTAAGCAATTATTCTTTCCTATCACCCATAAATCATTCCAAGCTGATTTTGTAGTTCCTAATTAAGCTGGCCAATGGTCAGTGTTCAAATTGCTTGCTTCGTCATTTTCATTTGGCGACACAAGAAGTAACAGATCATGAACTAGAACAAACTGCTATTACAACCGCAGTACAACTTCATCACACATATCCCCTCTTTGATTAATTTGCTCACTCTATTTGGATAAGAATTTTAAAGTAACTTATATGGTACATGTATTGCTGTTAGGTTTCTCAGAATAATTTGTTTGAGTAGTAATATTTCAAATCTAAATTAAATATGACTTTCATGAGTGATTAATAATTTTCTCTACCGGGTACTTGTTTTGGATGTGGCTATCTGACTTATTAGAGATTATATTATTTTCCTCCTTTTAGTTCTGTTCTCGTTATAGGTTACAATAATCAACAGAGAAAACAGGTATGTTAATTCTGATGCCCGATATTGTTTTCAAGAAAATAAATATAAAGTAGACAGGCTCTCATTGAAATTAATTAGCACTGGAGTATTTTCATTTTAAAGATTCTTGGAGGTGTGACATGTTTTATTTAATATAGATATCACGAGTTATTTCTTATTAAACGTTGTTGATTTTCATATATTACATGTCAAATTCCTCACACTTTTAATTGTGATATCGAGGCATGTTTGACAACGGAAAATTCCTAAATTCCTCACACTTTTAAAATTTTAGATCTTTCCGATAAAGGTTATCTGCCAAAGTATATCGATTTCTTACTTAAAACAAAGAAATGTAAAAGTTCCAATGCATGTACTCTTAAGAAGTCAAGCTTGCTGCTATGAATTCAAGAAACAAACTTGATAGTACCACTCCACCTCCCTCTGCAAATGACAAGGGAGATAAACCAAAGTCAAGTTCATTTCACTAACAAGGATGACTACTGACTTTACCGTAGTTGTATATACAAGAATTGAGCTAACATTTATTTCACAGTGATTTAAATTTTAGTTTGAATCATGTAAGTCGTAATAATAATGTTTTTTAATATAATACAACTCCAAAGAACAACTCTTGTCCCCATTAGATAAGCTGTTGATGTTGCCCTCATGTTTGTTTCCCTCATATTTGGTGGGCTATTATATATATAGGGTGGTTGATTGAGACAAAGGTTAAATGGGTGAAAGATATAGTGTAAAGAGAGAGACGATTGATATTGCTCCTTCGCAAGTTTAGTGATCACTATTATTCAACAGTAGTAACAATTGCATTATTTTAAGTGAGGCAACGTTTCGTTCTTTCTTTTGGGGAGATGAAAAACCGTTTATTATTTAAAGTGCAGGAACATTTCATGAAGAGGAATTTCAGGAAAATAATAAATTGTAGTAATAGTAAAGAAAGAGATAAATAAGATACCTTAATTTTCTTGCATTTTTCCAGACCAAGAGAAACGAAAATTTCAAAAAATTGAGAATAAAGATAAATAGTAATGGAGTTTAGTTAAATGACAATGCATAATATTATTTTGTGCTCTGTATCTTATTGAAAAAGACTTCATTTGTTTTGTGTGTGTTATAGGCTTGCGACACTCTTTTCCTTGAATCTTCCCCCTATTTAGTATGCTCTTCATCGCTTTTACTTCTGAGTAGATGTTACTTCTCCTAGAAATAACTTCTTTTGTGAGGTTGTTGTTGTCGTCTCCTTTTTATTTGGTGTGATAAACTTTTATAATATTTTGGTATGAAAACAAATTAGTTTCATAAATTGAATAAGGTTCCACGATCGCGCGAAGCGCAAATAAATTCACTAGTATAAAGTACTTTTAACATTCAAATATTTGGAGAAGCACACCTGGAACTTAAACAGATTGTACTAAGTTATTCTATTTCTATTTTCCGTAAGAATAGAGTGACAAAATATCCTTAAGATTATTGGAAATCTTACGAAAAATACTCGATCACAAACACTTTAGTGAATTCACATAGCTTGAGGCATGTCAATTAAGACATTGTCCTTGAGGATTTTTCACCCGGTATGAGTGTATCCCTCAGGATTCAACAAGCTCTTCTAGTATAAAATTAGGAGCCAGAATCTAACAAAGATTATTTTCATAGAAAAATCCAGCAGAAGAAAGAAGAGTATATATATATATATATATATATATTTGATTTATTTGTCCATCCCAATTCCCAACAATGGAAAGATATTTGATATATATAAGAGGAAGATGACAAACCAATAGACTAACCGTTTGTAACAAACCAACCTTACCAGCTTCAATTGCTCAGTAAAGACACTTTAATGATAGCAATTCAATTATATTAATAGAATGAGTAAGAATAAAAATTAGCAAAGAAACAATCTGATAGCTAACAGTAATAATGACTCCAACGGCTATACTCAAGTTAATAGCAATAAGGAGGATTAAAAGGCTAATCATAATAGCTAGAGTCCGTTATTATTGGAAGACAAACATTAGAAATATATTAAAGAATAATAATATAGTAAAGATGAATTTGGACATTTCCTTTTGAGATATCTCATTCATTGTTTTATGTCAACAGATAAACATGAGGAAAATTTCAGACTTGGTCATAATTGAGTATGTCTAATCATTCTTCAAGACTTACGACAGGTTAAAATATTCAGCTGTTGTTGGAAAAACCTACTACAGTTTTGTAATGACGGTGAAAACTTTGGGACGATGAATAAAATTAGATTTCTAAATACCTATTTTCCTAGTCATCTTAACGACGAATGGGAAGATTGATACATTCTTTGTCTCGTTTATATGACACTATCATTACATGAAAAGCTGATAACTTCTTTTACCATCATTTTCAACTGTATACTGAAAGTTTTTATCATAAGATTCTTTTTATATGAATAATAACGCATAGAAACCTGCAACACCCAATCTATTCACAAGATAGCTAACTCAACTCACAAGCACAAGTGTCGGTTATACTTGCTTATGACCTACTTATCAAAACTGTTTTGAGATTTTATCCTAAAGATATTTAAGTTGTTACTCGTACTCTAGCACTAATCATCCCTCAGTTACTTTGCTAGCTTCTTTAGGTTCAAAATACTACCCCAACAAAGATAGAAGAAAATGGCCGAGTAAAAAAACTGGTGAGACATGATTCGTTCAATTTATTTTTATAGTTTCTTATAAGATTACATTCAAAATTTCAAAGTTTCTGCCGGGATTTATTTATTTGATATATTCTTTTTCCATTTCACAAGAATATTCATGTAACTTAAAAAATATTTGTTAGCATTCGACTATTATTTAATCGCCATTTGTGTAACACGCTCCTTGTCCATGAAGAGGTTAATCTGCTATCCTCGGAGGTTCGATTCTTCTGCGTATGTAACTATAAATTGTGTTTACTCTCTAGTATTATACATGAGCTTCACATACCATTGTCCAAGCTTCTCATGCCAATACCTTTTTCAATAGCAGCTTAGTTTATTGTCTTTAGGATTTCCGTCCTAAACTTGGATTTGGTCGAACAAATTTCACTTATTGTGCCTTTTTCCTGCTATAGAAATAATAAATAAAGATGACCTAAAATATTTTCTTCTAATGTTTTACCATAAATAAAATTAAAAGACTGCCATGACAACCTGGTCTTTGATTGGTTACTTACACGATGTTATGACACACTTACGACACACGCTGAACCCAAAGGTAGCACCAATAACAAAAGAACATAGGGACTCCCAACTCCTTACAATGTCATCAAAATTGGTGACACTTGAACATCATGTTCTTCAAACACATAGTAGTTTACGAACAAAAGAGCAGTTCTTTTAAAAGGTCAAAAAATAACTTTACTGTAACAACGGAAACAGGAAAGAATACATGCAATCATGGTTGAACGGTATTTCCAATACTGGCTTTCCAAAAATGCAAAATTCTGCGAAAGATGTAAAATATGAAGGAAATTTGATGAATGCCCCTAAATAATGAACAAAACCCACAATAAATCATGCAAAAGAAATGAATGAGATGCTATGCAATTCAACAATAAAACATATCCAGCTGATGACGACAGACACGGACTGACCGACCAAAAAAATATATATATTTGTGAGAAAAATCAAAAGAAGCTAAGGCTAAGTATCAAGACTACCAAAACTTGGGACTTGTACATGCTGACCATGAAAAACCCTCGAAGAAGATAGGAACATCAGGACCTCGGCAATTCTTGTTAGAGAACCAGGTCAGATCCACAAGCAAAGAGAGAAACAAGGAGCCTTGTTTTCTTCAGCTAGTTACAAGAAAATTCCCTTCCAACCCCAATATACAGCATCAGTAACATCGCGTCCAGTCCTAAGTGGAAGCCCTTCAACTCTGGAGCAATCACCATGACCCACCTCCTCCATGGCAAAACAATATAACCCCTCCCGTGGTGCTGGCACATGTCTGACAACTTGAATGCAAATTTCTTCAGTTGTCAGAAAATGGCAATGACTTGACACATGAATGCAATCTTGGATCCCGACTCGACAACTACATGCATGCAGGGACATGAAAAAAAAAAGTATGTACCAAGTACCACAACTTTAAACTGAAATGGCACGGCTAATAGCCATCTGGGCCCATTCAGCAGATTCCTTAATCAAATGGTCATCCGACGACAAGCATTCAATCAAAAAGTCTTTGCTTGATACTGATTGTTGAATCAAAGAGCCAGCATTACTGCCCAGAGTATCTGCTAAATCTCCCAGAACTCCAATAGCGGTCTTCATTACCACATCATCCCTGTAATTTGAGAGAAGGGGGTAAATCCAGGAAATCAGAACATCGATGGCCTTGATAAATAAAGCAAAAGAGCAATCAAGAAATACTTACATGTCTTTCTCCATATAAATACTATCCAGGAATTGAAGGATATGAGGTGCATAGGGTATCAGCAGCTGAGTCTTAGGTGAGTTCTTGAAGCCCTGAAATATGCCGGAATAAGCCTCCAAGATTCCATTTCTCAGAAGATTTGTGTAATCTAACATCTCGTCATCAGAACCAGATGTGTGTGCTGACAGCTCTGCAGCACTCTGGAGCATAGGCATGGCATACATCAAGTACTTCTCAAAATTCTCTCCTATCGCCAAGGCTATGTCACCAAAGCATGAAAATATCGGTGGCTTTACAGAACGGTGTAGCTGGTTACTTGATAGGTCCTTAAGAAGCTGTGTCATTATACCATCACAATAAGGTATGATCTTATCCTCCAACGCTCTGCATAAATCACCCACAACACCTACTGTGACAGCACAGACTTGGTACTCCTCAAAATTCTGAAGACCCATTTCTAGGTACTTGTAAAATTCAGGCATGTACTTGGCAAAGTCAGGACCAACTGCATAGGCAAGTGCTCCAATGGCAAGCATGGCTTCCTCATGCACAGTAGCATTTCTACATGCAAAAACTCTGAGGAAAAGGCTCATGATCTGATCAGCATACTGCAAAAAAGCATACTTTGTTGCCTCTGAGGCCCCTAACTTCTGAATAATAACCTGTAAGCATCCACACAGAAGACCTTGCAACTCGCTCTGCTTCTCTCTTTCATCAGATGAAAGCTTCTGAGCCTCAAGAGTCTGGTGGAGCTCCATCATAATGACAGGAACTAGTTGCAAAACCATGGGAACTGTTTCATCAGTTGAACACCTCACAACTTCATTCAGTGCCTCATATGCAGCAGTCCTAAGTCGTGACTCACCAGCATCTTCTCTGTGGGTCACTGTGAGAAGGGATTGCACAATTTCCTGGAAAAAGGGGGTCAAGGGAGATGATGCAGCCACATCCCCATACCCTTGGGCAAGAAAATAGAGAGCGCCACAGGATTTTTCAGCAACATTTGGAGCATCCTTCATGCTCTGAAGTAGAACTGTAATGATCTGTTGGCAGTTTGCTGGAGTAATAATGGGTACCTCCACTGTTGAACCATGAAGAAATTCAAATATTCTTCCAAGGGTCCATGCTGTAGTGTCCTTCACATGGCTATTGGCATCCTTTGTCAATGCAGTAAGCATGAAATTTAGAGCACCATTAACAATGGGTGTTAGCTTATCAGGTGAAGGACCTTCCAAAATGGAGCCAAAGGCATAAGTGGCACCCTCTCTTTGCCTCCAATCAGGCTTTGTAATATTCTCTTCAATGAATGGCATAACAAGAGGGACAATGTCATCTCCTACAGTCCTTGCAACCAAACCAAGGCAAGTGCCACCGGCCATTGCAAGATTCCAAGCAACTTCATCCTGATCCTGATCTTCTTCTTGCTTAAGAAGTGTCTCCAATAGCATAGGGACAAGTGCAGGGAGAGCCTGCTTGATGAAATTATAGCAAGGAACATCAGAATCTGCAGTAAAATCACCCCCATAATCTTCTAAAATATCAATCTCCTCATCACAGATTGAGCTCCAAAACTCAATGGCTTGAAGAGCAACAGGCTCTTCATCCTCTCTAACAGCCTTTGCTGTTATGCTAAAGATGTCTTGAATATAAGGAGCTAATTTCTCATAGTATGTTGATGAAATCGAGACCAAACATTCAAAAGCAGCCTGCCGAATTTTGACTTCAGGGCACAGAGTGGCCTGGCAGACAACTCTCATGATAAAGTCACGCTCCATATCATTGTTGAAATTTGCCTGAGCGAAACTAAGCGCATTGTATAATGCTCGGGTAGCAGCAAGCTTCACATCATTACCTTCTTCAGCATTCATACCCTGAACTACAGCTGTAAGGATTTTATTTACTTGATCCTGCTCCACGACATCAGGAGAAACTTCTTCACATAAATACCCCAGTGTCTCTAAAGTAGCTTGCTTGAGGTGGGCAGGGAGCTGTTGATTTGACAAGAGTGACCCGATCAACTCAGGCCACTGCTTCTGTGGCAGCTCAATGCCAGCAACCTTGGCAATGACTTGTGAAGCAGTTGAACGAGCATCAGGTGCCAGAGATGAGAGGGTCTGCAACAAGCATGTTTTAATCTGGGTCTTCACAGCTACATCAAGTGATAGCCATCTTTGGACAAGTTCATATTTCCTGTGTTGTTCTTTGGCATCCAAAGCATTTTTTAATATTAGACCTGCCAACTTACGACTATCAACTGGCTTCTCCTCACTAGCCAGCTCTCCTGACAGAGACAACAGGAAACCAGGAAGATTTTGCTCCTGAAACTGTTTCAATGTTTCTTCTGCATGTTTTCGCACTGTTGAATCAACTGATTGTGCATTTAGAAGGACCTGAGTGACTTCCATCGCCATATGGTTCCTGCCAACACATGAGATCCCGTATGTAAGGTATCACAGGATTATCATAAGAATGAACTTGAAGTAATCCTAATATTAAGGGATTGCTTGGTTTAAGGTGCTAAAAGGTAAGCAAGGCACCCAAGGTATGTAAGATATCACAGGATTATCATAAGAATAAACTTGAAGTAATGCTAATATTCAGGGATTGGTTGGTTTAAGGTGTTAAAAAGTAAGCATGGCACCCAAGGGTGTAGCCCAGTGGTCAATGAAGGTGGTTGAGAACCAAAATCCCGGAGGAATCAAAACACAAGGTGATTTTTTCCCTTGGTTCAAGCCTTGGTGGATAGAGTTACTCAACACATGTGTTGGTGGGAGGCAGCTGTGCCTTCACGCTAATTAGCTTCCGATGTATTCTCTAGCATTGATTTGATTAAAGGAAAGGTAAAGCCTTCACTTCAAGCTTTAAAGCGGTAGTTGGTATCCGTGGAATTACTCGAGGTGTGCAAAAACTGACCCGAACTCTACGGTTATTACAACAAATAAGCATGGTATAAAGATCCAATTCCATGTTTGATTGTCATTTTCATGTCCGAAATAGATAAGACCGTATAACTTATATGGTTTGGAAATAGCTTTCAACAAGCAATAGACGCACCTTGGTTAGAACCTCACTAGCTGTGAAGATCGTTTAAATTTTACGGTAATCTCTGTATACTTTTATACCTGCATAAACACCCAAAAAGACATCAAAACCATGGATTCTAATTTAGTTGTCCTTATCCTCAAGCCCTCGAGGAATCTGCTGATGCTTTGGGCTTTTATATTGCTAGATAAAGGCATTTCATTTTTAGGAACACCGCAGTCTAGCCAATTAACTCATCTAGAGAAAGTTACAAGTATTGGTTAAGGGATGTGCCAATTGTTATAGAACTGACAGACTTCACATTCTTTACAGGAACATACAACAGAAAGCCACTACCCTCTGCTGTAATATGTTAGAAAACTAATTCAAGTAATACTGACAATAGCCTATATGCTCATCCATCTTAAATGAATTACCATTTCGGTTTCATTAGTCTAGGATTTGCGAGAAACTTTCATGCTTTCTATGCTTAAATAAATCTTTCCATAGTGATGTAGAGAAAAGAGCCTTCTCTTCCCTTTTTGTTTTGGTAATCTTTCCATAGTGATGTAGAGAAAAGAGCCTCGGACACCCGGCGCTAATCAAAAAAAAAAAAAGAGCCTTCTCTTCCCTTTTTGTTTTGGTAATCAATATTTCACAATGTTGTTTATTAAGAAACAGATTATTAACAGAAGAAAGTCCCCTTACTTTAAGTAAAATCAAACATACAAAAATTCTTAATAAAAAACAATATATTTAGCATTATTTAGTTAAAAATGATCACATCCGACAAAAGACACAAGTAGCACACAGGACAAACTATGGTGAGTGGAGGTGTTAGCAAAGAGACGAGATAGACCTAAAATCACATCAAAGAAAGTTGTCTCAAAAGACCTACAATCTCTTGGAACCCTTGCAGACCTAGTGATTAATAGGGCATAACAGACGAAAACATCTATGTAGGCAAAACCAATTAGCAGGATTAATTTGTAGTCATGTTAGTACGTCGAATTTAGGCCCAATATTTTCTAGGAGTCTTTATGTCAAGATATATATATATATATATATATATATATATATATATATATATATATAGAGAGAGAGAGAGAGAGAGAGAGAGAGAGATACTACTTTTCTTTTTATTTTTCTTAATTTTATGTAATATGGACTGAGATGATCTTGAATGGAGCAACATGAATAATAGGACTCATATAGTCAATCTCAACTTGCTTGGGTTTAAAGTAATAATATGTTTTTTTTTTTGGATAAGTTGTTTATATAGTAAGGATTTCTAATAAGTTTTTTCAATCTTTGTAATATTGTTTTTTTTTTTTTTACATTTATCAAGGGCACAAATTTATTTGATTTGTACAAAAAAAAGTGACCAAACTGTTTGCTATGACGACATTAGTTAAATGGCATTTTAACCCAACCATAGTTCTTCAAAATGACAAAAGGAATGAAGTACATGACAATGGCATAATTGGTAACCATTTCTTTTCCAGTTAAAATCCAAATACAACATTCAGATCATGAACCAAATGTCGAACAAGAATGCATGTGCACCAACTAATTATTGTAATCCTAATATTATAACCCTTGCATAACTATATGTGAACAACACAACAGCATAAAAATAAAGCACAATGTAAAAAAAGATGAGGTCCTTATAAGCAAGAGAAAAGAGACGCATAAAAGTTGAAGTAGCATTAACCTCCTTTTACAACTCAAATAAGAAATACTGCATCAATTCAAAAACGATGCCAATCAGGAAAATGCAGACAATGTCAAATAGCAATACAATAGGTGCATACCAGCTGTTACAAAACTCTTCATGTGTATCTCATAAATATAGGTTGAAATTGGTAAAAATTCAAAGAAACATTTTTTTCTTTTTTTCAAGTTAAAAATATGAAGGGCCTTAAATCATATGTGCTCAGCAGCACCTTCTGCAAAGAAATTGTAACGAAAGCAAAGTTCTATTGTTGTGCACATATAACAGCTAAATGAAAATAAATGCAAAAATAGTGTTTGAACAACCAAGAGAACCCACTTAGGGATCATTTGGATTTTGGTGCTCAAAAATTTATACCAGATTATAATACGGAATTAAATAATAACGGGATTATTTAGTGGATATACATTTTTGATAGATGTTAGGTTCATTGGATTAAATGAGATATACAAAGTATAATATGTGTTTAGTTTTTTTTTTTTTTTTATGACATGGGAACCCGTAGCCGCTACCCTTCGGGTGCGCACAGGGTAAACCCAGCTCCTGTGCAATAGCTCGCAAACCACACAGGAGAGGTAACCCGCACTAGGCAAGCGTCGTGCGACGAGCTCGACTCAGAAGGCAAATCCCCTGCTGTCGTAGGCAGGGGGTTTTGAACCTGAGACCTCCATTATGAAAGCCCCATGCTCAACCAACTGAGCCACCCTTGCGGGGTTAATAGGTGTTTAGTTTTACAATAGATAAACTTGGAAAAAAATATATTCCAATTTTACTATTGGTCTCTTGAAGGATCAAATCTATCAATCGAAACTTTTGTTTGACTCGATAAAGTAGAATTAGTTTAGTTTAGCACACAGTTAATTACAAGTCCTCATGGGACGATACTCTATTCATCACTTTATTACTTTGAGTAATCAAAGGCAACAACCACAACAGCACAAAAAATACTCAGCTTCGTGCAATTAACAAAATCCATGACAAACTATTCAGGAAAACAAGTTTTTTGCGTCTTTAAAAGCACTCCGGAGAGCTAAATCAAACAGCAGAAGTAATGATTTCACGCAAACCCCTCACATTAAGTTGCACAATAGCAGATTACGAAGCCACAATTACTGAAATTAATGCATCAACCTAGGATTAAACGGATCCACAACAAAACATAGTTCATGTAAAGTGCATCACTATATCAATACCACTAACTTGGAGAACTTCCAATTTCAATAAAAATAACTGCGCATATCATTGTTCATCCTAGATCTCGTTCCGAAAGGGAAGAAATATAAGTTTCCTAACCAAAACTCAGTCCTCGAAAAACAGTCAATAACAAGGATAAATGCAAATAAGTTAAATCAAAAGATCGGAACCACAAACGAATCACTCAAAGTTCAAGTATTGAGCATTAATTGACGCTTGATATACGAAACAGAATAATCAATAAAGCTTAAACATAATGCACTAAATCAGTTGTACAGAAAACTAATCAAATTAAAAATGAACTGAGCATATTATTGTTCACAATAGATCTCGTTCCAAACTTAAAAAGAAGAAGAAATAAAAGCTTCCTAAACAAAACTCAGTCCTCAAAACACAGTCAATTAACAAGGATAACTGCAAATAAGTGAATCAAAAAATCAAAGTTCAAGTGCTGAACATCAATTGAAGCTCGATATACAAAAAAAGAACAATCAACTAAGCTTAAACATAAAGCACTAATTCAGTTGTATACAAAACTAATCAAATTAAAAACAAATGAGCATATCATTGTTCATACTGGATCTCAGTACAAACTCAAAAAAGTAAGAAATATAAATTTCGTAACCAAAACTCACTCCTCAAAAAACAAAAAAAAAGGATAACTGCAAATAAGTGAATCAAACAATCTAAACAACAAACAAATCACTCAAAGTTCAATTATTGAACAGTAATTGAAGCTTGACATACAAGACAGAATAATCAGTAAAAACATAAAAGCACTAAAATCAGTTATACAGAAAACTAATCAAATTAAAAATAACTGAGCATATAATTGTTCATACTAGATCTCACTCCAAATATAAGTTGCCTAGCCAAAACTCAGTCCTCAAAACACAGTCAACAACAAGGATAACTGCGAATAAGTAAATCAAACGATCGGAACCACAAAACTAATCAATCAAAGTTCAAGTATTGAACATTAACTGAAGCTTCATATACAATGAATAAAGCTTAAACATAAAAGCACTAAAATCAGTTGTACAGACAACTAATCAAACTTTCTAATACGAATGATTACCTGAAAATTGTGGATTGAATAACGGCGCCCAACTGAAACCCTAGAGAGAGAGAGAGAGTCCGAGTGAGAGTGAAGAGAGAGAAAGATCACGCGAATGTTAACTTGAATTATTATTATGTCTATCTGTGCTATAATTTTTTTTTACTTCTTTTTTTTTTTCTACATTTATTTTAATTGGGTAGTAATCTGCTACGTGCCGGGACCAGGGAAGATTGGAAATCTGATTGGCTGTTGTTACATACACGCGCGGGAGTGAACGATGTGATTGGTGGAGTAATATCTAGTTTTAATTTTTTTGTCAGGTTACTGGTGATTGTACTGTGGATTTACTTTGGTCAACCTTATTAAAAACAATTGTTCGACTTGAAGTAAAAAACAACTACTCCTATTAAGTATTAACCATTCTAAAATCCCAAATCAATAAAAATTCAAAAGAAAAGATAGAAAAAAGAAAAAAATATTGGAAAAAGAAAGAATAACCAAGTACTCCTCTAATACCGTATTTGACAGCTTAACCCCTACACTCACAACAAACAAACAAACAAAAAATATATTTTTTAAAAAAGAAATAGAATAATATAAATAAATTAAAACGGATAAACTATTTTGAACACGATTTTGGATGAAACAATAAAAAAAGAATTGATTTCATAAATGGTCACTAAAATTTTGTTTTATTGCACTAAAATTACTAAATTATTTTTAATACTAATAAACAAATCAATCAATTTTGGCAACGTATCAGAAAAGTCATTAAAATATTTTTTGAAATAAAAAAAGTATAAGTATCAAGAGTATCATTAGGAGAAAGTTAAAGACAAATTTTATATTATACTTAGGCAAAGTTGAATGACTTTTTGGTTACAAAAACTATTAGGGAAATTACAAATTTTGGAAACAAGAAATTTGCAGCTTTAATAGTTAGTCATTATCCTTAAGGAATTTATTCCCCCACTCCCCCGCCCCACCCCCACACTCACAAGTATGTTGCCTCTAGGGTAGCAATAAGAGAGACGATAATAGAATCTGGTGTTGTGTTCATTTCATTTTATAATATCTTTAGGAGTCAGCTAAGTGTGTCTTTTAAAACACACACAACCCTCTGAAAAGGCATTTTGCAATAATCATCTTATTTTTAAAATTTAAAATGTTTAAATTAAACAATAATTAATGAAATAAAATAAAGATGTTTGAATAAATGGCTTGACTGATCTTAGACCCATTAGCTTATGTAATGTATCCAGTAAGATTTTCTCAAAAATCTTAAATGCTGGGCTATCTAGGGTGCTGCCTAAAATCATATCGGTCAAGGTTCATCAAAGGACGACTTATCTCAGAGAACATACTATTAGAGTACTAGCATAAGAAATCATCAAAGATATTCACAAACCACACAAAAGGAGCAATATAGTAAAGAAGTTGGACATGGCAAAAGCATATGATAAGGTGGCTTGGCCATATTATGTAGCCTAATGAGGAAGATGGGCTCTCCGACACATGGGCGGACCTAATCTTCAGGCATATATCTAATAATTGGTATTTACTGGTTGTTAATTACCAAAGACGTGGCTTCTTTAGGGTAGAGAATGGACTGAGACAAGGAGATCAATATCTCCATCCTTATTTGTCCTAAGTGCAGAACTATTTTCAGTCATGCTCAATGACCTACTGGAAATGAGGAGGTACACGGGTTTCTACATGAATAGGTTTGGATCACAAGTCAATCACTTGGCCTTTGCAAATGACATGGTACTTTTCTTGAGTGGGCACAAAAGAAGTATCAAAATGGCGATAAGAACCCTGGCCACATATGAGGCAACTTCTGGACAAAAGGTGTGTTACAGGTTGTACGTCCACCAAACAGTATATAGAGGGACCTGATTGTGTACCAGTTCCTTTATGTAGTGTAGTCTGAGAATTAACACAAGATTTTTATCTGGAAAACTCCTTGCTCAAGGGATTAGAAATCACGACTTACCCCATTAGGATTTCAACTCCATTACACGAGCAACTTCATGTTACAGCTCTATCGTAAGCTAGGAACTAACTCCCATAATCTCTCACACTTACAATAACGTTTTTGCAACCTACGAACTAACCCTTGTAGTCCTTCCACACTTACAATACTCCGATTGCAAGAAGCTCCACTTAGCTAACTCTAGCTAAGGACACTAATACACTTAGACTATACCTAGCCTAATGTACCACTCAACAACTTGAGAAAACACACTTCCAACAAGCACCCTTTGAGACTTTTGATCTACCTACAAACAGCTTCCTTTAAAGAGAAGAGTAGGTTTACAATTTAAGCACAAACGAACAAAGACTAACAACAATATAAAGAACTTAGACTAAGAGCCCGTTTGGATTGGCTTATAAGTTGCTTATAAGTTACTTATAAGCTGTTTTCAGCTTTTTTGAGTGTTTGACTGGCCAGCTTAAAGTCATTTTGTGCTTAAAATAAGCTCAAAAAAAATAATTGGGCCCATTTGACTTAGCTTATCTAAAGCAGCTTATAAGCTGAAAACAGCTTATAAGCCAAAAAGAATAAGTTAGATTACCCCAACTTATTTTTTTTAGCTTATAAGCTACAAACAGCTTATAGGCATAAGCCCATCCAAACAGGCTCTAAATGTTGTGTCTAGATCAGGTTCTTCAACTTGTAGTGACTTTGTTCTTGAGAGATCTTGAGAACTTGTGTCGGTAGCTTTGTACGATTTAGATTAGGTTTTCAAGTCTACTCAATATGTTGTCATCATGTTGTATATATAGTGGGAGCATGTGGGATGGATAGAGACCACTTATTCACTTTGACCTAAAGCATGAGCCAACTCACAGCTGTACTTGTGTTTGCAACAAGTGGATCGGCTTTACAACTGTCTCTGCCGACAGTGCAAAGTGCACAGAGAGAAGATTACAGACCAGGTCTCTATCTGGTTCTGAAACAGTTTGACGATCATCAAAACATGAATGCACTTGGAACTATCAATTTCCCCCTTTTTGATGATGAAAAAATCATAGATTGATGTTTTCTCTGAGAACCAGCTTCCCATTTGTTCCCCCCTGCGAAGCAGACCATCATTGTTAAGGCACTTTCAACATGTTAGCAACATAATACCAGCTTCTGCGTGAGGTCTCTATCTGGTTCTGAAACAATTTGACAGTCATCAAAACACGAATGCACTTGGAACTATCAATAATTTTCCCCTTTTTGATGATGACAAACACACAGACAATGTTCCCCCTGAGAACCAGATTTCCACTTGTTCCCCCTTCGAAGCACCATGTCTGCCCCCTTAATTCAGCATTGCCTTCCCCATTAGTTACGCATTTCTTTTTCCCCTTAATTCAACATCATGCAGCTTGTTCCTTCCCTTTTAATTCAGTGTGTCTTCCCCCTTTTAACATTATAAAAAAGGATAGTAGAGATGTCGTATGGCATAACGACAGCCAAAGCAGGATGAAGTAATTATCCAAGGCAGTAGTCTATACAATACAAACATGATAATTAAAAAGCTAAGACATCATGTCAGAGATAGAGATTTTAGAGCTCAAGAGACTGAAATATGGAAGACATAACAGGAAGAAGAGTTAGGGAGCACGAGCAGGGGTTTTTTAGAATGTTGTTTAAATGTTCACCAGCAGCTCGTTGATCTTGATAAACTTATCACGAAGGTCATCGTCTTCTCCTTTAAGCGAGTATTTTCAGCTTGGAGCTCAGCATTTGCACGGACAAGCTCACTGCTAGGACCAGGTTCGTGTGTCTGTCCAACCAATTCATCTTTCAGACTATCATTTTCAACTTCAAGCCTGCTGATTTCAACTGCAGTGTTTTGATTAAGTCAGAGATGACATAGCTGCTCCCCATACCTTCCTTTTTGGGTATGCATTCGCAGTCTTACAAGATCCCTAGAATGATTATTTGCTTCCTTGTTCCCACTTCTGAACTTCGACAATCTCCAGAAGCTTTTTCTCTTCTTATTGAAGGAACATAATTACTCGCTTGTTTTGCTTTCTGTACCTTTTAGGAGGTCAACCTATGTTTTTCCCTTGACTGTTTTTTCACTCTGTACATCCTCATCATAATATATTTCAAGAGCAGAGTTGTTATACTCACTTGCCTTCTCAGAGGAAAGTTCTTTTAAGAGCATAGCCATAGGGATGCTATCTTTTGTCACCCTAGATGGGTCTGGAATTTCAATTGAGGTAGGAGTGGTCCGATGAATGAATGATTCTTACACTCCTGGAGTTTTGAGACCAGGTTCCTCGGGCACATTTCCTATTTTACTTCCTTCCCCCTTAGCCTTTTTATCATCCCTCGCAACCTACAGGGCATCAACATATATCCAACCACTGTTTCCATTTCACTCTCTAAGATATTTGACAGTCCTACTCATTTTTCAGCCAAGTTACCATCCACATTTTAAGACAGAGTCCTCTGCGTCTTTAGCCCAACTGAAGGAGAAGGGGTTACCTGAAAATCCCGCTGCAACTTCATTTTCCTCAGTACTACCGGCATTTTTTGGGTCACCCATGCCCTCACAACTCGATTTTTCAGCATCAAAGCTTTGGACCTTAGTAGTTACACATTCAGAATCCCTTATTTTGCCAGATACCTCTGCTCCATCATGATCCTTTGCATTGATTATCTTAGTTGTTTGGAGAAATTTGGAAGCAGAGAGTGTTTAACCGCTCTCGTCGGAATCAGTTTTTCAGATGGAACAAGATTTAAGGGTCGGCACACTGATTTTTCACGAGTTTGGTCATTTTAAGTTGTAGAAGGACCAGACGTGAGGAAATCTAAGCGCGCATAGGAAAAATTTTGGTCTTTCAAAGCTGGAGATGGTATGGAGGATTTTGGTGACTCTGGTTTCAAGGGAATGCGTTCTTAAAGAGTGAGGAAGAACTGTTCATGTCTGGGACATCTTGAGAGGCGGATTCGTTTGATAGACATGATTGATAAGGGTAAGATTTTGTGAGAAGCGAAGGGATCACCAAGGTTTTCTTGCAAACCAGTTCGGTTCAGGAGAAGATGTAACGTTTGGTCTCAAGTTTTGAAAAGAGGGCGAGAGGAGTTTAATGACATGGCATTTTTAGCAATTTAACACATATGAGCATTAGAAAGACTACTAACCTGAGTCACGGGGACCATGTCTCTTTGTGCTTGCTTCACTAAGCAACCATGAAAAAATAACTTCACCTTGAGTTTTCTGCACCTTGTAGCATTTTCTTCAGCAACAAGCAGAATTAATATAACGAGAGGGTGTTTTTTCAAAAGCACACACTCCCCTTAGAGTTTCTTGAGTGAGATGACATTCTTCAAGTTTTTCAAAAGGATTTTGAGCAACATCACTTCATATGCTACTTTTTGGATTGTCCTTTTCTCACTCAGGTCTCTAAACTGAACTACTAGCTTCGTCTGGGAACCCGTATCAGATTGGGTCCCTTAGGATGATGACCAGTAAAGCTTGAGCTTCCTCCTTGTAAACCATATACGTCTTCCTTTTTCTGGTGCGGACCAGGTTCCTCCTCTCTTGACCTTTGTTTGGCAGTATCTTTATTTTGAGGATGATTGAGACTGTTAATCTTTTGGGGTTTATATTCTTGACTACCTTTATGCCCCACCTGATCTCTTTTCTTCCACAAATCGTATTCATCAGCTCTCTGATCTGGCTGTTTAATAGATGATTTTCCTTGGTAACTTCTTCCACTTGTTCTCGTAAATCTATGATGCTGACGACCATATCATAACTCTCTTGTTCGGCACTATCAAGCTTCTCAGTTAACTCCTTCTTTTCTTTAGTGAGTCCATGAAACTCGCTTATCAATCATTTTACCACTGAGATCAACCTTTTGTAAGAGTGACCTTCCAGTTCTGCCTGATCTTTCAGCGGATCTGCCTCATTTTCATATGGCTTCATCATAGGTCTCAAATTTTTTAGGAGACACAGATTCAAGTTACTCATTGAGGCTTCATGATTAACTCCACCCTTGGGTGTATTACTTGAGTCAACTTCATCTTCGGATTACCTCATTGAATCTCTCCATGCAGTTAGGGCCTTACTTATCAATTTCTAAGCTGCCCTTCTCTCTAAGTTAGTGCCTTCCTCATCAACCTTAACTCTCTGGTCTTGTCGCAGAGTATGGCTGTCACACCCTAGAAATGGTAGGGCATGACGGGCACCCGACTCTCATCAGAGTCGAGCGAACCCTTAGACATTCGCTCTATTAAAACCTGCCTTTTCAAAAACTTTTAAGAACATAAAATATTTCCAAATAGAAATCATTATCTCTATAACGATTATGAAAACTTTTAATCAATAAGTACTTTAGACCAATCTAAATCATCTAAAATACATACTCTTTTAAAATCCATAAATGACTCAACTGATATCACTTTGTCGATATCTCGACAAACATACCACAGGGCACTGTTTGCAGAAGTCTCTAAGAAGTAAACTGGACATTGTGAGTCAGGACAGGGCCCTGACATACCCATAATCATACATATCTATACATGACTCAGCACAGCTCCAGAATGAGGTGGAACTTGCCAATCCCAGCAGACGTCAGAGCATCCTAGCTATCTACTTAACCTGCCAAAATAATCTGGGGCTGCGAGCATGAACGCAGCGTCCCCGGGCAAAAGGACGTCAGTACGGACAATGTAATGAGTATGTAAGGTGGTAACAAATCATAATCATAACTTGCTTTAGGAGAGAAGAAATCACAATCTAACTCAATACCTGCAGCCTTCGCTGGAAGAATCATAAATGTATACACGAAGTCTCAAAACAATTTTTAAGTAAATAATGCAATCCAACAAACATTCTTTAAGTAAATAATGCAATCTAACAAACATTCCTTAAGTAAATAATGCAATCTAACTCACATTATTTAAGTAAATAACGCAATCTAACACACATGCCGCTTCCGACATGTTAAGTAAATGGTCCCTTCGGACAGCCGCTTCCGGCTAGTATCACAATAGTCCCTTCGGACGGCCGCTTCTGGCATAATAATGATGGCCCCTTCGGGCAGCCGCTTCCGGCTTAATAATGATGGCCCCTTCGGGCAGCCGCTTCCGGCTTAATAATGATGGCCCCTTCGGGCAGCCGCTTCCGGCTTAATATCACAATCATGTCAACACAAACTTAATCCACAAATATTAATACAAAGAGATGATGCTATGGAATGTAAACATAAGTCGTAAATGAAATGAAATGGTAAAACCTCGCACCCCCTTCGGAGTGGTTTTGAAAATCTAAATAGTAAAATCTCGCACCCCTTTCGGAGTGGTTTTGAAAGTCTAACTTTATGTTTCCTTTAGTATAAAACTAATTTCCTCGAAATCATTAGTAAAACCATATACACAGCTCAACTAGCACCTTATGGGTGTTCCCTTCGGAACAGAATAGGAGTACAATATCAATAAACCATCACAAGGAACATTTAGACCTTATTCGTCTAAGAATGGAATCATATGGAGTACATATAGAATGAATAGCACAAGAATCATGAATCACATTCGGAACCTATGAATAGAGTTACCCCAAAATTCATATCATTCATCACTTACATCTAAGACATGCCAAAAGAAAGAAGGGTTAGCCTTACATACCTGTTAGCGACTATTCGCAAACCCGTTCGCCTTGTCGCTCTTTTAGCCTATTTAATATAAGAGTAACGTTATCGCCAGTAACTATATTTTCTAGTTCGTAAATCCGTAGCCCATTTCTTTATAGAACTTATCCCTTAGCTTATACATTCTTGTTTAAGGTTTTCTATTAGCTACAGACTTAATGAAAATCGAGCAGCATTTCCCCTATATGTTCGCCTAACCCGAATTTCCAATTACCCTCCTGTTAACATAGAAATACCAACAACAGAGATATACATACGAAATTTTTACAATTCAACTCGTAACAATTCTAACAACCCAACAACTACTCTTAATCCATTTCAACCCACAATTTCCTATAACATCGATTTCATGCATTTTCTTAATTCCAATTTCATCCAATCCAATTTTAATCCTTCCATTACAACACCATTAACATAATTACACCATAAAATAGTAAAATCTTACCACAATTTCCTCGGAGAAATTTGTACGCTCAACTGCTCCAATTTCACTATTTCTTCTTCCGCAATTTAATACCCAACGTTGCTACTTACTTCCTTGAGCTTGTAATTCAATTTGACACTCAATCCATCAACAAGAAGAAAGAATTTTTTTTTGAAAACCATGGCCGGCAGAACCATGGCTGCCATGGTTATGCTTATATTTTTTTTTCTTTCTTTGTTCAATAATGTATGGAAAAATGATTCATTAAGTCACCCTTGGTGACTTATATATGTATTCTCTAGACCCTACACGTGCCCTCCTATGTGGCATGTGTTTTTCTCTTTTTTTTTTTTTTAAATCGGGTGGGGCCCACTTCATTAATTAATCTTAATTAATTTAATTAACTACTAATTCCCACTTAATAATCTAATCGCAATTAATTAATTCCTAATCTCCAATAATAATATTTTTACACTAAATAAAATTTATAAACAATTTATGTAATAATTAAACTCGAAAATTAAAGGTTTCTATTTCTTGTCCGAAAATAATTCCGCCTTTACCTTGAGTCGGTTTGCTTGCGAATAATCCGACGTATAAATATACGGGGTATAACAATGGCTTTGGTGAGCAAAAGCACAAGAACCATCACAAATGATGTCCCACAGTTCTGGATCCTCAGTAGTGATGAAGTCTTCCATTCTAGCCTTCCACCAGTTATAGTCTTCTGCACTGAATCTTAGAGGACTTGTGATGCATTCTCCCTTCATTTGGTTTAGTGAACTGGCCATGATGAAGATCCTTTCTAGGTGTTAACCTTTTAGAGAGAACCCACTCTGATACCAATTGTTACAAGCTGTACATCCACCAAACAGTATATGGAGGGACCTGGTTGTGTACCATTTCCCTTATGCAGTGCAGTACGAGAATCAACACAAGATTTTTACATGGAAATCTCCTTGCTCAAGACATTAAAAATCACAACCTACCCAGTAGGATTTCAACTCCACTATATGAGCAACTTCAAATTACAACTCTATCGTAAGCTAGGAACTAATTCCCATAATCCCTCACCCTTACAATAACGCTTTTTCAACCTAGGAACTAACTTCTGTAGTCCCTCCACACTTGCAATGCTCCGATTAGAAGCAGCTCCACTTATCTAACTCTAGTTAAAGACGCTAATACACTTAGACTAATCCTAGCCTAATGAACCACTCAACAGCTTGAGGAAACACACTTCCAACAAGCACCCTTTGAGACTTTTGATCTACCTACAAATAGCTTCCTTTAAAGAGAAGAGTAGGTTTACAATTTAAGCACAAACGAACAAAGACTCACAACAATAAGTTTACAATTTAAGCACAAATGAACAAACACTCACAACAGTATAAAGAACTTAGACTAAAACTTGTATCTGGATCAGGTTCTTCAACTTGTAGGTGACTTTGTTCTTAAGAACTTGTGTCGGCATTTTTGCACGATTTATATTAGGTTTTCAAGTCTACTCAATATGTTGTCATTATGTTATACATATAGTGGAAGCATGTGGGATGGATAGTGTCACGACCCAACTAGGGGCCGTAACGGGTGCCCGGAGCTACCCTACCGGGCACCACCCATCATACTCGTCGTCAAACTCTTCCTAAATATACATTACTCTCAGCACTAGACTTGTCATAATACAATCATTATCATTTCCAAAATACGCCCACTTTTATGCACCTAAGCCCACGAGGCTGTCAAAAATGATATACAAATATACACTGTAGTAATCTTGAGCCATCTACTACCCACACATAAGTATCTACTAGCCTTTACAGGAATATTAAGACATAAGGACGGGACAGGACCCCGCCGTGCCCAATACATGTACACAAAAAGATATACCCAAAATCTGCAACTCCGGAGTAGTGGAGTGCTCCTGTATATATATATGCTGAACAGGCTCTTAGGAATCGGGTCCGTCTCCCTGTCTACCTGTGGGCATGAACACAGCGTCCAAAAAGAAAGGACGTCAGTACGAGCAATGTACTGAGTATGTAAGGCATGAGTAATACTAATGTAATAAAGAGATAACGAAACATGAAACAAGGATATAAACTGTACGTCAATTGCCTCTTAAGGCGAATAAGATACCTGCTTAACTTTTTAACGAAAACACATGTCATGCATATCAAATGTACCATCATCGTTAACCCGCGTCCGGGTAACTATCGCACGCCACCCACTAGTGGTGTCATGTCTGGCCCTCTAGGTGTGGTGTAATCATAAGCAGCCCGTCTTAGCGGTGTCATATCTGGCCAAATAGGCACGGTGTAATCATAAGCAGCCCGCCTTAGCGGTGTCATGTCTGGCCAAATAGGCACGGTGTAATCATAAGCAGCCCACCTTAGCGGTGTCATGTCCGGCCAAATGAGCACGGTGTAATCATAAGCCGCCCGCCTTAGCGGTGTCATGTCCGGTCGAATGGGCACGGTGTAATCTCATCATTTTGCACTTATCATAAAGCATGCATTAGGAATCAATTAAAAGCTACAACTTTATCGGGATGACAAAAGGTCGAGAACCCCCAATACCATTATGGAGTCGTCATGATTATCTTGTCTCACCTTGAAGGAACTAGCGTTATAAGGTGAGTCTAGGAACAATGAATAACATCAAGGAATCATATAAGGATCATTGGCTTCGTAAGACTGTCTTATCATAAGCTTTAGAATCTCTAGACTTAGACTCATCATCATCATCTTCGTATTCATAACACATCTCTTATCTTTGTTTCATGAAAAGCTCTTCATAATCATAGACTCATAGTTACCGAAATATAAGAAAGTCATGAAAAGATAAAGGAGGTCATATTATAGGAATCATGTCTTAGAAAAGAAGGGACTAGCCTCACATACCTTTGTGTCTATCCAACTTTATCAATTAAACGCTTTTCCTCCAATGTTCACGATTCTACCTTCAAGAGAATTTGTACTAAGATTAGATAATCAGAAACATGTTTAAGCTTAAGCTAAAGCTAATGAAAATTGGGCAGCATCTCCTTTGTTTCTATAATTTTCTCCATATAATATAACAACTCCCAAACATCAACAACATACCCACAATATCATAATCAATGAACTTCCGTTAAGTTAGTCATTATTCAATTCCCAAAATTCCTTCTCAAATTCATTCATAACCATAGATATAATACAACACCACATTCATCCTAATATAATGCTTCTCCAATATTCTTAAGACCATTCATAACAAGATTATACTCATAACATGTCAAAAATCATGATTCATATCAACTACTATTCAAACATACCATTGTTTCCACATTTGAAATCCATATTCCACTTTCTTCCTCAATCCAAGCCTTTCAACGATTCAATATTCTTAATAACATGTAATGATCATAAAACTCACCTTAGATTATGTAGGAACAATCTTTGGACGAAGATACTTCACTTGGAGAAAACCCAACTTCAATTCCAAAGAGATTCTTGGCTTTTAACAACCCTAATGGGCACCCATATACTTGATTTCCTTTGGTTATTATTGTTTGATCTTTGATATACCTTGGATTTATGTTGGTCTAGTGTAGAGAAGGTTATATAGGTGTGGAGAGGGTTTTTTGGGAGTATTTAGGGTCTGTTGGTGAAAAACAATGGGAAAAAACAAATTGGGCCAAATATATATGTGACTTGGAACTTTTCCACCAACACAAACTTACGGTGGACATACAGTTCGTATGTCATACTTACGATCCGTATGTCTGACCGTATGTTGGCCAAAATTCTGCACAACTCTCTGATATTATTTTACGCCTCTCAGGCATGACAGACGATCCGTATGTTGGGCCGTATCCCTGCCCAGTCAACAAACTTTCACGAAAAGTACTTTCTTCGATTATCTTAGCCTCGGAACCTTTAGGGTACATGCTTAATAACTGTCAAAAGTCTTTATTTAACCTGATAGGGGTATCATAGCCTCTCTGGACTTACATTAGTTCGCTTACGACGTAATTGACGCAAAAAATTTCAAGGTGTAACATTTCTCCCCCCTTAAGAACATTCGTCCTCGAATGTTAAACTCTCGAGGATCCTACAGAAATTTTGCCAGAGTTTCCCCTGTAATATGACATTACCATCCTATCACAGCAACCCAAAATATATCGCCTCACAGGGCTACAACAACAATAATGATATTGGCCACACACGACCAAGAAATTATCAAAATAAAGAATTGCATACCTGGGACAACAGTGGCTCTATCTGAACCTTCTCTAGGAGTGGGACAATGTGGTTACCTGGACATCGCATCTTCCTCTACTTCCTAGGCCATCTCTTTTACTTTTGCATCCTCTCATAATACCTTCATCAAACTAACACTTCTAATTCTTAATTCACCACCTCGAAGTTATTTTGAGGGCAGTAGAAACTTCTCATACGATAACTGTTCTGTAGTTCGAATTCCATTACTTGGTACAACTATGGAGGACTTTACCCGGATAACCTATATTCTCCAAGTCTCTCTGAATGCGTTGATCCTCAGGCGCTAGTAGGGAACTGAATATCTTAACTGGAGAATTTCATAGATATTTTATATGATCCTTTACTCTGGTCCATCTTACTCCGTTTACCTGTAGCGCGGCCTTAATTCCTTTTACATCTTAAATATTCTATGCCAGAAATTCTCATATCATCTATAAGCTTCCTCTTCTAGGTAATCTTACACATTTATTCTTTTTCACCGTATGTTGACACTGTCAAGTACTCGCATGCTTTCAAATAATCCATTTCCATTTCAATTTTTTTCTATTGTTAACTCTGCATCCCTTCTTTAGCAAAGGCATTACAAAATTCTGACTCAAGCATTTGCTTTTAAGGCTCTCCCTGTACAATGCTTCCCCAACTGGTATGCGACATTGGAGCTCCGCATTCATCCAACTAGCTCGCGGCGGCTATTTCACCTGACTTCTTATCTTAGCCCATTATTTAGTTCTTCCCTTAATCTTAATCTTAGCATCATTGTCGGTATACCTCCATTACGAAATCATTTGCATGAACCCTTTGTTGTATGGGAATACCGTCTCATCTTTATTCATCTTACGTCTGAACAGAAGCCATAATACTCACATGAGGTACCTTTTTAAAGTTAATACTGCTCTTCCGTTTTTGCGCCCATCCTTTAACTCTACCTCATAATCCACCTTATTGTTGTACGACTGCCATGTTAGATCTTCCGTCCGTCTTACATTCGATGGCCCATATCTTGTATTATCTCATCCTTACGCCTCCGGCGGCCACATTGCCTCGGAAAGTCGAAGACTACTCCTTTGATGGTCTCTTTTGGTTACCGTCTAGTTGCCACAACTATCAGACCATAAGGGGATTGTCTTTACCCCAGTATTTCTCTTATTACCTCTACCAATACCCATAGACCATCTTGTATGTTCACCATTTCCACTAATATAGCTCATATTCGCTCTATACTCCCTATACCGCATCGTCCACAAACTCGACCTCTCTTGGCTCACCTTTCCTCAATAGTCACTCCCTGGGACCTTTACCGTGTAACTCACCAGGGGTGAAATTCCATTTGTTACTGTCTGAAGATACATATGAAGTCAGTCCATTGATCGTTCACAATTAAACATTGTTTCTTCTTCCGTCTTACCTCTCATCCCGTTGCTTAGATGATTCCATCCACAGGACAATCGGTCTAAGCATATTTCAGAGTATCATTGACTACCCCTCCTCTTCTCTGATCAGTTCACACCACTATAGGAGCATTGTTCCCTACCATCTTAACATTTTAATAACAGGGTAACGGTTGGCCCCTTTAAAATTCTTTATATGGATGTCGCGTAAACTCACTCATCACGCATAAGATATCTTGCTCAACAAATGGTTCTATAATTCCCGTCATAACATAATTAGCCACACCATTCCTACGGTAAGATCCAAAATTTCAATCACTCCATGACACCTATTACAATTCCTACGTAATATTAGGATATCCACAGAGTTTGATCTTCTTCCACTCTCTGTTTATCGGGTTTTTGCTCTAGTAGACCTTTATTCTATTTGCCTCACTTATGCCCTTCCTTCTCTGTTTCCAACATGTCTATCTTTCTTGTCCTTTCTCCCTACTATACACACATCACACATACTGGGCATTCGTCATTTGTAGTTCTTTTATTTCGTTAATCAACCTTATTTTGGTTTCGCTTCCCTTCATATTAGTAATAACAAACTTCTACCATGTAACTGTTCGAGTGAATTCCTGGATAAATAACCTGAACTACAACGCAGAATACAACTGTGGTCATACTATCGACCAATCGCCCGACAAGGAGCTTTTGTGAACACATCTCTTTTAATATCTTTCCTCGAGGTCTCACCGAGGTTAATAAGGCTAGCTGATAGTGGCATGGAAGTTTTCTCCCACTATAATCATCAATTAAAGCCTAGCTTAATAATCTTATTCGGTATTACATGCATCAGCCTATACATATACATCAAGCTCATTTAATAATTCGCTCTCCCAAAGCATAAAGGGCTAACCAAATTCTTCTAACTTGCGACTTCTTCTGGAATGCCTATCTCTTTGATTCTCCTTAGTATGTAAAAAAAATTCTCTCTATTTCAGGCACATCATTCTCACTTCCCATGTTATTTATTCCATCCTAACCTATTCGTCATTCCCTTAGTTTAATACATACTTGCTATGTTTACCTTGCATTTTAACTACTAGCTCTCTCCTTAATCACTCGTTGTTGGTCCTCTCTTCTTCCCACGGCAATTCTGTCTACAGTTCCCACAATTTCCTTTAGATTCCTGGGAAAATTTCGACAAAGTTTCCCTCGTAAACATAACAATCCCAAACCTGCACATAGCCCAGAAAACACATTCTATGCCTTAATAGGACACACATCGAAACACATATAACACGCAACTCGGCAGCACAAAACTGTTTACCATAAAAGGATATAAGTAATAAAGCTTGTCTCATAAATTGTACCCGCACACTCTTTCTAGAATTCCATTACATATATATTTTTTTTTCCACACACTATGGCAATCAACTCCCTTCGGGGAGGTTTATTTACTCACGAATCATGATTCTAGCTATCACTGGGTCACTAACAAGCATAGACATCTCAAATTGCTTGATTGGCTCAGATTTTCACCTCAACACAATCAACAACATCAGGAGTAATACATGACAGCGTAGAACCCGAACCAATCGATGCATACATATCATAGGAGGATACTGACAATATACCTGGGACAATATCAGGAGGAGACTCAAGATCCTATCGCCCAGCTAACGCATAGATATGATGTTGGGATCCACTTGGACTGGGCATTCCTCTTCGGCCTCTATCACAGCCTACTAACATCTGCGGCCTTTGCCTCGGAGGGCGTACCGATGATGAAAAGCCAAATGCTACTCCCGTAGACCGAACCTTATCTTTACCACGTAGCGATGGACAGACGCGTCTGAAATGGCCTGGCCGTGCGCAAGCATAACAAACATCCAAACCCAAGCGACACGGTCCAGAATGTAACTTGCCATACCGAGTACACCGTGGTATAGGTAATCTCATCTGGCTTGGATCACCCCTGTTCCGGGAATTAGGAACTCTAAAACTCTGGACCGGCCCCACGCAAACAGATCTACCAGCCCTGGATCCAGAAGACTGTGGTGGTGCACTAGCTGTTGAACGAAATGGGTGCCTAGAAAATTGCTGCCATGGGGCACTTCTAAGCTCATAATCAAACCCTGATTCCTCCAACCCCTGTAACCATGGCTCGCACCCTACCGCTGAGCTTGCTCGGTTATTAACTGGGTCAGTAAAAGGATTGCATGTCTCATCTCCTGGCCCGAGGCATCTTGTGGAGGATTTAGGGGTATTGGAGCTAAGGTTGAAACTCCCTTTTGACCCTCTAAAGCGGGCGAAGTATAGGAAAACCGAAATAAGGCCTTACCCCGGGGTTCACTCTCCTCCATATCCATAGATGACTCCCGTTCAATCCCCTCTTCAACCACTACCTTGCCCTTCTGGGCTGCTGTAGTTTTTCCTTTCATCAACTTTGCTGAAAACAAAACGCATGGTCAAGAAAAAGGGAATTCTTATAATATATCTCTATCGCACGATCTATGAAGAAAAAAGACGGTCATTATTCCTAAATTCCCCGTAGCCTCTTTTTATAAGTGTGGCGCGCTTCACACCCGTAAACAAGACTCTACTGGACACGACTCGTAGACACATCCTAGGACGGAACTGCTCTGATACCACTTTTGTCACGACCCAACTAGGGGCTGTGACGGGTATCCGGAGCTAACCTACCGGGCACCACCCATCATACTCGTCGTCAAACTCTTCCTAAATATACATTACTCTCAGCACGGGACTTGTCATAATATAATCATTATCATTGCCAAAATACGTCTACTTTTATGCACCTAAGCCCACGAGGCTATAAAAAATTATATACAAATATCCACTGTAGTAATCTTGAGCCATCTACTACCCACACATAAGTATCTACGAGCCTTTACAAGAATATTAAGACATAAGGACGGGACAGGACCCCGCCGTGCCCAATACATGTACACAAAAGGATATACCCAAAATCTGCAACTCCGGAGTAGTGGAGTGCTCCTGTATATATATATGCTGAACAGGCTCCTAGGAATCCGGTCCGTCTCCCTGTCTACCTGTGGGCATGGACACAGCGTCCAAAAAGAAAGGACGTTAGTACGAGCAATGTACTGAGTATGTAAGACATGAGTAATACTAATGTAATAAAGAGATAACGAAACATGAAACAAGGATATAAACTGTACGTCAATTGCCTCTTAAGGCGAATAAGATACCTGCTTAACTTTTTAACGAAAACACATGTCATGTATATCAAATGTACCATCATCGTTAACCCGCGTCCGGGTAACTATCGCACGCCGCCCACTAGTGGTGTCATGCCCGGCCCTCTAGGCATGGTGTAATCATAAGCAGCCCGCCTTAGCGGTGTCATGTCCGGCCAAATAGGCACGGTGTAATCATAAGCAGCCCACCTTAGCGGTGTCATGTCCGGCCAAATAGGCACGGTGTAATCATAAGCAGCCCGCCTTAGCGGTGTCATGTCCGGCCAAATGAGCACTGTGTAATCATAAGCCGCCCGCCCTAGCGGTGTCATGTCCGGCCGAATGGGCACGGTGTAATCTCATCATTTTGCACTTATCATAAAGCATGCATTAGGAATTAATTAAAAGCTACAACTTTATCGGGATGACATAAGGTCGAGAACTCCCCCAATACTATTATAGAGTCGTCATGATTATCTTGTCTCACCTTGAAGGAACTAGCATTATAAGGGGAGTCTAGCAACAATGAATAACATCAAGGAATCATATAAGGATCATTGGCTTCGTAAGACTGTCGTATCATAAGCTTTAGAATCTCTAGACTTAGACTCATCATCATCATCTTCGTATTCACAACACAACACATATCTTATCTTTGTTTCATTAAAAGCTCTTAATAATCATAGACTCATAGTTCCCGGAATATAAGAAAGTCATGAAAAGATAAAGGAGGTCATATTATAGGATTCGTGCCTTAGAAAAAGAAGGGACTAGCCTCACATACCTTTGCGTCTCTCCAACTTTATCAATTAAACGCTTTTCCTCCAATGTTCACGATTCTACCTTCAAAAGAATTTGTACTAAGATTAGATAATCGGAAACATGTTTAAGCATAAGCTAAAGCTAATGAAAATTGGGCAGCATCCCCTTTGTTTCTATAACTTTCTCCATATAATATAACTACTCCCAAACATCAATAACATACCCACAATATCATAATCAATGAACTTCCGTTAAGTTGGTCATTATTCAATTCCCAAAATTCCTTCTCAAAGTCATTCATAACCATAGCTATAATACAACACCACATTCATCCTTATATAATGCTTCTCCAATATTCTTAAGACCATTCATAATAAGATTATACTCATAACATGTCAAGAATCATGATTTATATCAACTACTATTCAAACATACCGTTGTTTCCACATTTGAACTCCATATTCCTCTTTCTTCCTCAATCCAAGCCTTTCAACCATTCAATATTCTTAATAACATGTAATGATCATAAAACTCACCTTAGATTATGTAAGAACAATCTTTAGACGAATATACTTCACTTGGAGAAAACCCAGCTTCAATTCCAACGTGATTCTTGGCTTTTAACAACCCTAATGGGCACCCATATACTTGATTTCCTTTAGTTATTAGTGTTTGATCTTTGATATACCTTGGATTTATGTTGATCTAATGTGGAGAAGGTTCTAGAGGTGTGGAGAGGGATTTTTGGGAGTATTTAGGGTCTGTTGGTGAAGAAAAATGGAAAAAAATGAGGTGGGCCAAATATATATGTGACTTGGAACTTTTCCACCGACACAAACTTACGGTGGACATACGGTTCGTATGTCATACTTACGGTCCGTATGTCTGACCGTATGTTGGCCAAAATTCTGCACAACTCTTTGATGTTGTTTTACGCCTCTCGGGCATGACAGACGGTCCGTATGTCACTCTTACGGTCCGTATGTTAGGCCGCATCCCTGCCTAGTCAACAAGCTTTCACGAAAAGTACTTTCTTCGATTATCTTAGCCTCGGAACCTTTAGGGTGCATGCTTAATAATTGTCAAAAGTCTTTCTTTAACCTGATAGGGGTATCATAGCCTCTTTGGACTTACATTAGTTTGCTTACGACGTAATCGACGTGAAAATTTTCAAGGTGTAACATATAGAGACCCTTATTCACTTTGACCTAAAGCATGGGCCAAATCACAGCTGTACTTGTGTGTGCAGCAAGTGGCTCAGCTTTACAGCTGTCTCTCCCGCCAGTGTAAGGTGCCAGAGAGCATATTAAAGACCAGGTCTCTATCTGATTCTGAAACAGTTTAACAATCATCAAAACACGCATCCACTTGAAACTATCAAGCTGAATAAAAGCAAGAGTTGCTTTATGCTAGCAAAAGGTTTCCCGTCAAGGTTGAAGAATAAAATAGCTAGATATAGTTGGATGCAATACAAAGAGTTTCCAGTGAAGTACTTGAGATGCCCATTGATTGTGGGAAGGCAGAAAATTGCCTACTACTCTGACACCATTAGCAACGTTACAAATATGACAAGGGATTGGCAAAACAAGAACCTATCTCCAGGAGTAAATGTCATATTTATAGGACATAACAAGCCATTTCCACTAACTTACTTTCAGCTATACACTCTCTCAAAAGAATCTTTGAACATATAGAAAATATCTTAGTTGTTTTCTTTTGGAGAGCATCTGATAGTAGTAAAAGACACCATCGGATTGCTTGGCAATCCTTATGTTATCCTTATCAAGAAGGTGGAGCTCAATCTAGACAATTGAAAGATTTATGTGCAACATTTATTGCAAAATCATGGTAGAACTTGAGAACATGAAATTCTTTATGGAAGGAATTCATGGAGACTAAATATTTAAAAAATAAATACCCCCTAGCAGCAAAGTGGAGGAAAGTCATTCAATATGCAGGAAATAATTATGTAATCTGTGATTAGAAGTGGAGGAGAACATACTTTGGATCCCAGGTGACGAAAACATTTCCTTTTGGTATAACAACCGGTCTAAACAAGGTGCATTTAGTCAATTTCTAGAGGCAGATGACAAACCTAGAGACTTCTTGCTGAAGAATATCCTGGTGAATGGAATGTGCCAACATAAAGCTTAGGGATTAACCTTCCGATGGCTATTGAGGATGTACTATTACAACAATGAATACTTTTAACATGAGTACAAGACAGAGCTACATGAAAATCAGATAATAATGGTGTTACACCTCGAAAAAATTCATGTCAGTGCACAGTGAATGGATTAACGCAGGAAAAGAAGTATAGGATGTTTCCACAAGTAAGAAGTAGTACTTAACGGTTCCCATTAAGATCCCAAAGACGTTTGAGGCAAGAGAAGAAACTTCGTTAGGAAAGGCGAAGTATACGTTATGTTTCGGAAAAGATTTACGAAGTACCGAATTAATGTTGACTTAACGATGTCTTAAAGAAGAGTTATAATGCCCCTTATATTGTTAATGAAGTGTTAAACAAGTGTTAAGAAGGTTCCATAAGGATTAGAGGCAAAACGTGTTGACGAGGACAAGCTTCGGAAAACTATGGATTGTACGGCTCACTATACGGACCGTACAAAAGATACGACCCATATATGTGACCGTATAACCTGCCCAGAATTGGGATATCCACTAGAACCATTATACGGTCACACATACGGACCGTATGTGTGTTCGTATAATTGTGTCGGGGAATATTTTTAAGTTGATATAAGGGACCCCAAGTTCACTTATTTCATTTCATTTTTCTCTCCACATTTCAAGAAAACTGTAGAACTCTCTCCACATTTCATCTACAAGAATCCAACGGAAATCAAGGATCAACTTCACCAAACCAAGGGAATTAAGTACAAGAAGCTCACTAGGGTTCATCCAAGACAAGAAATCTCTTTGGAAGTGGAACTAGGGTTTTGCTCAAGTGAATTGTTTCCATCCAAAGCTCATTCCCACACTATCAAAGGTAAGTTTTATGATCATTTTATGTTGTTTAGGGTATTGAGGAAAAGACTTGGATTATGGAAGGAGATAGAAAATGGGTTATAAGTATGAGAATAGTGACATTGTTGAGTAGTAGCTTAATATGAATCATGATTCTTGATATTTTGTGAATATAATTATGTTATAAATGATATTAAGAACATGGGAGAAAAATTATATAAGGATGAATGTAATATTGTATTGTGACCATGGTTATGGGTAATTTGAAAATGGAATTGGAAGACTTGAATAATGTGGGATGGAGGAATATTATTGGTTTATGATATGATGAATGTTATTATTGACGTTTGGGAGTTGATACATGATATGGAAAAGGTTGTATAAACAAAGGAGATGCTGCCCAATTTTCTCTAGCTTTAGTTCAAGCACGCTTATGTTATCGATTATCTAATATTAGTACGAACTCTCTTGAAGGTAGAAACGTGAATATTGGAGGGGAATGTTCAAGCGATAGAGTATCTAAACGAAAAGGTATGTAAGGCTAGTCCCTTCTTTCTAAGGCATGATTCTTATGATATGATTTTCTCTATCTCTTCATGACTTTCTTACATTCCGAACACTATGAGTCAATGTTGAAAAAAAGCTTCTTATAAGATAAAGATAAGAGATACGTTATGAGTACGATCATGATGATGAAAAGCCTAAGTTTAAAGATCCTTATGCGACCCTTTGATGTGGCTTATTGTTGTTACACTCACCTTATCATGTTAGTTCCTTCAAGGTGAGGCAGAATGCTTATGAATACTCCATAATGGAATCGGGGGTTCACGACCTTACGTCACCCCGATAGAGTATAGTTGTATTTGAGTTTTTATGCATGCATTATGATAAGTATAGGATGATGAGATTACACCACACCTATATGGCCGGACAGACACCGCTAAGGCGGGTAGCGTATACACCATGTCTAGATGGCATGGGCAGACACCACTAGTGGGCGGCATAAGATGTTTACCCCGGACGCGGGATAATAATGATCACACCGTACCTATATGGTCGGGCAGCTTATATATATATATATATATATATATATATATATATATATGCATACATGATATGATGATGTTTATGAAGTAAGTTAGCAAGCACTATTTCAATCTTAAGTGACAGTCAGTTACAGGTTGTTCCTTACTTGATGTCTCCTTATTTCATCGATATATTATTGTTGTTCATGCCTTACATACTCAGTACAATGTTCGTACTGACGTCCTTTCTCTTTGGACGTTGTGTTCAAGCCCACAGGTAGACAGAGAGGCGACCCAGATTCAAAGGAGCTGATCAGCAGGATTACGAGAGCGCACCATTATTCCAGAGGTGCTATTTGATTTATTATTTTGTATACATATTTGGGCACGACGGGGTCCTGTCCATCCTTATGTCTAGTACTCTAGTAGAGGCTTGTAGATACGTATGTGTGGGTAGTATGGTCTCATGATTTCCTCATTGTGTGTGTGTGTATATATATATATATATATATTATTTTGATAGCCCGAGACGCTCATGTACATAAAGGTAGATATGTTTGAAAGTGAAAATGGTTTCCCTATGGTTAGAAGTGTGAGAATGATAAGTGAAAGCAGGATGAGTATGATGAGTAGTAGAATGAGTAGTGCTCGGTAGTCGGGTACCCGTCATGGCCCCTAGTCGGGTCGTGACAAATGGTTCATTTACGGTAGCATCAACTTGGGATCAATTGAGATAGAAGAAGGAGGCAGCTAATGTAAACTCTAAGGTTTGACATAAAATGGTTTCTTTCAAGCAACCATTCCTCACATGGAGGGCATTAAACAACAGGCTAAGAGTAGATACAAATATAGCCAAGTTTGCTCTTAATTTAGAGGCTAAATGCCACTGTTGTGTCCCTCAAGTGCTGGAATTGGAATCAATAGAACACATATATTCTGCTTGGGAGCTTTTGCATGAAGCATGTGGAGCAAATTTGGTGGGATATTTGAAATACGAACTAGAGTAATGCAGCTTAGACAATTGCTCCTATAGTGGTGGTCTCATAAAAAATGAAATACGATAGCAGCCAACAAAAGATCGTTCCGGCTTTGATTATGTAGGAACTATGGAGATCGAGATGTGAAGCAAGGTATGGATCAGAAAGACCACCGAGACCAAAATCTGAATTCCTAATTTTACAGGCAATATTCGGGATTACTGAACAAGAATTTGGGAAAATCAGAATGCAACCAACATTGGAGTTCATACAAAATCTCATTAACAAGTTAATGACCCATTAACCAGTCAAAATAGTACAGTGGAGGAGACCACCTACCCAATGGCACAAAATTAATACAGATGACAGTTGTAAAAACGAAAATTGCAGAGCAGGAGGAATCATAATAAATAGTGAAGGCAAGCTGATAGTAGCCTTCTCAATTTACCTGGCAGTAGGTACAAACAATTGGGAAAGGAGCTGGGCATTGCAGTTTGGAATCAACCTCTGTGAAACATATGAAGTCCAAGAAGTGATAGTAGAGGTCGACTCAAACTTACTCGTTACCAACATCATAGGGCAAATTAAGTCGTTAGAGCATGCTCACCGAGGTGGAATCAATCAAGAAAGAGGTGCGAAGGAAGAGGATAGTCGTCAACCACTGTTACGTGGAAGCAAATAGGGTCAAGAATAAACCCGCATCAATCAACCATGCCCACAAAGGAAGCACCATTTTCACAAGCTTTAAGCAACTACCAAGATCAGTGAGAAGCTTGCTACAATTACATCGGATAGGGATAGCTTCATTCAGATTTAGACAAATAAAAGCAGTGGAAATTCACAGTTTGATTTACCGTGAGAAGAGGAAAACCCATCAGATCCATCTTGTTTTTTGTTGTTCCAATCTTCATTTTCTCAAAGGATTTAGGCAAAAGTGAATAGAGATTGGTCTGGCAATCTCATTTCCTAATTAAGGATTTTGTCCCTCAATTTTGTACGCAGTTTGATTTGCTAATAAAAGGCCAGTTCAATTAATAAAAAATTAACAATAGCAATACTTCAAATCAAGTAGAACAAGAAGTGGTTAAAACACTTCCATTTTATCGATGAGGGACAATTCTTCCATTCTCAAAGTACTAACTCCATTAAACACTAACTAATGGTGACCAAAAAGTTGTATATATTTATTGTGATTCTTTGGCAAAATTGAATAATTTTTTGGTTACAAAAAATAATTCAATGACTTTCTACGATACTTGGGCAAAATTGAATGATTTTTATATACAAAAAAAATAGTTTAGCGACTTTAGTGCAATAAAATAAAAATTGAGCGGCCATCTATAAAGATCATTATCTTATTTAAATGAGTGGATTAGCTATTTTGAGCTCATGAAGCTGAAATGACCCTCCTCCGCCAGCTAATTAACATAATATCTGAACCACAATCCATCAGAATAACTGCTTTACTTTACTCTGTTTCACTCAGGGAATAAGCTCCAAGAAGAGGAATTGCAATTATAGGACTTAATTAGGAGAGAGAGAATATTCTAAATTTATTCTTATTCATCAAGTTAGTACAGGTTGTATTACATACATACAAAGCAAAATTGCCTCCACAAGGCTCCATATATCACACTATTAGCTACTGCTAATGCATGAGTAAAGTAGTAAGTAAATTTCCTATCTTCAACTAGCATTCAGCTAACTGCAACGCTACTAATTAACTTCCTCTAAATAGTTAACTACTTCTTGAACTATGATCAGCTGACTTGAGCACATGGATCATATCAAGTTGAAATGAACTGCCTCTGTGAATTAATGTAATCTCCTGTTGAGACAAATTAAAATAAAAGCTTAGCTAACATAATCTCCTCATATTCACCTCCACAACAATACTGAAGTTGCATTAATCGCGCTAAATAAAGGTGAAGCAACAATATATTATGGCGTGATATATAATATAATGTTGATGGTTGTTGTCTATAGAGAAATAATAATGCTTCTTCTTCAGTTACGTTGCTTGGAATAAGTTTATTAATCCATTTGCTACCAGTCTTCTAATGATTAGGTTGATCGAATGGTTCAGTTTAACTGTTTAACGTCCTTTAAGTTGACTGATTGAAACCTTATAGTATGTTGCACATACATAGGATTTTTAGAGGCATAAACTAACTCAAATAGGAGCTGAGACACAAAAATGTAACACAAAATATTTTTAATTTTCTTTTCATGTTTGGTTGATCAAAATTTTTGGAAGACATTTTTTCTAGGAAAAACATGTTCTGAGGAAAATAACTTTCATGATGAAAGTAGAGAAAATAAGTGTCATAAGCATTTCACTCCTCTGCATTCTCAAACGCACCACATATTACCCCCACCATCATACATAGTGTTTGCCTAGATTATATACAAATATGAGACTATATTTTATGCTTACTTACCAAACACCAAAAAAAAAACTAGAAAAACATCTTCCGCAAAAATATTTTCCTTCCTACCAAAAACACCCTAAGTAATTACATAAAAGAAAAAAAGGAACAAATATCATTTATGTACAAGTGAATGGAGTGTCAGTCAATCAAAATGTTAGAGGTTCTTTGGGATGATTATCATAACAAGAAGGAGAAAGCCTATGAGAAAAAAGAGAGAAAAAAAGAGAGTCTGCTCCGGCATTTGTCATCTCAATATTGAATCAACCTACGTGCTATGTACGTTCAAAATTCAATGGTCCCAATGGCACTTGAGTGACGTACCACAAATTAGAGTTCGTCGTGGAATAGATCTTCATTCCTACCATTGTCATATACCGTACTATAGAAAATGCTTTCATGATTCAGTATCTCATCCAACGATAATTTACCATCTTGGTTATCATCAGCCTAGACACCAAAACAAATTGTGTTAAAATCTTGAATCAAATATAATGCATAATACTATGTTGACATGTATTTTCAGTCAAATTCTAAGCATAACAATTATACGAGATTTTGAAATTGAGTGATTTTCTGTTAAAAGTATTTTTAGGGAAACCATCATTTTAGGATGGGATGTAGTAAAGCAAATGAAATTGCAACTCTTTACGTTGCAAATTTTTCAATCAAATTGTTACGTTATTAATTTCGCATTTGTTATGTAGACATTGTAACTATAGTGACCTGTAATTCAGAACTATAGAAATATAAAATTATTTTAAGAAAAAGTATTGAGAAAAGTAATTAATCATAGAGAAAATTTTGAACCTAATAATAGGACCGGCGGGGTGTGGTTTAACAGTATATCCAACTAATAATACTAGAACAATTCTTGATTTAGGCTTAATTAAGTATCATAAAGAGATTGACTTACCTCTCGAATCAAATAAGTGGTGTAGACTTTAGCATAGGACAGTTCTCCGGGGCACAAATACTGTAGAATTGGTTTCAATTCTTCCACTCTCAGAAATCTAGCAAAATTTGTTTTAGTTAAAACAATTACTAATATGATTCAATTATATCTAATTGAAACAAGTGAGATGAAGTAAGAATAATTACTCGTCCCCATCGCAGTCAAGCTTGGCGAATGCTTCAAATGGTGTAGGAATATTTGTTCCCCGAGATTCATATTCAAGGTACGTCTTATAAATGTTATAAGCACCATTACTAAATTCCAATCGATTAAGCTTCTTATCCTTGTTTACATCCATTTGCCTGTATTGATAATAAAGAATTATAATTAAGTATGGAAAATATTTAAAATATAAATTTTATACATTAACAACGTAATTAATAAAACATTTCTTCTAACCTTATTTTTTCTCTCAACAACCACCTTTGTATATTTTCGTTCCTGCTATCTTCAGGGTGCATAAAACTGTGTGAGGAAGACAAAGCACATATCCTAGGGATTAAACTTCACTTGACACAACAATGGTTGATAACATATTTCACACACACATACCCAAAATTTAAGAGAAATAAAAGAAAAAAGAATAATATTAATTACGTACTCTCTAAATTCATATAAGTTTAGAGTTCCACTTCGATCAGCATCAGCATTTCTAAATTGTGCCATCCACCATCCTGCTTCTCCATGGCTTGTCTCATTTCTCTCTGTAAATTAAAGATGACCAAATTTAGTTGATCAGCAGAAATTTCATACTAAAATGAGGTCTAAAATATATATTTGTCGGGTGTACAAATAAAAAGTGTCATATTGATAATTGAGAAGAAAAAATAAAGGTACATAGGATATTCTAAATTCTTGATAGTGTGTGACGTTTTGCAAAAAAATATACAAACATTGTCCAAAGTTGGCTGTTCCCAAATATTGTACTTGTAATTAAATCATACTTTAACGAATATTAATTATAATGAAAAATTAAGGAATATAAGTTACCTATGTCTTCATTGGTAAATTGAGGCAAATATTCAGAGAAAGAAATAGCTCCATCTCCATCCTTATCTCGAAACTCCAATTCTCTCTTAGTTCTATAATGCAAACGATCAATAGCTTGTTGCGTATTCCAAACTTCTAGCTCCTTATATTCAATAAAACCATCTTTCGGTGCAACATCCAAAATAGGGAACAAAACCATTAATCTCAAACTAGTTTTCAACCTCCCATCATTATCAAAATATTTATCATCCTCCTTATTATGCGATCTTCGACTCGAATTATCTGCTTTATTTTTTCCTTTAGGCTTTCTCTCCAATTCAGCAACAAGAGGATCAAAAATAGGGTCACGAGTCTTAAGGCCTAATCTTCTGCTCAAGCCATTAGGTGTGTAATATACGTTATTATGATTCAATTTGAGTAATTGTGTGAATAGTACAACGAAAAAGACGAAGGCGGTGATTATGGTGGAAACCACCACCTTCGACATTTTTTCGTTGTCGTACTGTGACTCTACGAAGAACTTTTTCTTCCTTTCATCTAAAAATAAAAACTTTTGTGGCAGTTACAAGATAAGGGCCAACATGCAAGTAAGCATCTTTGCGGTTAGTAATGTTTAGTGGTTAAATAGTTTTTTTTTTTTTTCCGAATTGATAATGTTAAGGATCACACATATATTTACTTACCTTTACATTTCTTCTTCAAGATTGTTTTTAAAATTAATTCCTATAAGAAACAAATTTAAATATATAAGGAATTTGACTTCTTAAATGGAATATACAGCCAAATAAGTATATAAGAAAATCTTAAAAAAAAAAAACTTAAAAACTATAACTAAAATTTCGATTAAGGAATATCATTGGTATTCTTATAATAATAAGCAAAATATGTGTTGAGTACAATAATTTGGCTGAAATATAAAACAAAACAACCTTCTACTCCCTCCATTCCATAATAAGTGGTGTTTTAGGCTTTTCATTTATTTCAAAATAAATGGTGTTTTAGAATTTGAACAAGAAATTGATTTTAGAAAAAATCAAATCTACCACATTGATTTTGGCCACAATGGCCCAAATGGGCCTAAGATAGTAAATTGAGTAAATTCGCATGGGTATCTAGATCATCTATGCAAATTCAATGACATTTCTACCCTTTTCTCCCAAAGTTCATCTTACACCATTAATGCATTTTGACCTATTAATTACTTTTTCTTTTTAAGATTACCCATTAATATTTGTATACAGAATTATGTGAAATTAGTTGAGCACTTTCTTCAAGACAAGAACTTATTCTAGAGATATGTAGCGATCCTTTTCACCTTTTGTTTTCACTTTTTTTTTTAATTTCTGAATAATGATTAGTAGAAAATAATTAAATTAATCTAATATCTTAAAAATGTCTTCCTACTAACGGTTGTTCCGAAATAAGAGAAAATGAATCAACTTTTCTCTTGAACTATTCGAATGGGTAATTTTGCCCTTGTTCATATATTTTTTATTTTCACTTTTTTTTTTGGGGGGGGGGGGGGGGGGGGGCGTTGAGGTGAATATATGCGAAATATAATAATGCATTTTTTATTAGCTATATTTAGATTATTTAAAATTTTGACTATATAATAATATAATATATAAATTGTATATGTAATTGAGTATTTGTACGATATTTGATATTTTTGTATTTTTCTATAAGAACAGAATACCATTTAAAAAAATGCCTATCAAATACCGTAATATCAAAATGGAAGTGTCAAAAATTTCGATTTCGGTATTTATGAGAGTATGCGCGCCCTTAGCTTCTTGTCTTAACATTTGTGGTTCTTTATTTTTCAATGTCCTTGCATTTTCTAAAGAAATAATAATATATTTTTAGGAGGAAATATCGACAATAAAATGTGAATAGGGTGCAACCCTTGCTTGCTAATGAAACAGACAATAGTACGTCGATATTTTTTAGTTTTTATAGTACTATTACGACCACAATAGTCTTTTGAGACAGTTATCAGTTCTAAGGTGTAATTTTAGTTGAAGGGGAATGGTGACAATTTTAGCCTCACAACAGGTGGACATGGGTGAATTGTGAATAATACTCCCTCCGATTCAAAAAGAGCGTCTACTTAGCCATTTGCAAACCCCTTAAGAAAATACTAATTTCTAGGTAAAAATAGGTAATTTGACTAAATTACCCCTAATTAGATAGGTATTGAGATTTGATCACTTAACACTTAATAAAGGTAAATCTGAAAAAAAAAAAAAAAGGTTAATTCGTTCTTGATTTGATAAGTGGACACTCTTTTTGGACCAGAGGAGTATTGTTTATACTACGTATTTGTTAAACCTAGAAGTGTTTATACTACTTATTTCATATGTTATTATTATATTTCTCACAAATTCAACCCCATTCTCCTCCTCTCCGAGGATAAAAAAAAAAGGGGGCAAAGTTGGTTCCCTTTCTCTTGTTTTGGAACAACCATTAGTAGGAAGGGTATTTTCGAGTTATTTGGATAATTGGCGGGCATTTTGAGATAAAAACATAAGAGCAAGAGCATTTTTTAGCCAAAATATATAACGGAGGGTAAATCTGATCTATTTCGAGTAGGATAGGGGTATTTTTGGGCGTTTTCCTAAGAATTAATTAACATTCAAATAAATGAAAAAGGTAATCTTTAACAATACATCATTCGTATATGTACTTGTAAGTTGTGACCTCAAGATTTACGAAGCTCATATTTATTTTATTGCAACTTATTACTTTTGTATGTAACAAAAATAATATAACATTTTTGTATGTAAAATTAATTATTTATTGATGATTGTAAAGATATTTATGTATTTTCGGTATTTTATTATTTTCAGATAATTTCTATTAAGCACTCGTTTTCAAAGAAAATATTCATATGGAAGACTTTAAAGTTTGTGGACATATTATGTATCCTTAACTATTTTTAATAAGTAATCAAAAGTAATTTCATATATATTGATAAACATTGCAGTGGTGTTGGTGCATTTAGTTTTGATAAATTAATAATAATAAGTTTAATGACATTTCGTAGCAACATAATAATGGAATAATGATGGATTTTTGTTCACATCATAAAATAAATAGAAAAAAATATTAAAATAATGAAGAATTGCGATTAAAAATGAAATTTGTCGCTAATTTTTGTTGCAGAAAGTTTTAGACAAAAAATTTCTATCGCTTACATTATTATTCATAGTAGTTTTACATAATTTTATTTTATTAAATTAAACTAAAAATTTAAAATCTAATATGGTTGGTATCTTTTTTTTTTTCCGCCGAGGAAGATGTTAATATGGTTGGTATCTAAGTCCAATTCTTTTTAGATAAGTACTAGTTGTAAATTCCAACTTTTAAAAAATAATGAAATTATATCTAATTAAAGTGTGTAAAGTATCATATAAATTACAAAATAACAACATTTTCCCCCAAGAAGTAGTAAAGGAATATCGCTATCGTGGGAAAAAAAACATTGGATTGATTGAAGGGGAGGAGAGCAATATCTTGTGGGAAAAGGCAATTGCCTGGCAAGATCCGAATCTTACATTGTAATGTTCCTTTACTATCTTAATAACTTGTTCACTATCATAAATCAAATTGTACACTGTATTTATGAATAAAATTAATATGATTTATATACAAAAAGGGTCTTGTATCTCTTGTGACTTTTATTTGATATTTTATAACACTTTTTTATGTTATTAAAATTATAATGTTAAAGATTTAATGTGGTTGATATATAAGTGTGTGACAAAACTAGCTAGTATAAGTACTTCAAATTAAACATAGTATTACTTATAATTTCACATGTAATTTAAATAAATATTAATTAAATAGAATATTTGATTATATCAAATTGAAAAAACCCACATGTTGTATTTATCTACATTTGCACTAATTATACTCAATATAGCTTAGTAACAAGTTGCACAGCGGTATTTTTTTCTAAGTGGACGTAATTTTTTTTTAATAAGTAAAGTGTATAATTTTTTAAATTAAATAAACCGTATAGTTTGCTATATATATCAAATACAAAAAGTATGTAGAGACTATTCATCTTCATTTGTATGGAAATATGGATCAATTTTAGTTGGTCAAATGTTTTGGGAATATGAATAAATCATTGTATTTATTAGTGAGTTTTGGAGGAAAACATTGCAAAGTCAAAAGAAGGTTATGGTAGTCTTTCCACATGTGTGGCCACATTTAGGCCAAATAAGTGTGATCATTTAGCATCTCTCTTAATCTTATTCTTCCAAACTTACCCTTATTTATAATCAAGAATTATTAAATAGCTTCCTTTTCTAGGCATTAAGTAGGATTAAGTTAATAGAAACACTCATATTTTTTAAAAGTAAGCAATTTTTTAAGGGGTATGCATAAGCTAAAAATGCTACTTATATTATGGAATGGAGGGAGTACTTTCTTAGAATCAACTAATCCTCCTTCCAACACCGTACATAATATCATGTTCTTAGAATCAACTAATCCTCCTTCCAACACCGTACATAATATCATGTTTTTAAAGTTTCATACTTCACCCATTTCTCTCATCCATTTTAGTAAAACATAGATAAAATAACACATTGTGTGAAAATATTCCTATTGATATCACTAGATCATGAATCTTAGTGAAAGCACATTTACCAAACTAGTTGTGTGATCCAAGAAGATTTTTCTCAACAACATATTTATTTTCATAGAAATACGGGGAATATAAATGAATAGGAGCTCAAAAGACTCATGACAACAAAGCAGCAACAATAACATACCAGTGTAATCCCACAAGTGGATCTGGAGAAGTAGATTGTACGCAGACCTTACCCCTATTTTGGAAAATAGAGAGGTTGTTCTCAGTAGACCTTATTCCTTCTCAAACTCACCTAGCGGTCTTTTTCATCTCGTAAAGCGATATTTCTCTTTTTTATCATCTCTTCAAGGACATAGAGCTTCGGTTCCCCTTCTTTCTAATGGACTACGAGGACCCTAGGACTGAGGGATTGAATACCCGGATCGAATCAAAGTTCACGCCGCCCGCCCTAAACAAATAGGAGGCGTGAGCCACAGGTCGCACATAAGCCGCCGGGTCGCACGATAGAAGAACACTTCGGCTCACAAGAAAGCATATCAAAGTAGGTCAGAAAAACCACAAAGCAAACTTGTAAATTATTTACCTAGACATATCAATTCATCTAAAGAACTTATATCAACCATAACGGGATTGTTAAGGTACTTCATAACTCTAGGCTTGACATTCATATTATTTCTCAAAAGTGTGAGTGTTTGATTGTTTACTGTCTTAAGTTGTGGTTAGTTACATTCACATAGTACTCGATCGACCAATTTTTGCACTTTATTACCTCTTGAAAATTAGGTAGCTTGATGTAATTAATCGTGAATTCTTGTGGGAACGATATTTTATATTATATATTTGTATGGCCATATGTACTTGTGTGCGTTGAAATCAGCAGTAATTTCTCACCGCGGAATGAGTTACCAATAGAATAGAAATCAAGACCTTTATTGTCATATTTATCTTTTTTGTTCTGCTGCTATATATATACATATATGTCCACTGATACATCTTGCAAATTTACTTGTAACGCGCACATGTCAATTTTCGTGATAGAAACGAGATCTGCGTTTGCTAAGTATGACAAATGCAGGGGCGATTTTAGGTGCAAAAAATGGGGCACGTGAACACATGGTCTCTCCGTAAAACTAGGTATTTTATGTATATATTTTCTAAATTTAGTATAATACTATCTGCTGGAACACATGCTACAAACAAGTTAAATTGTGCACTTGATTGAAGGTTGAGTTATTTACCTAGAAGTTTAGGGATCAAGCCTCACTTAATACAATTTTTCCTTCTTTTTTTAGTTGTGAACTCATATTGCAAAAATTCTTGATTCGCCTTTGGACAAATACAATACGAAACGGTAATAATTAAAGTATTTTTGGGCTTAAAGAGGACTAGATTAGCTGGAAGAGTTAACGAACTTAATTTTAACCCTTAATATACTGCTGTAATTGTTTTTGAGTATAGTTAAGTAGATGCGACTTTCTGCTTGATGCTTAGGATCAAGTAGGAAATAGCATGAGGTTTTGTTTTGCTTGTAAATACTTTTCTTGATAAAATACTATACAGTTACCCAAAAAAAGTATTTTTGTTCCTACTTCTAATAGATTAAGCAAAGTGAACAATTTATGGATAAATTTGAACCTCTTTCCGAGAAAAAATGAAACACACAGTGGACATTTGATCTAAATTTGAAGTATTTGGACCAAATAAATAAATAAATTTGAAGTATGAAATTAAAAAGAAAAAGAAAAGAGTTTTTGACGAACTTTCTGCGTAAACTCTAGTTACCGAAAGGCAATGGGCGCAACTGCCTAAATATCACCAACCATACGTGAAATCAACGGTTTAAATCTTCCCAACACAAAATTGAATCTGATTGGTCCATGTCATCACTTATGACATGCTCGTCAATTTACACTGTGCGAGTCGTTAAAACAAACGCGGCATCTTCTCATTGGTTCTCACATTCACATACCTTGCATCTGATTGGTCCACGTCATCAAATATGACACTCATAGGCTTTTTTTTTTAAGTAAATGTTTCGGCACGTAGAGCAAACGAACCTTTATATATATGGTGGATCTCAAGTTGATATTTGAAGAGTCCATAACCGTCTCTACAAAGAGAGAAGGAAGAGGAGAATTATTAGCCTGTATTTGAAGAGAGTTTATTAGTGGAACGTGTTAGATCGTTGAGCAATGGCTGGTGGTGCGTTGAAGAGAAGCGCATCCTTGATCGTCTTGTTCGGTAAGCTTTTCAATTGTTTAATTACATGCAAATCTTCGATTGAAATTAGCCGTGGCCAATTTATGTGTAATTTTTTGGGGGCACGTGAACCATGATCTTTCCGCTAAACTAGATATTTCATGTATATATTGATCTAATATTACCTCCTGGCACTCATACTACAAAAAATGCTTAATGGTGCATTTAGTTAAAAAGCTTAGTCATTTATGGAGAGGAACAATGATCAATTCCCACTTGCATTTTTTCCTTTGTGCACCTATATTCTAGAAATACTAGATTTGCCTCTACTGAGTTCCTGAGATAATGAAAACGAGAATGACAAGTGAGCGCGAAATATTTTGCGATAACAATGGCAGAGTAGCTGATAGTTAGTTAGGTTAGAAGATTCACATCTGTTAACTTTCAGATTGGTGGATTGTAGGAATTCACATCTGTTAATTAACTTTTACGGTTGATTGGTCAATTCCACAATCTTCAATTGAAATTTGCAAGTTGCATAAGTGGCTGACAGTTAGGTTAGAATATTGACGTCTTTTACTTTTAGATTTGTATAGTATATATACTCAGTTTTGGTATGATATTCCTGAAATATTCAGATCTGGTACCTGTCTATTTGTTCGGAGTATGAGATCACTTAGATAGAATTGAAAGAACAATGATAGAATGCTTGCTTATTGAGATAATGGTCAAAAACACACCTAAAAGTATCACTTTTTTTGCGAGTTTACTACCTGAACTATCAAGTGTTTACGTTTCTTACCTGAACTATCACCAACTATTTATGCACGCCTCGAAATTAATGAGTCAACTGCCATGTGGACAAAATTTTGAGCTAGTTTCAATCTTCCTTTCCCTTTTTTTGCGACCTATTTATTCATCCAAAAAGGGATAAACGAAACGGCATCCTTGAAGTTATATGCATTTGTTGCAAAAGAGCATGAAGTTGAGTGACCTTCAATTTTCCTTTCCTATTCCTTTCCCTTTTTTGTGTCAATCTAGTCTTTGTAAATGCATGTAACCAGAGCTACCCGGTTACTACTAAAGTGTCAATTGTGAAAATAATGCTCCGAAGCCTTCCCTCCTAGAGTAGGGATTAGCTTAAACAATTTGTTGACTTCTTTTGCGCGTCCTTTGCGTTCTTCTCTGATATATTATTAAACCTCTTTTAGATGCAATGATTCTATCCTTTACAGTTTTCTCACTATAGATATGAGGACATCCGCGTTAAAATTTGTAATGGCTAGCAATGCTATTTTTGGGAAAACAAAGAAAAAAATGTTTTGTTTGGTCCTAACATTGGAATATTCCTTTGTTTGGGGAAAGGTTGTAGTTTTGCCACTTAAACCGGAAAAAGTGGAAACTATAGATGTTCATAGTCATAGCAGTGCATTGAGTTGTTCGCTGTGTTTCTCTACAGGTTGCTTGTTTGCATTGTCTATAGCCAAAGAAGAAGCTACCAAGTTGGGAACAGTTATTGGGATAGATCTTGGAACAACTTACTCATGTGTTGGTGTTTACAAGAATGGACATGTAGAAATCATAGCAAATGACCAAGGTAACCGCATCACCCCTTCATGGGTTGCCTTCACAGACGATGAGAGGTTGATTGGTGAGGCAGCGAAGAATCTAGCCGCTGTTAACCCAGAGAGGACCATCTTCGATGTCAAAAGACTTATCGGAAGAAAGTAAGCCATTGTCATCTTTTGTAATATATTATGTCTGAATGTTTGTGTGATATAGTAGCAATGACTAAACTATCTATTTGATAGGTTTGAAGACAAGGAAGTTCAAAGGGACATGAAACTTGTTCCTTACAAGATTGTTAACAAGGATGGTAAACCATACATCCAAGTTAAGATTAAAGATGGGGAGACCAAGGTCTTCAGTCCTGAGGAGATCAGCGCCATGATTTTGACCAAGATGAAGGAAACAGCTGAAGCTTACCTTGGAAAGAAAATCAAGGATGCAGTTGTCACTGTTCCCGGTAACGTTGAAAAGTTCTTTCTCTAGATAGATTATGACTCGTTCCAAATATTGTTTCATATGATGGCTGATATTTTTATGTGTTCTCTCCTTTAAATCTTGCAGCATACTTTAATGATGCCCAGAGGCAGGCCACTAAGGATGCAGGTGTAATTGCTGGACTAAATGTGGCAAGAATCATTAACGAACCCACTGCAGCAGCTATTGCCTATGGATTAGATAAGAAAGGTGGTGAAAAGAACATCCTTGTCTTTGACCTTGGTGGTGGGACATTTGATGTTAGCATCCTCACCATTGATAATGGTGTTTTTGAAGTTCTTTCCACAAATGGAGACACCCACCTAGGAGGTCAGCACCCTTTTTCACTGCGCATCAATTGCTCTATTCTTTTTGTTAGTTTCTACATTTTCCCCATATATTGAAGAAAAGAAATGCTAGTCATGAATTTCAAGCTGTAAACTAGTTCTGTAACTCGGTTTCAAATCAGCCCTGTTCACAAGTTAACACTGCACTGATGGTTTCTTGATTGCAGGAGAGGATTTTGACCAGAGGATTATGGAGTACTTCATTAAATTGATTAAGAAGAAGCACGGGAAGGACATCAGCAAGGACAACAGGGCTTTGGGTAAGCTTAGGAGAGAAGCTGAGCGAGCCAAGAGATCATTGAGTAGTCAGCACCAAGTTAGGGTAGAGATTGAATCTCTATTCGATGGTGTGGATTTCTCTGAACCACTTACTCGGGCACGTTTTGAGGAGTTAAACAATGATTTGTTCAGAAAGACAATGGGGCCTGTTAAGAAGGCTATGGAGGACGCAGGTCTACAGAAAAACCAGATTGATGAAATTGTACTTGTTGGTGGAAGTACCAGAATTCCAAAAGTTCAACAGCTTTTGAAGGATTATTTTGATGGCAAGGAACCAAGCAAGGGTGTCAACCCTGATGAAGCAGTTGCTTATGGTGCAGCTGTACAAGGAGGAATTTTGAGTGGCGAGGGAGGTGATGAAACCAAAGGTATTGCTTCTTCTGTCTTTATCCGTTTGATGGAGCTTTTTCGAAAAGCATATATTTGACAATTAACTTTGGAATTTAACCAGATATTCTTCTTCTGGATGTGGCTCCACTTACTCTTGGTATTGAAACTGTTGGCGGAGTGATGACTAAGTTGATCCCAAGAAACACTGTTATTCCTACTAAAAAGTCTCAAGTCTTCACCACTTATCAGGATCAACAGACAACAGTGACAATTCAGGTATCTCGTCAGAACTATTTTTTTAGTTGGCTCAACGTGTTTTGCTGAAAGTCTCAAGAGAAGAAATATGTCTGGACTTACTGGCTCTTCTGACATGAAAAATTCTTACCTTCAGGTTTTTGAAGGTGAACGTAGTCTCACTAAGGACTGCAGACAGCTTGGAAAGTTTGATTTAACTGGAATAGCTCCAGCTCCAAGGTACTTGTCTACTGCACCTGGTTGAGAAGAATGTCTAATGAGTTTCTATGCCTGCTTGACTAAAATAATATTATTGCCTGCTTGACTAATTTTTTTTTTCTTATTTCAACAGAGGAACTCCTCAAATTGAGGTTACATTTGAAGTTGATGCAAATGGTATTCTGAATGTCAAAGCTGAAGACAAAGCCTCTGGAAAAGCAGAGAAGATCACAATTACCAATGATAAAGGTCGCTTGAGTCAAGAAGAAATTGAACGTATGGTCAAGGAGGCAGAGGAATTCGCTGAGGAGGATAAGAAAGTCAAAGAAAGAATTGATGCCAGAAACAGCCTGGAGACATACGTATATAACATGAGGAACCAAATAAATGACAAGGACAAGCTTGCAGACAAGCTAGAGTCTGATGAGAAAGAGAAGATTGAAACGGCGACAAAAGAAGCGCTTGAATGGATGGATGACAACCAGAGTGCTGAGAAGGAAGATTATGAGGAAAAGCTGAAAGAAGTGGAAGCTGTGTGCAACCCAATAATCACTGCGGTGTATCAGAAATCTGGTGGAGCGCCGGGAGGAGAATCAGGTGCTAGCGAGGATGATGATGATCATGATGAACTGTAGATGATTGCTAGTTTATAGTTTTCTATTAAAACAAGTGATAGGATACACATGGTTTTCTCATATTTCCTGTTGACAGCGACAAATAGATTAAGATGAGGAGACATTGATGAGGCACATTGATCAATTTAGAGCTAGTTATTCTAAATTGATCAAATTTAAGGACGACAGAAGAACCTTCCCCTAGTTCATTTTTGGAAGACAAGTGTGATGTATAGTGACATTCATCAATTTAGAGTTGCTACTTTTGTATTCTTTCAGATATGATGTTAAAATTAAACTTTGCACTATGGTTTAGTAAATTTTATTTGGTCCCAAGCTATAACTTTAAGAAAGACCCAACTAATAATGAGTTATGACAACCTATGAAACTGTCCTCTGTCCAGTTGGCATTTTATACTACTTCGCCTGGCTCGCTTCAACTGATCCTATTAGGAAGAGTAACTAAGCACACATTGTTAAACTACCGTGTGAGATTAACTGAGTGACATTTATTATATGATGGATTTTAGCCAGTTCCCAAGTGACATGCACACCTTGGATGTAAAAAGATGCAAATAAGGAAAAGCGATGAGCAAACCAGATGGATGATTCAAGAGGTTTATTCAGAACCTTCTCCATCACTGAGATGCTGCTATTTGTTCTGAATGAATGAATATCAGCAGGCATGTGAATGGCAAAAGAAAGGATCCTGTGCTGGATACTTCTCTTTGTAATGGGTGTATTCTATTTGAAGTGTCAACACCTGACATAGGAACGGTTTAGTTTGTAGATGTAACAACTCTCAATAGAAATAGGAATGGAGAAGCAGCCAATAGGTATATTGTAAGTGTAAGGAGAAATCATAAAAAAGGTATATTGTAAGTGTAAGGAGAAATCATGCACACCTTGGATGTAAAGCTCGCTTCAACTGATCCTATTAGGAAGAGTAACTAAGCACACATTATTAAACTACCGTGTGAGATTAACTGAGTGACATTTATTATATGATGGATTTTAGCCAGTTCCCAAGTGACATGCACACCTTGGATGTAAAAAGATGCAAATAAGGAAAAGCGATGAGCAAACCAGATGGATGATTCAAGAGGTTTATTCAGAACCTTCTCCATCACTGAGATGCTGCTATTTGTTCTGAATGAATGAATATCAGCAGGCATGTGAATGGCAAAAGAAAGGATCCTGTGCTGGATACTTCTCTTTGTAATGGGTGTATTCTATTTGAAGTGTCAACACCTGACATAGGAACGGTTTAGTTTGTAGATGTAACAACTCTCAATAGAAATAGGAATGGAGAAGCAGCCAATAGGTATATTGTAAGTGTAAGGAGAAATCATAAAAAAGGTATATTGTAAGTGTAAGGAGAAATCATAAAAAAGTATTGCGCATCCAGGGAATCGAACCCTGGTCAGTACCGTGGGAGGGTACTATGATACCACTACACCAGATGCGCCATGCTGTTTGTATTGCCGTCTACTATTTCTTATCTAACCTGGAAGAAAATGGAAGTCCACCAAACTTAAAATGTAAGTTAGAGACATTAAACAAAAAGTTAAAAAGGAAATAATTGAACCCGAGTTATTTTCTCCAGCATTATTCACTATCTTTGACATGCAAAATAATAAATTCTTGTATGTTGTAGTTTACCTCCAATTAATTCTATGAAAAATGTATTTAGGAAGAGGAAACTAAATCTAAGGTGACAGCATCTCATGTTAGCAGTTAGCACGTTTATCTTCGGTTTTAGTTTTATTCGTGCAGAGCAATATTGGACAATTAGTATGGCTAATGATTGCGTAAGAACTAATTAAGAACAGTGTCGGCATAGAAAGCTTGATATTTAACCCTTTCCAGCGATATGGCGTTGTCAAACTGTCCACGAGTTCAGTGTCAAAATGAGAGAAACCTAGTGGCCTGTCAGCCTAGCATACCAGCATTTGATGAACATAATAAAATATTGCAGCTTCTTTTGGTTTTATATACACATTATTAATGCTGGATATCTTCTTTTTACATTCTCGTTTAACAAACAAAATACATAAAGCTGGAAGCAGATCAATTTATAATTATAACTTGACCTACTAAGATATGTGTTAGTGTACTCCTCTAAACTGCTTTAGCTTGAATAAGCTTAAACAAGGTGTTTTTAGAACACTATTTTTGATATCTTCTCATCTAAGTTTTAGCAAAAACTAATTTTCAACTGAACACCCGGAAAAAAGACAGGAAAACTACTCAACAATAGTGTTTCAAAGCTTTTACTTTGAGTACAATAACAACAACATACCCGTGTAATTCCACAAATGGGGTCTGGAGAGGGCAAAGTGTACACAAACCTTACCTTTATCTTGGGAGGTGATTGTTTCCGAAAAAAAAATTACTTTTAGTAAGAACTTAAAAACGTTTTGAAACATTTTCTTTGAAAAGTAGTTAAAAGGTTTTCTCAAAGTTTTGGAGCCCAAATCTGATGTTGAAAAATAAAAACTATGACAAAGTTAAAGAAAAATATATAAATTTTATTATAATAAATATTTTTATGGATAAAATAATTTTAAAAATTATATATATATGATGTCGGGTTAATTTAGTCTCGGGTTGACTTTTTTTAGTTAATACTTAATACCAAATCCAACCACTTATAGTGATTTTTTTAAAATACCAAATCAAATCAAACCAATTCATTAGTCATTTTTTTTTTTACCGATTTAACTCGATTTGTCGGTTTCGTTCACCCCTAACCTTGGAGTGCACATCCTGCATTATGTAATACTTTCCCTGTAAGTCAATATCTTATTTGAACATTTGTACAAGCTCGTGTAGTAGAAATTTTGTTCAACGAATTGAATATACAGTACTCTTCATGTTTGTGGTGAGTATTATCTATTTATTTTATGTTTTGCGAATTCTGAAAAATAATAATTTAAAAAGACAAGTTGTCATTTTGGATAGGCAAAAGTCATAGATAGCCCCTAAACTTTATCACATTTTCTTTTGGGGTATCTAAACCGAGAGTTGTACGTAGTGGGTATCTAAATCAGTCCGAATTCGATCCCATTGGATATTTTTTTTTACAATAATCAGCAAAATTAGGAGAGTGTATTACACTCTCCATGACATGACAACTTTGTCAAATGAAAACATGACATGTGGCGGCAGGGTCATCATAATAATTAAAAAATAAATTATACAACACCCACCCACCATTTTCATCTCCGGCTGCCGCACCCCCCCCCCCCCCCCCCATTTTCATCTCCTTCGCCCCCCCCCCCCCCACCACCACCACCACCACCACCACCACCACCATCATTTTCATCTCATTAAAGAAGTAATTTTAAAAAAATAACGGACCCCACCACAACCAAAACAATCACCACGTCAAACCCACCACCACCGACCGCCATTCCCCACCCCCAGCCGCCGTTCCTCCACCCCACCAACAATTATTCTCCTTTTCTTCCTCATCAACCCAAACGTTTCTACATCCCCATCCCCACCCACCCAACACAACCCTACCCTTCTTCTTCCCCGCAAAACCATTCCCGACTTTCCACCAACTCAACAACCTATTTTTATTCTTCCTACACCTGATATCGTTGTCAGTTGACTGCCAAAATCCGGCTAAAACAGGCCATACCAACCCTTTTCCGGATGGCTTTCAAGTTGTTCCTTTCGTTTTCACAAAATTTTCCACCAAATTTTTTTGCAGATATGAAAAGTGCGAAAATTTGTTAAATCTTCCATGGATATTAGCCGGAAATTTTATCTCCGACGAACCTTTTTATTCATCTATTTAATAGTTGCATAATAGTTTTATGGATAAAGGACTTACTATTTTAAGAATGAATTAATGGAGTTATGAGAACAATTAACAGAGGGATGTGGTAGCTAAAATGGTGGTTAGAAAAGCAAAAGAGGACCCACGCTGAAAGAGAATAAGAAAGAGAAACAGATTATTTGAAAATCAAAATAAATGAAAAATAAGAAGAAAGGAAAAAGTTATTTAAGAAATACTAAAATAAGATTTTACAAGAGGACCCACGCGCCTATTGTACGTACAGTTCAGTTTATGTGTCATGTGGGCAAAAAATATCTATGTGGTACAAATTCATAGTAGTTTAGATATTAAATTAGAACAATATTAGGTTTAGATAGGCATGGGAAAAATATGATAAAATTTAGAGGCTATCTATGACTTTTTCCTTGTGGATAAATATTGATAACTATTTCGAGTACTAGATGGAGGACAGTACGCATTCTATTAGACACCACATGTATTGTGATTCAAATATGTACTATCTTAATTTTATACTACTTTTTTGTATTATATTAAAGCTTATTATTTTTTATTTAACAAGTGATACATTCCATCAAAAAAGGATTAATAATTCTTAATTTTTCGATTCATTAGTGATATTTTATAAATTAATCGAAACATACTCAGATAAAAGAGAAATCGAAATGATTGTTACAATTTCTAAAAGTGTAATTTAAATTAGGAAAAGTATACCCCTCAATTTTGCGATTTAGAGCAGATATACCCCCGTTATAAAAGTGGTATAAATATATCCCTGCCGTTACAAAATGGTGCAAATATACCCTTTTTGTTGACGGAATTTTTTTTTAAAATCATTTAGTTTATTTTTTAATTAAAAAAAATACCACGTGGCTTTAAAAAAAGTCTACCCATTTTTTTTTAGTAAACATATTTTTCTAAAGCCATGATTATTTTTTTCTGGTAAGTCGGGTTTGGTTCGTTTAAAAAAATGGGTAGATTTATTTATTTTTACAGCCACGGAGATATTTTTTTAAACGAACCAGACCCGACCCACCATATTTTTTTTTACCATGTGGCATTAAAAAAATATGTCTACTCCAAAAAAATGAGTAGACTTTTTTTTAAATTAAAAAATAAGCTAAATGATTTTTTTTAAAAATCCCGTTAGCGAAAAGTGTATATTTGCACTATTTGTGTAAGGGCAGGGGTCTATTTGCATCATTTTATAATGTCAAGGGTATATATAGACCACTTTTTTAATGGGGGTATATCTACTCTAAATCGCAAAATTGAGGGGTATATTTGCACCTTTTCCCTTTTAATTATATACAATAAAATAACTAAAAATCAATATAATATATATTTTTTTAAAATAAGGGAAAAGGTTCAAATATACCACCGACATATACGATTTAGAACAAATATACCCTCATTAAAAAATGACTCATTTATACCCCTTTCTTTACACAATAACTCAAATATACCTTTTTGGTTGACGGAAGTGAAAAATTCGATTTTAAATATTTTTTATATTAAATAAAAGCCACATTGGGTACATTTGATCCTTCTCGCAAAGTTAATGGGTATATATTTAATCCTTCTGACGCGTTAATTTTTGGGGAAATTTCATACATATACGATTAGGTCACTTACATTGCAAAAAAAAAAAAAAAAAATCCAAAACTTACATTGCAAAGCTCTAACCCAAAACTCCCCTCTCTCTCCACTGCCTCCTTCTTTTTTGGTTTTTTTTTTAAATGTTTTTATTATTATTTTTTAATTTTGTTTAATAGAGTATTATAATTCATATACCCATATACACTCATATGCAATATTATAATCCATATACTCATATACAATATTATGCACTCATATACAATATTATACAAAAATTATAATCCATATACCCATATACATTCATATACACCTATATACAAATATTATACACCCATATACAATATTATAACCCTTATATCCATATACCCGTATGCAATATTATGCACCCATATACATTCATATACAATATTATACACCCATATACAATATTATAACTTATATATCCATATACACTCATATACAATATTATACAATATAATACATCCATATACAATATTATAACCCATATATCCATATATACCCATATACAATATTATACACCCATATATAGTCATAGTCGGAGTTCCGTTCTCCGACGTATACACCCATATACACCGACATACAATATTATACACTCATATACACTCACATACACTCATCGCCGGAGTTCCGTTCTCCGGCGAACTCCAATACCACCACCAGAACCAACTGTTCAAATATCAAAGATCTGACGTGACAGAGGGAGAGGGGAAATAAAAAAAAAATTAAAGATCCGGCGTGACAGAGGAAGATGGGAAATTAAAAAAAAAAACTAAAAAAAAAAAGGGAGGGGGGGGGGGGGGGGGAGGGGAGGGGAGGGAAGAAGAAGGGAATGGGTTTTTGACAAGTAATTTTTGTTTAAACTGAAGATGGGCTATTGTAGGCAAGAAACTCAAATATAGGCTAAATTTGGTAGCATTGGTACCTCAATTGAAACTGACTGTAATTATCTCTTAATTTTTTCACTTCCCTCAACTGAAAAGGGTATATTTGAGCCAATTGTGTAACGGTAGGGATATAATTAAATCACTTTTTTAACCGTGGGTATATTTACACTAAATCATACTCTCTCCGTCCCGATTTACATGATATTTTTTCTCTTTTTTAGTAACAATTCAATTCTAAATTTACTTTTTTATTTATAATAAAATGATTTCTAATCACACTAACTTTTATAATTTGTTATAAATCATAATTTATTTATTTTTTAATTTATTTCTGAAATTTCGTCTCCGTTCAAAATCCTCGTATAAAATGAAACGGTGAAAGTATAGTTTAGGGGTATATTTGGTACTTTCCCCAAAAAGTAATAAGCATTGACATTTGACCACCCAACATTTGACGCATGCGGGTTAACTTTTCCATGGGGAAAGGCAAAAGCAACGTTGGACAGTAGACAAATGTAAGAAAAAACTCAGGTGATCGATTATTTTCGGAAAGAGATCCAGTACCTATAATGGGAGTTGACTTATTCGGAAAGAAATATTCTTCCAGTCCAAATTTATATATTTACTAATTACATAAAAAGTGTACTATAATTTTACTTATTCATAATATATGAAAAAAAAGTTAGAAAAAATCATAATAATAAAAAATAAATAAATTAACATATAGGTCAATCCTCGTATATAAATTGGCACAACGATAGGTGATTATTTTTTAGAAAATGAGATTTTGACCTCTTACCTTTTTCACATATCTTACGTGAAAAAAAAATGAAGATCTCGTAAAATTAAAAAAAAGTTTCTAAAGGTAAAAAAAGAGACCCAATACCCACCCACCACATGTCAAATAGAGCATTCTCCTCGCCTATCTGTCCTCCAATTTTCCTTTTCAGCCAAAAAACCAGACAACACAAAGACCTCTTCTCCTCGCTCGACTAAGGAGGGATTTGTCAGATCTCTTTGGTCGAGCACTACTACAATGTCGTGCGAAAAGATAGATGGTATTGCGAGGTGGTTCGGGACGAGTGTCGCCTCGGCATTCTTCGCATCGTTGGAGCGATGCGCATGTGTGAATCTGACAACATATGCATCTGATGATGAGGAAGAAGAAGAAGCTAAAGATAGGCCTTTGTTTATGAACAATTTGCCTTCTCATGTTGATCCTTGTCCTCAGGCTCACAATTCTACCTCCGTTGTCAACCTCCCTGTTTGATCACCCTCAAGGGTAATTTCCATCTGTCCCAACATGAATGTTTGACTAACATTTGAAAGTTTCCTCCCTCTGTCCCAATTTACCTGGCAACTTTCGGATTTCTAGATTCAAACAAGTCTTTCTTTTACCATTAATATTTCATACTCCCTCCGTCCCAATTTATGTAACGTAGTTTGACTGGACATATAGTTTAAGAAATAAAGGAATACTTTTGAATCTTATGGTCTAAAACAAGCTAAAGATATGTGGGTGGTTATGGATATCTCTAAAAAGTAAAGTTTAAAGTTAAATTGTTGCCAAATAAGAAAATGTGTCAATTTTCTTTGGAACTGACTAAAAAGAGAAGTGTGTCATATAAATTGAGACAGAGGGAGTATATCTTTTAACTATTTTAAATTATCAATTATTGTGACTTATAGTACTTTTTAACTAGTTTCCAAATGTGTAAATTTATTCAATGTCCGAATTCACGGTCAAAATTAAACTGTTTGATTCTCGAAATCCAAACTGTGCCACATAAATTGGGACAGAGGGAGTATTTTTTGAATATGATAAAGCTTAATCTTAAAATATTTGGTTGATCTAATCCAGCTTCAAGGATTAGTCAAATTGTTTCTGGGACGCGAAAAGTCTCAAATAAATCGGGACGGAGAGAGTACTACCTTTTCTTCTGATTTAGCTTAGCTATAGAACATATATCTGTTGAGACACGTGGATAGCAGGGAGGCAATGATAAGAATAAATTGTTAATGTAGTGATTGCTTCATGTTGTTAATGCAATATACCATGTTGCTTGGTAGGTGATCCGTATATCTGAACGTTAATTACTGAAAAAATCTATATTGTTAATTGTGCACAAGCATTGCGGGACATTAGGGCATTTTTAATTTGGATCTCTTGCCTTACTAGAATGATTATGTGTTTGGATGTACGAATACATTCACAGATGTTATCAATTTATGTTTCTGAATGTTGAATTTAGTATCTGTCCTTTTCTATGTTAACCAATTAAACATTCGACTATGAGTTCTACAATTGCTTGGAGTCATATAGTCCATTCCACTCTACGTCTTTGCTTAGATGGATGTCTCTATGGCGTTCAAATGATTTGTCATAATTAGACTACTAAAAAAGGGCTTACCCCGTGTAAGAAGTTCTATCTGGCTACTACAAGGGAAGGAAGTGAGTGGATGCATATCATACAACCTTCACTTGCATGTCTGAAAGAGGCTGTTTCAATGCCCCGATGCTGTGATCTACAGGTCATGAAAAGATCACATCTACTATTGTGCTTAAGCTTGCTCTCATATAACTATTGGTTTTAGGAAAATTAACTCTTACCATATCGACTGTTTATCGTCTGCCTTGGAAACAACTAAAGGATGTGTTGTTGGCATTTGCACAACAATTGTTTTAAAGTTCCAGATGCTAATAGAATTGTTTTCTTGGCCCTCTTCTGCCAAATGGATGGACTCTTAAGGGTTGTGACGGTTAGGAAAGAGAGGAAAAGGTTTATTTACTTCATCAACTGAAAAGCTGTCAGTGAATGGAGGTTTTCTTTTCTATTCTTGCAGAAAAATGGTTTAAGGAACAAATGAAGAGAATGGAGTTAAAAGATTAGCGGACTTGTGGTTCTAAGTGGATCTATAGAGGACCTATCTCATGTTGTTTCTCAGAGTTTTATCCTATTAATGGAGAACTGTAGAGGTTGAATCAAGTTAATAGCTGCTACCCTTGGTATTGGTACAACGTTGACACATGTATTGCCAATGGTTGTCTTATACTTCATGCTTTTTTGTTGGACATAGGATCTATTAACAAATGTAACGATGATTTCTTGGAAACTAACTTGGGCTGTTAGAGAATTGGCAGGGCAAGTTTCTGTCATTTTTAGTGCCTAATAGCCCAATGCTTCCTGGTGTGTAGAAAAGAAAAAATGTTTACTATTTATTTCCAAATGTTTCCTTTAGGAACTCCATTCCAGAGATTTTCGAAGAGGATTATGACATCATAGCACATGGAGCTTGCACAATGAATTGTAAAAGAATTCAATTCATTCATATAATAAGCGATCGATCTGATTTGTTAGTTTAAATATAAGATACATTGGGAAATGTATTGCAGGTGAACTACATCTTTCATTATTTGTTTATTGGAGAACTTGTATCGCTTCCGGCTACAATTACCCTGGATCCTGTTTGCTCTTAGTTGGACCATGATTCTGTTTAATCATGCAAAGAAGGTTGCCACTGGATCTTCTTGAGGGATTAAGTTTCAATTTTTATGGTTAGATGTTTAGGTTATGTCTGTTAAGCGAGCATTTGGAAACCCTTTGTCTCAAAGTCAAGAAGCTTTTAGACAGCTGGCTCTATGTTGAGTGCTTTGATGTGTGGAATCCTTATGGTTGGAATTTCTGAATACCAAACCTGAAGAAGATTAACAAATCTTTCCTTAATATAAGTGACTCACAGATTTCTGTGTACGTGTTAAGGAAAACATTCTAAATGGAGCTTACGGTTGGTGAAATTCAGATATATTGTCCAAATTAATCACTTAAGTACTGTTTGACTGTTTATTTAGGTTACTGTCGAAAAGGTCGAGAGGTTCTAGGAAGAGCTTGTTCAAAAAGACATTTGGTTATTATCTGTCAAAGACTTGTTACAAATGCCAAATTTTCTTGATGGAGAACAAGAGTGACATTCTTATCGCAGGGACGTGGACTAATTAATTATTAGGTGCATGACGCCAACTTAAGTAGTGCTTTCCATGATCTTCATAAATAAATAAAAAAGTGGTGCTTTCCATTTTTAGAAGTTGTCTTGATTTAGCCCAAATAGTATTGTGACATCCAAAAGAAAAAGTTAATTTCCTGATCCATAATGGTTGCTTCTTTGCATTTGGTCAGTGTCAAAATTTTGCAGCCCTATCTCTACTGGACAGCTTACGTTTTTTTCTGTTTTTTTTTTTTTTTCAGAACTGGCATCACCAACTTCGTCATATTAATCCCCTGACTCCAAACAGAGGAAATGGAAATGTAATTCTGGTATTAACTGTAATATTTTCTTTTTGTCCTTATTATAGACTGATTTTTCCCATGAAGTGTTGTATGAGGTGTTTGTCCGTCGGCAGTTTTGTTACAAGGTCAAACATTTAAGCACGAACAAGCTGCCTTTTATTGTTCCTTTACCGCGATATTCTTTACCAAGTGCCTTGCTTGCTCTAGGAAAATAGCAAATGCCAGTGAGAGGCTGTTGTACTTTATGTTTCTGAAGCTAACAGTGCAAAATTGGCCCTCAGAAGCATTGACAACATGTTCTTGTCAAGTTTTCAGGCATTACAACTTCTGTGGTCGTAGGGTTATTTATCTAAATTTAATTATCATCACTTTATTTAAGAAAACTTCATAATGAACCAGATTAAAACCCAATAGTTAACAAATTATGCTAAGTATGTGTTATTACTCTGCTAATTCAGGCATTACAACTTCTGCGGCTGTAGGTTTACTTTAAAGTTATTTTACTTTTTTCATATCGCCAGAGTTTACCTATCTAAGCAAACATCTTCACGAACCAGAACATAACTCAGTAGGTAACAAATCGTGCTAATTTTGTGTAATTGTGTTATTACTCCCTCCATCTATCCATGACTATGCTGATTATGGCTGGGAAAAAGTTAGGAAGTTGTGTTTTCTTAAAATAAGCCTTTTCATATCGAAAGGGGATGAGTGAACCTAGTCAGGGGAGTGAAAATGCTAGGGGACACCTCTAGAATTAAGGGCAGTCCGGTGCACTAAGCTCCCGCTATGCTCAGGGTGTAGGGACACCTCTAAATTTAACGTACGTAATTGATTTCATGGAGAGCAATTACACACTTTAGTTGTTCAATTGGTCTTGAACTTTTGATCTTTCTTGCCCCATGGGAAAAACTGCAAGTTTTAAAAATTTGGAACTTAAGGTTTGCATATGGGGCCAGCAAGGATGAAAAGTTCAAGACTTAACTCATTTGCAAGGTCATTGGGTGTAATTTCCTTCAAAATTTCACGGGTTGTCATTTTTTAAGACAATTATTTAATAAATGATCCTTGCAACTTATGGATCTTTAAACCGCAACCTAAACACCTCTTTTGAGCAAAGTGAAAATTTTATAAGAAAACTTTAGATCATGATTTAAAATTTTGTGGACATTAAACGATTGTCTAATGTTTTATCAGTCTCAAGGGTTATATATCTTCAACCTTTAAAAATAAGGGACAAAATTTAAATGGTAACCTAAAGAAGGAACATTTGCGAAAATCAGCCCTACCTTATGTAATGCAACTGCTTGATAGGGCCATGCTTGTAGCCCAAAAGGAACCCGAGGGATGACTATATCAGATTTGCTGACTGACATTCTGTATTAGCTCCAACATCAACATGCATGCAAATTGGCTCATTGTCACCAGAATTCACCAATGAATTAATCAATATCTCATAATTCAAAGACTACAATGATGATACTTGGAAGCAAAATCGTTGAACCTCAAAACAAGGTTCAGCTGCTATTAACAATTTTGCAAGAAGAGCGCTCAGCTCTATGCATATACATGACATATACACTAATAACTACTGATTTCTGTACAGAAGAACTAATCAATGAAGTCACATTTGTTGTTGTGTGTTGTACCAACATTGTGATGCTACTAAATACAATTTGGAGCTTTAACTTTGAAAATGCCATCTATGTTAGTGTAACTATGTTACAACAGCCTCGCCCCCGGTCTTTGATCTAGTGGTAAGAGCGCAGCGTACGTCACAAGTTTGAACCCCGGCGTAGACAAAAACTTAGTATTTAAGTGGAGAAGGGTAGAGGAGGGAACGCATGATCCACTGAGTTTAGAACCATGCACCAAAAAAAACCGTGTTACCAGCAGCCTCTATAATGAACCTCCCTTTTTACCAGAAAAAACCTGCTGTTCCAAGCAGGGGTAGAGCAGAGCACCAGCCCCAAAGCCTTCTTACTTTATTAGCAAGTGACATTAGCACTGAGATCTCATGCACGTTCAGCTGCTATGACACTCCAATTCAGCAGGAAGTGGCCCGCACCTTCACAATCAACGTGTGGTTACTCCTATCTTCAATGGCCTGACTGTATGGCAGACAACACTTCAATTATTTCAGAACAGCCAGCATGCATAAAAGATGAAGTTCCCCACCATTTCTCCTTGGAGCAAATTACAGCCACTAGCTCCTTCCCTGGTCTCATTTAGATAACCAAAGAAAGAGAATTATGTAAGGCCCCGCAGGCACCTCATATGGATAAGCATATTAGGTTTGACCTCTTGTAAAATATTCATTTCCTTCCAGGGTTGGTGGATGAATGGTGCTAATAAATTAAAATTAGGTGCCAAACTAGTGGCAAGATCAGGTATATCCAAGCAAACTCTGATATGACTTGTAAATACCTAAAGGGGCCGGTCAAACATCATATCTCATATGGAGCTCTCATTGCAATAGTGAACTCTGTCAAGTAGGAGGTGCCAAAAGAGGAGATCACTTCCACTTCCTTGGAAACACTGAAGATATACTTGTCAAAGTGGCGAAGGCAGTCCATAATTATGATATGACCTTATTCGCCCATCATAGCCTGCAGTAACAATAACTAAACCCCACGCATGAGAAGTGGATGAACTCTGACAAGAACTTTTGAGAAACTTGTATTGAGATTTACGCATCACTTTAGGCACAGACCAAGGACTTGACAGTGGAAGCTTCTCTTCAGGCCAGGTCGCAGATCCCTTAGGAATTGCCTCTAAAGACAACCCTTGTCCTAAAGAGAAAGGAGAAGAAGGCCGGAACGGGAAATTGTTTGAGCTTTGACTTAGTCCTTGTGAGTGATACTGATTGTCGTGGTTGACATTTTTCAGGCCAGACCAAGGTATTGCAATGGATGCACCACTATAGAAGAACTCAAATGATCTCACTGCTTCAGGTTGGGACACAGAAGAATCTTCTGGAATGTGAGAGTTCCATAGATAGACATTAGAATCTTCAGATGCAGAGATGATATGCTTCCCATCTGAGGAGAAAGCAGCAGAGAGATGGCTTCCTGCATTTCTTAGGCCTAGAGAATAAAGTAGCACAACATTAAAAGAAGAAGAGACAAAGGAGAAAAAATAGGTTGACAGCAAGTCCCATATTTGGACACTACTGCAATATCAACTACAAGAACTCCTCATTGACGCGAAAAGAATGGAGAAGCCACTCAAATGACAGGAAAATAGGCATAGAAAATAGGTTATCATCTATAACTCGAGAAGGAACATACCTTTGAATTTTCCAATCACATTGATCCCACTAAGGATTCTTACTAGGGAGTCAGCACAAGTAACAATTACTTTACTTGGGTCTTGTGGTAGATACTGCATTGAAGTAATGATTTATCAGCATCTTATTACATTGCTATCCAGAACATCTAATAAAGCAGTGCAGGCAATATATCTTGGTGATGTATGCTAACCTGAAAGCCAGTAATTCTTTTGCAAAGGGACTTCTTCTTACTGCCCAAACAAATCTGCTCCTCCAGTTGAATCTCATGATCTGTGATTGTCCGGAAATGTCAAAACACATTTCTAATTTGATATTTAATCTAACACACTATCCATACATTAGCCGTAAAAAAATGGACCACAATTCTCGGCCACTGTAAACTATATTCGCATTCTTTCATTCACTATTTCATAAGAATTGTATAATGTGCATCAGAAATTGACATGTGACAAACACATGATGCTCATACAAACTAAAATTACAATCAGGTAAGAGTAATACTACTCTGAGATAAAAGCTTGGAGAAAGAAAAGAGGCACCATTACCTATTAAACTAAAAAAGCAACACGTGCCTGCTATAGAACCAATAATCCCACCCTGCATGAAAAGTAGATAACTTGTTAAATGAACTGCTTGAATTTCTGAATCTATATTCGTAACAGGAAAGAAGATACAAATTAACATACCTTCCCGTCAGGACGATAGGAAATAGCAGTCACAATGTCTATTATGTCCGTCCAACTCACAACTTGACCGCTGCTAATTGACCAAATGCGAACTTTTCCATCTATTGAACCACTGATGAAGTAATCATCATTTACTGGGTTAAATTGTATGCACGTCACTGAAAACCAAAAAGAAAGAAAAGAAGTGAGTAATGCAGTTTGGAACTAAAATGTCGGAAACTTATAACAGATTGGCTAATCAGAAAATATAGAATGATCTCACAAAAGGTTTGGCGCATTACCATAATTACTGTGTGAAAAAACTTTGAGGCATTTATCACATCCAACTTGCCATAGACGAACAGTTTTGTCAGTTGATGATGAAAGCAAACACTGCAGGAATAATAAATCATAAAAGAAACTTGATCAGATCAAGAATTGTTCAGAAAACTTTAATCAAGTATAATGCAATAAACATACATTGTTCTTTGACCACGAAACATCCAATATATCCCCACTATGTCCTTGGAAAACATGCAGCGGTTCTTCCAAAATTCGAAAGACCTTAGGCGGGAAAATGACACAGGAAGACTCTTTTGTTTTCTTTAGACCCCTCAATTTATTGATTCTCTCTTTTTCTGTCACCAAAGGATCCAGTTGCGAAAGATGGTTCACCGTGAAGTACATGGAAGACGGATCTAAGTCGTGAATATCAATTTCATTGGATCTCTCATCTTCCACCACTTTCCATACACGCACAATCTTATCTTCACCAGCACTGGCTAGGTATTGTCCATCAAGGCTGAATTTCATAGTTAAGATAGAACCTTCATGAGCCTGGACATCTTGTCCTATAAAAAGGGCAGACAGTTCTTTTAATCGCTTCTTGCGATGGTGAACCTTAGCCCTCTGAACCCTAGACTTTTGGACAGAGCTGGAGCTGTCGGCCTTCAAATTGTTACTTCTCCCTCTGCCATTTACAATGCACGTTAGTGTTCGCAATCTACTTAATAAACGCCTCTTCACTACATTAAATTTCCTCCCATCATCTCCATTGACCTCAAATTCTCGTTGTCCAAGTTGCTGAGTCATCAGTTGCCGTTCCAATTTCATAGTTCTGTGATTATTCTCGGCTTGGTCATGTACATTGCAATCACTTTCACTATCTAGATTACTATTCCGACACACAAATGTTTCATTTGAATCCAACTCTTTATATGAACCCAAAACACCTTCAGACAAACTAGGTAGAGGAAAAGCGTCTTCAAGAATTGAGGTTCGCACCACAGCCTCGCTACTCTCCGTAATCCGTTCGATTTCACAACTAGCATCAGAACTTCCATATACATCTAGTGAATCTTCTCCAGCATTTACATGTAACCCCATCCAACTAAAGAATTCCTTACGGCGCTCTCTAACACTGCTAGGACTTCTAGTCCACACATCATACTGGTAGCTACTAGTCACACAATTATCGATATTCTCAGAAGCATCAAAAAATAAACTTTCTTCATCATCACTGATACTGCTACCCATTATACCCTTTGAGTTCACCCCATGAAACCCCACTTCAAGAAATCACCTTTTTTTAAGCTCTAGGCATGTGCTGAATTATTCTGTCCTTGTTAAGCCTAAAAAACACAAAGAAATTTAAAATATTACAATTTAGTCAAACAAAGAGAATCACAAATACAACTACCAAGTAAAAAGCAATTTCATTATTCTAGTGGCAACAATAAAAACTCTACTTTTTAACATTACAATAACCAAAAAAAAAACAAATAGATCCAGCAAGGATCCCAATCCACACCAATATAACTTCACAAAGTACAATTTCAAGAAAAGGAACTCTTTTTTATCTTATACTACTATAGTTCCTGTATATACAAAATATGAACCGTCAAGCTTTTAAACCAAAGGAACTAGCAAATACCCAACAGTCATTTCCACACGAAAATGAAACCCCACATAGCAAATTACCAGCTTTAACAGGCAACCAATAAATTACAGAAAGAAAAAAAAAACATAAAAAAAAAAAGGAAAGAAGAAGAAAAAGAAAAGATACAAGATTATTTGCTTACATGGGTCCAACTTGTTTCTATAAAATAGAATGGATGAGATAAGAAATTAATTTCCCCTCTGTGTCCCTCTTGTTCTATAAAATGAAGAAGCAAATATAGTAATTAATGGAAGAACAAGAAGGGACTTAAACTGGGGAAGTGAAAAAAAAAAATCTTGAGAGACGTGATAGTATTATGGATGGACCGAAATAGAGAGACAAGTAAAGGAAAGTAGGCTCTGTATACGTATGTGTGTATGTAATGTCTTGTTTGGTTCTTCAATTGTGCGCCACCCTATTTTGCCCACATTGCAGGAGTCTACCCACCACCCCTCCTCTCACCTCTCTCTTTTTGTATTCTACTTTTTTCTTATTTTTTACTAGGTATTTAATGAATAATTAGCATTTCTGTGTTTTAAGTTGTTTGATATAATTTGACTCTGATATAAAACTTAAGAAAGAAAGAAAATTATTAGACTTGTAATCAGTGACGGAGCTAGAATTTTCAGTAAGGAGATTCAAAATATAAGTAAGTAAACACACGAAGAATCTAAGGAGAGTATTATATTATATATACATAAAAAATATTCTAACCTTAGATATATACAGTGTCTTTTTTTTTATCGAAGAGGGTTCCCCTTTCACCCAATTGGCTTTGCTACTGGTTGTAATTTTAAATATATCATAATATTTGTGTGGTAAATAATGTGTTTCGACATTTGTACTACTATAAAAGTTTTTTATTAAAAGAATAAATAGATATTTTTAAACGGATTAAGAAATAAATAGTTTTAAGCAAAGTAAAATGGAGAAAATAATTGATTAGGGTCCCATGGTAATCTAATACTTAAATTATTTTGGATTTCCCGATTGATGTCTGATACCTGCTTTAGGGCTTCAGATAATTCGAATTCTCACCTATTTAAGAGGAAACATCCCTACTAAGCTTTTTTTGCATTGAAAGACTTAGGTGCCGTTTGGCCATAAAAATTATTCACTTTTTTTTTTGATTTTTTTTTCACTTTTTTTACTTTTGGGCGTTTGGCCGTAAATATTCTGAATACAACTTGAAGTTGTATTCCGGAATACCAAAAACTCAAAAAAATTGTTTTTAAAAAAAATTCACTTTTTTCACTTTTTTACAATTATATTTCACCAAAAACTACAATTTCAAAAACTATGGTCAAACACAACTCCAACTCCAACTTCAAAAATTCTAAAAAAAATGAATTTGTTTTTTATATCTATGGCCAAACGCCTACTTAAAGTCGGAACTTCGGGTTATAGGTGGAGGGATATGTGTTTTTGTCCTTTAACAAATAAGTTTTCATATATTAATAAACTTTTAATTGCATGGGCAAGTACTCGTATCGGCATTTATGCTGAGATAATACTTCCTTCGGTAAAAATACGTGCTGATCCTGTGCCCTATTTTTCAATTTTTTTTTTTAAACAAAAGAAAGGCATGGCCACTAAACTCATTAAACACAGAGTCCGTTTGGATTGACTTATAAAGTTGCTTATAAGCTGTTTTTAGCTTTTTTGAATGTTTGACTGACCAGTTTAAAGTCATTTTATACTTAAAATAAGCTCAAAAAATTAATTGGGTCAGTTTAACTTAGCTTATCCAAAGCAGCTTATAAGCTGGAAACAACTTATAAGCAAAAAAAAATACGTTGGGTGCACAACTCCCAACTTATTTTTTTTTTTGCTTATAAGTTGTTTCCAGCTTATAAGCTGCTTTTTTTAAGCCATCCAAACAGGCTCACAATAATCTACTACCCCCTCCGTTTCAATTTATGTGAATCTATTTGACTGGACACGAAATTTAAGAAAGAAGAGAAGATTTTTAAACTTGTGGTTCTAAATGAGTCACATATATTTTGTATGACTATAAATCATTACATAAAGGTAAAGTGTTTCCAAATATAGAAAATAATTTTTTTTTTTACACGAACTAATAAGAAAATAGGTTCACATAAATTGAAACTGAAGAATTACAATAAATGATTTTTTTTTTTTTTTTAGTTACAGAACCTTTTATGTAACCCAACAACAACAAAGAAGTCAGCTGTCTTTCATTTGTCAAGTCAAATCAGATTAAACAAGTAGGAATTAAAATTGGTCTCAATTTGACCAAGAAGAAATCCATATAAAAAACTCAGTGCGCGGGTATTTCATAATTTCATACTGTAATAATATTGGAACAATTGAATTCTCCTACAGGACTCCGCCAATTACGAATTTTTTAAAATGAATATTAATATCCCTAGCGACAAATATTTATTCTACTATTATATAGTTATCTTGAAGGGGAGCCTTGGCATAACTGGTAAAGTTGTTGTCATGTGATCAGGAGGTCACGGGTTCGAGCCGTGAAAACAGCCTCTTGCAGAAATGTAAGGTAAGGCTGCGTACAATAGACCCTTGTGGTCCGGCCCTTTCCCGGATCCCGCGCATAGCATGAGCTTAGTGCACCGAACTGCTCTTTTTTTTATATAGTTACCTCAGTTGTAAGTACTCCTACCTATAAGTTCTGAGCCAAATTTAACTATATTTTGCTGCGACTGGTACGTTGGTTTAACTAATTAAATGATCAACCAATCTGGTTTAACAACATTCTTCCTTCCCACTCAAAAAGAATATATAAATTCAATACGAGTAGAAGGTTTTTGGTCAATACTCAATTACAATTGTTTTTATACCTCGCTCTCAGCTCGAAAAAAAAACTTGGACTATCCACCAATTAAACAAATGAATGCAACATATATGTGTTCCAAATCATTTTTTTTTCACTTCATTTTAGTTAAGTTGCATGTATTTTCACTTTAATTTGTCAATCTTTTAATTAAATTTGTTGGATGCGTTTTTTTTTTCTCCCAGCTACATGGTTAAGTGCATTTGTATATTTGGGAGTTGGAACGAGGAACTTGTTATCTTGGAGAAATGATTTAGTTGCTTGTTGCCCATTAAAATCATTATCTTGTGAAGGAGAAACGTGTTAGTAGGTTCAATTATTTTTAACTTAATAAACAAAGGGGGTTGGTTGCACGGATTTCTTGCAAGGGCAAGAGGACAAATTCGAGATTATAGCCCTTGTGGTTTTGTTATTTCATTCAAAGAAATGACAAATTCAAGATTGGCAGCTAGAGGCAATAGGAATCTTCAAAGAAGCATAACGAACTCAATAATGTAAGTAGAAATAACCAGTGGCGGAGCTAGAGTTTTCGATAAGGGTGTTCAAACTTTGAAGATGTATATACATATAAAAAAAATCTACCGATGGGTGCATCGAGAAATTTAAGTCAAACTATATATAATATTAAGCCAACTCATAAAAGTACTTGTTATAAAATTAACAATAGTACAAATCAAAACTAACGTAAAAGTCAACAAACGAAATTCTTTTAGTGAAAGTATAATTTGAATATGTTATTCAAATCGTTCGAGAAGGTAAATAATTAATACTAGATACTTTTATTTATATAAGTCACTACAGAATCCCAAAAAAATTATTATTCATGTAGTGCATTTTATTTAGAAGACTAAAATTCTGTATTATTTAAAAATATTTTCCTATTGAAATTTCAAACTGTATCATAAGGTATTTTAATTAGAAAAGATATAATTCAACAAAAAAAAAATTGGAAAATAGAGCTAGGAAACTGTGTTATTATCACCAGGATATTCACAGACAATGAAAAGGCTGTTTTTACTTTGCACCTAATCTTTTTATGCATATAAATCAATTTTAGTGCAAAGACAACAAATTAATTCTCTTCTTTAAATAATAACAAATTATTATTCTCATCAAAATTTTAGTGTTCTTCCAATAATAATAGAAAGAGCCCTTACAAGAATTATATTATACGAGGGAATCATGTTGTTAAAATAAATAAAAAATATAAAGGAGGAGAGAATATTTCAAAAGATAAAATTAGTAAACAATAAAAATAAGATGCTCCATTTGAAATTAAATTGTTGATGTCAAAGATGGGCCTTAGTATGCAGCCCAGCTAGTAGAACACTACTTCGTTTTGGAAAAATGTAAAATCGAAGGCGAGACGAAAGGAATCGAACTCGCGACCCTGAGGTAAATTTGAACACCCTTAACCGCTGAGCCATCACTGTTGGTATTGTCAAGGGTATTCAACAGTTTGGATTTATCCGATATATACAATATATTAACTATATATACAACGTAATTTTCCGGCGAAGGGTGTTCGGCTGAACACTCTTCCACTAGTGTCGCTCCGCCCCTGGAAATAACAATGAACTTATGTACCAAAATTGAATGATGAGAATCATGATAACTCAATGTACTCAGTTTTAAAAAGAAGAACAAAGAAAGTAGATAAGTGATAGTGGGAAAAGGGTAAAAAGATAGACTCATTATATATTGTGAAAGATTTATCAATTACTAAAAATAGAAAAAAGGGTCAAAAATGTCCATCAGATATAGGAAAATAAAATAATTTTGTCCTCCAATTGAATTTGGTCTCAAATATGCCCTTATCGAAAAGGCTATTTGGGAATAAATTCAAATGGAGAGTAAATTTCTTCTACTTTTCATAGTTGAGGGGCAAATTTGAATCAGTCTACTAACGATAAAGATATATTTGAGACCAAAATCAAACGGAGGATAAAATTATTTTATTTCCCATGATTAAAGAACATTTGTGGCCTTTTTCCCTTAAAAATAAAAAGAAACAGAGTGGGGGATATATGCCCCTGAAGGCAATGAATTAAATATTCGATCTCCTCATCTCCGACATATTTCCTTGTTTGTTTTCTAGCTCTTTTTTTTCACCTACTTAATGGTTTTCCCTCTGAGATATAATAACCATGGTTGCAAGCTAGTCCAATTCCTTTGTGAGTGATAAAGAATAAAATGTCACATTTTTGGTGAAGTGTTTCTTGTTTTGCTACTTTGCTGCAAAATGAGCTGCCACAAAGTAATGGGCTAAACATGGCTTCTTGTGTTAACAGACGAATTTTGACTCAAAATTGACAAAGAAATGAAAATAATGAGATGAATGTAGAGAGAGAATTTTTTTCACTTCATGATTCAGAGAGAAAGAAAAATCTGGAATGTTCCGTGTAGTTTACAAATGATATATGGGCCGTGTATTGATTTTGACCCGGAAGACTTACTCAGCCCAACTAACAAAGACTTACCCACTAAGTGTATACACTGATAAATATAATACAAATCAGCCCATAATGACCAGGCCCAAATATCTAGTGTGTAAAATGAATCCTAACAATATCTAACTACGTGATTTAACTCTAACACCCCCCCGCAAGTTGGAGGGCGGTGGCACAACCCCCAACTTGGCAAGATGTAGACGATGAGCAGCACCAGGCAAGCTTTTGGTAAGCACATCAGCAAGTTGAGTGGAGGTTGATGTGTGATGCAGCGAAATCAATCCATCAGTGAGCTTGTGTCTAACAAAGTGACAATCCAGTTCAATGTGCTTAGTACGCTCATGAAATACCGGATTCTTGGCAATGTGAATGGCAGCTTGGTTGTCACAAAACACAGCAATGGGACAAGCAACAGGAAAACCAAAATCAGATAACAGCCTTGCCAACCAGGTGAGTTCAGCCACAGCTTTGCTCAGTGATCTGTACTCAGCTTCAGCTGAAGATAAAGAAACCACAGGTTGCTTTTTCGATTTCCAGCATATCAAACTGCCACCAAGAAGTATACAGAACCCAGTCACAGACCTTCGGCTATCAGGACAGCCCCCCCAGTCACTATCACAAAACACTTGAAGGGACATATCACAGTCATTAGTGAAAAACAGTCCATGATCAGAGGTCCCTCTGAGGTATCTCAGTAAATGAAGAGCAGCTTTCATGTGAGGAATACAAGGGAGTTGCATAAACTGACTCAGGTGTTGGACAGCAAAAGCCAAGTCTGGTCGAGTGTGGGTAAGGAAATTCAACTTGCCCACTAGACTTCTATAAGCTTCAGGGTTGGGTAAGGGAGTACCAACCCCAGCTTTAAGTTTCTCATGCAACTCTAAGGGACAGACTACAAGCGAAGAGACATCAGAGTGGAACTCCTTAAGCAAATCAATCACAAATTTTCTCTGATGAAGCAGAACCCCAGATGGAGTGTATAATACCTCTATACCAAGGAAGTAATTAAGCAGACCCAAGTCCTTAATTTTGAACTGGTCATGGAGAAATGATTTGAGGGCAGAAATCTCACCAGAATCAGTACCAGTCAAGACAATGTCATCCACATAAACAGCCAATATTACTAAGGAGTCCCCAGAGCCTTTTGTGAATAAGGAGTAATCATTAAGTGAGTGGCAGTAACCCCTAGTTTGAAGAGCCTGAGACAGCTTGGCATACCACTGTCTTGATGCTTGTCTCAGTCCATAAAGGGATTTTTGAAGCTTGCAAACTAAAGGAGCAGAAGAAGAGGTAGAATCAGGAACTGAGAGACCAGGAAGGAGTTTCATAAACACCTCTTCATCCAAATCACCATGTAGAAAGGCATTGTTGACATCCAACTGATAAAGGGGCCATTGTTGCTTGACAGCAACAGCAACAAGAGTTTTAATGGTGGACATTTTGACAACAAGAGAGAAAGTCTCATGGAAGTCAATCCCCTCAATCTGAGTGTCCCCCCTAACTACCAACCTAGCTTTATATCGTTCAATACTCCCATCAGCTTTATACTTAACTTTATACACCCACTTACACCCAATAGGCTTCTTGCCAGGAGGCAGTTCCACTATATCCCAGGTAGAGTTGGCCTCTAAGGCTTCAAACTCCTTTCTCATGGCATCCTGCCACTCAGGAACAGTAGCAGCTTGAGAGTAAGTGAAAGGTTCAAGAACAGGTGACTGACTGAGAATAGGATAGGAATCAACAGCATTGGCAGTGGAAGTGGAGTTAGAGGTCTGGCAAACATAGCCCTGTAGGTAAGTAGGTTGATGCCTAGTTCTGGTGGAGACTCGAGGTGCAATGGGTGGAACATGAGGGGAAGAAGGGACTGGATCAGGAGGTGAAGGTTGTAGTGGTGAGGAAGGAGAGGGAGGTGCAGAAATTGGAGGACAAGAGGAGTGGGAGATTGGAGGAAGAGGAGTAGGATCATCAAAACAGGCTGGAGGAGGAAATGGGGAAGGAGAGTATGAACCAGTTGAAGAAACACTATAGGGGAATATATGTTCATGAAAGATGACATCCCTGGATATAAAACAGGATTTAGTGAGGAGATTATAGAGCTTGAAACCCTTCTTGGCAAAAGGGTAGCCTATAAAAATGCAGGGAGTAGCTTTAGGGTGAAATTTATCTTGATGTGGCTTAGGAACAGTGGAATAGCACAGACATCCAAAAGCCTTAAGGTGATTATAGGATGGGGATGTGCCATATAGAAGTTCAAAAGGGGTCTTGTGGTTAAGTAGAGGAGAGGGGAATCTATTAATGAGGTAAGTGGCTGTAAGAATACAATCCCCCCAGAATTTAAGGGGAAGATGAGACTGAAATAGTAGAGCTCTGGCAGTATCCAATAGGTGCCTATGCTTCCTCTCCACAACCCCATTTTGTTGAGGGGTGTGTGGACAGGAAGTTTGGTGGATAATGCCATGATCAGAAAAGAATTGAGATCCAGAGGTGCTGGAACCTAACTCCAAAGCATTGTCACTTCTAACTATCTGAACCTTAGTGTGAAACTGAGTGGATATCATACTTAGAAAAGCCTTAAGGATGGTAAAAGCATTGCTTTTGGCTCCTAATAAGTGTGTCCAGGTGGCTCTAGTGTGGTCATCAACAATTGTAAGGAAATATCTGGACCCATCATAAGTAGAAGTGTTATATGGACCCCAGATATCAATGTGTATGAGCTGAAAGGGTGCGGTGCTCTTAATAGAGTTATCAGGGAAAGACAACCTAGACTGTTTGGCTAGAGGGCAAATGGGACAGTCAAAGGATTGCTTAGAAGGGAACTGGGATCCAATGGGTGAAATAGATTTCATTTTAGAGAAAGGTAAATGACCAAGTCTATAATGCCAAACAACATCAGTCTTATTCATATTTACATTGCCAATCACATCAGCAACATCAGAATCAGTACAAACATGTGCAGGCATACTAGGAACAGTAGGGACAGAACTAGGAATTGTAGAAAGACTGTCTGCAAAAGAAGAAACAAATGAAGTATTTACAAAGGAAGACTCATATGCTAATGCAGTAGGAAGATGGCATAGCTTGTACAGGCCACTGTCAGCCCTACCAAGTACCATTGGCTTCTTCAGAGAAGGGCCCTGTAAAGTACATGCAGTATTGGTAAAGTTAACAGAATGACCAGGTTTGACAACCATTCTATACACATATATAAGGTTGTGCTTGAAACTAGGAATGTATAGGACATTATGAAGCACAAGGCCAGGAAACAGAATTAAGGATCCAATATTTGTAACCTTAACTTTGTATCCATTTGGAAGGGACACTAAGTATGGCACAGGTAGAGTTTGTAGGTTAAAAAGCAAGGATTTATCAGATGTCATGTGATCAGAGGCACCAGAATCTATGATCCATATAGTGTTTTCTATCTTGGTAAGTAAACAAGTTCTAAACCTATCCTTATCAGGCAGCAACTTACCAGCAAAATTTGCAGATCCTAGGAAATTGGAAGGTGAAGAAGTTGAGATGTGAGTCTGCTGCAGCAGGGACAATAGCTGAGAATGTTGTTCCTGAGTGAGACCAGGCAATACAGGAGGCTGGTCTGATTCTCCAAGGCCAGCAGAACAACCAAATCCCCCGAGATTATCATGGGAGGTATCAAGGTCAACATGAGCAGCTGACTTTCGAGGACCATTGGGCTTAGTGAATTTGAAATTAGGAGGGAAACCATGAAGCCTATAGCACTTATCAATGCTATGTCCAGGCCTTTTGCAGTATTTGCATATGAGAGATGATTTGTGAGAGTCAAAGTTTACTTTGGAAGGGAAAGGTGGTCTGGATGGTCCAGGGTAAGAGGATGATGAACCAGGGTGATTTTTAAAGGTAGAAGCACCAGCATTGAAAGAAGCAGAACCTGAAGAAAACTGAGAAGTACTAGATATGTGTCTCTGCTTCTCATCAGCCAGGAGGATGCTGTATACAGTACTTATAGTTGGAAGGGGTTTCATCATTAATATGTTGCTCCTAACTTGAATGTATGTGTCATTAAGACCCATGAGGAATTGGTAGACCTTTTGTTCATCATCATTCTTCTTGCTTCCTCCACAAGAACAGTGACTAGTGGAAATGGAACCAATCTCATCCCATAGTTGTTTGATTTTATTAAAGTAGGATGCTATGTCTAAAGGACCCTGGGAAATGTGGGATAATTCCTTCTTAAGTTCAAAAACTCTACTCCCATCTGCCTGACCATATTTGTCCTCTAGTTCACCCCAAATATCTTTAGCCAATTCTGAGTATTCTACACTACGGGCTATGTCTTTCTGAAGGGAATTTATTAGCCACGAGACGACTAAGTCATTGCAACGTTGCCACTGTCTTGCCAAGGGTGAAGCCTCAGGTGGTCTATCAGAGATATTCTTGATAAAGTCAAGCTTATTACGTACAGACAAGGCAACTAAGATGGTTCTTCGCCAACTACTATACCCATTGCCATCGAAGGGAACTGGTACTAACGATGAACCTAACACATCAGACGGGTGAACGTATAGGGGATGACAGGGATGAGTATAATCATCGGGGTGAAAGGAAGTACGAGAAACAGGTGTGGAGTCAGTGCCGTTTGTCATGATAGTCAAAAACAAAATAAAAATTCAACAGATTGTACACCGCAAATACCAACAAAAAAAAAACAACCAACGAAAAATCAACAACTATCCACGAGTCGAAATTTATTCACGAGTGAGGTAATCAGTAGCAAGACAAACAAAGTGTGAGTCGAGAAATTTACCGATTAAGGAATGAACCAAACGAAACCTAACCTCGAGAACAGATTCGAAGTACGAAATCATTGATTGAAAACTGAGCCAAACGAAACCTAATCTCAAATTTGGAGATCTGAGCGATTCTGAGCAGGAACAAACTCAAAATTTGCGGAAAACGACCAAACAACCAAACTTTCACATAAAAATCACAAAAAAATGATCGAGGGTAATATCGCACCACTCGTAATCACTAGATCTATCAAGATCTAGGCTCTGATACCATGTTAACAGACGAATTTTGACTCAAAATTGACAAAGAAATGAAAATAATGAGATGAATGTAGAGAGAGAATTTTTTCACTTCATGATTCAGAGAGAAAGAAAAATCTGGAATGTTCCGTGTAGTTTACAAATGATATATGGGCCGTGTATTGATTTTGACCCGGAAGACTTACTCAGCCCAACTAACAAAGACTTACCCACTAAGTGTATACACTGATAAATATAATACAAATCAGCCCATAATGACCAGGCCCAAATATCTAGTGTGTAAAATGAATCCTAACAATATCTAACTACGTGATTTAACTCTAACATGTGTCATCAGAGCTTTGGAAGTCCCCTCCATTCCGACATCTTTCAATTTCATAATAACACCAACATTATATTTGGTCCACACTAAGACTAAGTCAAGACCTTCAGTTTTTCCTGACATTTCTCCATCTGTATGAGTATGGGTTTTGCCCATCGCTTCCCCTCCTACAATATTACTTACACTTATCATCTTTCTTCCCCGCTATTCAAAATTACTAGCACTCCATGTCTACCATTGTTTGGCAACATTTTTGAAATAAAACTTTTAAAGAGATAAGGGTCAAAAATACACTTTAACTATCACTTTTTTTTTGTGTGTGTTTCCGACTATCCGAAGTGAAATTTTCCTACCTAAATTATCACCAGATAATTAGCAAAACACATCTCGACTTATAAATGACAGTGCGTGTACTACACTCGTTTTTTTTAATTTAAAATCATGCCACATGATACTCCACGTGGATAAATAATTCCATCGTGGTAGAACTAATTGTTAGGTTAAAAGTTAATTCAATCGTGGATAAATAATTGTTAGGTTAAAAGTTAAGGGAGGTAATATTTGGGTAAAATTAGAAAACGGGTCATTGTAAAAATTCATGGGTCTCAGCCATAGTTTGTAAAATTCACACCGGACATCCTATTCCAATAATTGTCAGTCTTTTAACCTAATAATTTTTTATCCACGGTGGAATTAACTTTTAACCTAACAATTAGTTCTGCCACGGTGACATTATTTATCCGCGCGGAGTGCCATGCATGTGGAGTACACGCACCATCATTTATAAGTCGAGATGTGCTTTAAATAAAAAAAAAAGCTAGTGTAGTACACGCACCATCATTTATAAGTCGAGGTGTGTTTTGCTAACTATCTGATGATAGTTTAGGTAGGAAAGTATCACTTTGAATAGTTCAGGTAGGAAATACAAAAAAAATTATAGTTGAGGTGTGTTTTTTACCCTTATCTCAATTTTAAACTCTATTTTGAACGTTACTATGAAGGAGGAAAATGTCTTATATATCGAGTTATAATTTGAATAGAAAAAGATGATCTTACAAAGATATCTTGTGTTTTATCTAGCATTTCTATATTATGTATGTAAATGGAAATCGAAGAAATTGTAATTACCAACTTACCTATCGCACAAATTGATATCGAACTACTTTGGTATGTAATAGAAGAACATTTTTAAGAAAACCTAAAATGGAAATTATACTACCATACCTTACCATGCATGAATAAGAGCAGGGACGGAGCTATGTGATCCGAGAAAAGGGTTCAACTGAATTTCTTTTATCGAAAAATTACACTATACAAAAAAGACAAAAAAGAATTATATACGGAAAAGGATTAAAAATGCTCCTAAACGTTAGTTTTCGGGTTAAAAATGCTCCTCCTTCCATCTATTAGGCCCCCAATTGTCCTTTAAGATTATAAATGTCCCCTTTTAACGGAATTATGAGATGACATATATGAGGCTTTAATTAAATAGGTGATACTGATTTATTGATCCACATCGGTATTAGACCTAAATCATAAATTACGGAGCCATCCAAATTTACTAATTCAGAATTGTTGGGGCTGAATTTGAAGAAACTGGATTGAACCTAAATTACTGAAACCTTTTAATATAGATGACGTTTCTAGTCTAGGATAGTGATACAAGTAACTCCATTAATATTTTTTGAAGTTTTTAAATTTGTTGTTGTCAGAATTTCTGACTTTATCACCAAAACATAGCATGTATTTATCTTCCTTGTTGGTGAAAGTATGAACAACCTGTTATAGGATGAATATTTTTCACAGATTCGATTGGATTCGAAAAAGTAACAGTTCATGCGCACTACTCCAGTACTCCTCTTTAAAGCCTACTATGGTTATTGCTGAAGTAAAAGACAAAGAGGGTCACCAAGTCAAAAAGAGAAAGTCTTGTTTCCATTTTACCATACAGCTTAATTACTTCAATTCTAGGATAATCTTCTCTTACTCTTGCACTGACTGTTCTTTTTCCTCCTACTAATCTACTTGATTACCGACCAAATTATTCTTGTTAGTTTGGACTTTGGAACGTCAAGTACAGACAGTACTCCAACATCTAAAGGTAGTTTTCAAATGGCATGTCACATGTAATTACACTGTATAGAAGAGGCGGTTGGGGCTCATGTTTTCGTCGTCCGTTCCACTTTAATTAAAAAAAAAATTGTGAGCCCCATCTCTTCTATATAGTGTAAAACTAATATTAAAAAAAAAATGTGGGCTTCATAATTTTAATTTTTCTACACAAAAAAAAATTATGGGCCCCATATATATTAAACAATAACTAATATTAAAAAAATAGTGCAAATTAATAATGTAAAAAAAAAGTGCACCCCATATTAAAAAATCAAACAATATTCATGTAATTTTCAAAGTATCTCATTAAGTCAATAATGATGGATTCATTGCCACGTGCGTATTCGTAGCAAACACTAATATAATAAACTTTTAAATACGGAGCACAAACTACAATGTTATATTAATCGTGTTTTGAACAGAGTATCCCATATTGACAAAATCAAGCAATATATATATATATATATATAAAGTGAATCTCATATTAAAAAAACAAACAATGTCAAAAAAAAAAGTGGAAAAAAAATTGTGGACCCCAACAAAAACTAATATTAAAAAAAAATATTGGACACCATATTAAACACCAACCAGTATTATAAAAAAAAAAAAAAAGTGAAACCCACCACATCCAAACTCACGGGGAAAAAAAACTGGATCCCATATTAACAAAATCAAGCAATATTAAAAAAAAAAAAAAAAAAAAAAAAAAGGTGAATCCCATATTAAAAAAAACAATGTTAAAAATTGTGGGCCCCATATATATTAAACAACAACTAATATTAAAAAAAAATATTGGGCACCATATTAAACACCAATCAGTATTAAAAAAAAAGATAAGAAAAAAAGTGGAACCCACCACATCCAAACTCACGGGAAAAAAAAGTGGAATAGAATTTAATTACTTTTTCATTTTTTCCTTACTCTAATAAATGTGAAAAAAGATTAATGTCTTAAAAAAAATATTAAATGGAGATCAAATAATTAATAAGGTAAATTAGTGAAATTATAATTCCTATTGACGTTTCCTTAAAAAACCATGTAAAAACAACATGACAAGTAAAATGAGTTAAACAAATATTTATTAAAAATTAAAAAATAGAAGTTCTTCATAGCCCCATATTAAACACCAATCAGTATTAAAAACAAATTATGGACCCCATATTAAACACCAACCAGTATTTTTAAAAAAAGGAGAAGAAAAAAAAGTGGAATCCACCACGTCCAAACTCACGGCAAAAAAAAGTGAACCCCATATTAACAAAATCAAGCAATATTAAAAAAAAAAAAAAAGTGAATCTCATATTCAAAAAACAAACAATGTTAAAAAAAAGTGTTTAGAAAATCAAACAATTAAATCAATAATGATGGATTCATTGCCACATGCGTATCAACCCATTAGTGGGAGCAAATGAAATTATTGTACAGCAACATACTTAAAATACTTATATATTAAAATAAGATAGAATTTAATTACTTTTTCATTTTTTCCTTACTCTAATAAATGAGAAAAGAAAAAATAAGATAGAATTTAATTACTTTTTCATTTTTTCCTTACTCTAATAAATGAGATTAATGTCATAAAAGAAAAAATAATATTAAATGGAGATCAAATAATTAATAAGGTAAATTAGTGAAATTATAATTCTAATTAACGTTTCCTTAAAAAAATCGTGTAAAAAACAACATGACAAGTAAAATGAATTAAACAAAAAATATTTACTAAAAATTAAAAAATAGAATTTCTTCATTTAAATAGAAAATAAAATTTCTACTTTGTTTCATTTTAAACATGTAAAATTAATATAATAATTTGAATTAAAATTATCCAAATCAAAATTTGATAAAAATAATTATATGTATTATTTTACTATTACTGCTATATAGAAGATTCGGTTTATAGAGACAAGATCGTCGTCCGTGTTCGGTCCTACTTTTTTATTTAAGGGCAAAAAAATCCTTTGTGGTCCCACCCACTTTTTTATTTAAGGGCAAAAAAATGACGTTTTATACTTTATATTACCAACTCTTCTGAAAAGTAGATATAAATACTTTGTTATACTTCTATTTTTCTACAAGTAAAATGAGCTAAACCGAGAATATTTACCAAAATTTAAAAAATAGCATTTTTTCGTTTAAATAGAAAATCAATTTATTTTCGTTTTAAACATGTAAAATTAATTTAATAATTTGAATTAAAATTATCCAAATCAAAATTTGATAAAAAATAATAAGTATTTTACACCTTTAAATTAATTGAATTAAAATTGAAAGTATCAACTGATGCTTAAATATTGCTATTATTTTATCTCAAAGAGAGGAAAATAGATTTCTTTTAAACAAATCTTCTCTTTTAAAAAGTATTAATAAATTTTCATAGCAAACACGAATATAATAAAGTTTTAGATATGGAGTACAAACTACAATGTTATATTAATCGTATTTTAAACATAGTGTATATATATATATCCATAAAAACAGTACAAACTTATGTATGTTTATTATCAATATAGTCTCTCTCTCTCTCTCTCTCTCTCTCTCTCTCTCTCTCTCTCTCTCTCTCTCTCTATATATATATATATATATATATATTAACACTATCTAAACGCAACTACATATATATAGATACACTATAATCCGAAGTGTTGGGCACAAGCCATCTAGTTCTTTTATAGTTATTTGCTAATCAATTCAACCGCTACAACAAATGTGAAATTTCACCACAAAATTATTGGTTACGTAAAAAAAAAGCGACAAATTATTCATTATCGGTGACCAAAGCTACAAGTGACAAATTATTCATATTCAAAATGCACGAGACACATATTTTCAATGACGAAGCACAAGTATCGCAGCAAAAGCTTTTGTCTATTAAATGATATAGCAATAGTTTAATGATATAGCCACAAATTTTTTGCTATAACAAAATGGTGTTGCTAATTATTAATTTTTTCCATGAGGTAAAACTTATTGTAGCAATACTCACCTTTTAGCCACAATAAATTATTTGAAACAAAATGTTGTAGCTAAATAAATATATTTGCTTCAAGTTATTAAAATATGTGACAATAGTTAAATGATATAGCCACAAATTTTTTGCTATAAATTTTTTTGTAGCTAATTAGTAATTTTTACTACGAGTTGAAACTAACTGTAGCAATAGTACTCTTTTAGCTACAATAAATTATTTGGAACAAAATATTATAGCTAAATACATGTTTTTGCTTCATGTTATAAAAGTTGTGCCAATAATTAAATGATATAGCCACAGATTTTTGCTATAACAAAAATTCGTAGCTAATTATTGCAGTAATTTTTCCATGACTTCAAACTTACTGTTGCAGTATTAACCTTTTAGCCACAAAAATTTATTAAAAACAAATATTGTAGCTAAATAAATATATTACGATAAAAATTCATAGTTAATCATTATTTTTAATTAATAGTTGAAATTTGTTGTAGCAATAGTAATCTTTTAGCCACATTAAACAATTTTCGTACAGTTGAAGTTACCATAAAATAGTACTAATACAATCACAATAAATAGTTGTAACAAGTTTTTATAGTGAGATAAAGAGTTATATAAATATGTGTAACAATCCTCAATCTATTGGGACAATAACTTTATTAATTGCTACTAATTCAATTACTTAATGACTATTGAAAATTTAATTATAATTAGTTATATTAAGGATTAATAATTTAATAGCTAATATAGAAGTGAATGTTTATCAAGATTTATATCAAATAACTCAGATGTGTTCAATGTTTGGTTAAAACCGATCCTAATCGAAAAACAAACCAAATCAATTATTTGTAAAGTTTTAGTTTGGTTTGGAATTAAATTAATAACCCGAAAATATTTGGCTTGGTTTTATTAATATTTGGTTTTATATACACACACACAAAATATATTAAATTTCAAAAATAACTTTAAATACTTTGTATACTTTTTCATGAAAAATTTACTTATCTTTAATAGATTAATGGACTTTACACTTTAAGCTCATTTTTATAAGAAAATCATAATTCCAAACTCAAATATTCAAAGAAAGTCATAAATCCAAACTCAATTATTTAAAGAAACAACTATGATATATACCTATATCTTTTTGTATTTCTTATGAACTTTATTTACTTGATTAAATTTATATACAGATTTAAGACATTTTTCTTTATAATCCAAGATAGCCACCACAATAAATGTTAATAACGGATTATAAGTTGGAAAAGGATGAATTTTTGAATGGTAGGAAAAACAAAATGAAAGAAAGAAATACCATCAAGTTTCTTAAAACTGGAAAAATCAAACCAAACTAATGGGTGTGAATTATATTTGGTTTGGTTTTAATAATTAAAAAACCGACTAAACTTATTTGATTTTGATCTAAACAAGAAAACCAATCCAACCGAACCATGAACAACCCTAAATATGTATTAACCACAAACAACGTTCAATAATTAACAAGTTAACTAGAATGGATAAACTTAATTACTTTACACCTAATTACAATGTAATTAAGAAAAATCTACCTAATTTTTTTTTATTGGTTTGATTATTAGAACTAATTAGGAGGGTTACGTGATGACTTCAAAATAGTTTCCTCTAATTACGAAATCAATATTATAAAAAATAAAAGCTGCGCTTAAATTTGAGAAGTAGACCTAATTAATAATACTAAAAACAAAAACAAAAAAGTTCCCTCCAATTTATTTCCCCCCATTTTTACTCCCCTAAATCACAACTTTATTTTCCTAAAGGAGATTAGAGAGCCAAACCTTAAAAGACTAAACACTAAAGAGAAAGCAAAAAAAAGGTGCCGTCATCTTCCTCCATCTCAATCCCTAGTTTCAACTTTTGTTCTCAAACCATAGCTAAGTTAAATTTTATATCCTTCTTCTTTGGTGCTTGCTTTTCCCATTATTATTTAAATTAAACTAAGTTTCTTTTTGCCTTGTGAGATGCATAAAACATCCAGGTTCTTGTAAATTTTTTGTTTTACTTCTTCTCTCATTTACAATTTTTGTTTTAATTTTTTTTTAATTCAATTATTAAAATGTCATTTACAACAACAAAATTTTGTTCTTGAACTGTATGTTATTTATTATAATTCTTATGTAATTTAGAATTATTTTTCTTTATAAATAATTATGTCTTGATAAAACTTATGCTACCGAGGGATTGTGACATTTTTATGAGTACTTAGAGAAAAAAGTGTTAGGAATAACCCGTCAGAAGAGGTGAACAAAGCAGTTATGGAAGTACACGAATTTGCGAATTCCACAAGAACTCTTTATTTTTTATTGATTTTTTTACTTCTATCGATATTTTTACTTGACGCTATCTATTTGATCTTCAATTTATATACGAATACTTTATTGTAGCATTTTCTTATTTGTTTCTATGTGTTATTGTAGCTTGTGGAGGACTTATGAAAGCATCAAAATCGAAAGGAACATGAATAATTATTTTTTCCCTTGTAAAAATATATTGATATGCTTGAATAAAATGATATTTCATTATTTTTAATGATATTGTTTAACCTTTGTTAAGTTATTTTTCTAATATATTTTATTTATCACACAATTGAAGATGTTCTGTTACAGTAGTCTATTAAATTCAAGTAAAAAAAATAAATTCTCAGCCACGTTTATAAATTATCGTGGCTAACAATTTTGTGCTAAACATGTTCATTAGCAGCTACAATTTTTTTTGAATTCGTAGCACATGCATATTATAGCCACGCAAATGAGAACATGATTTCATTTCCATAGCAAACAAACAAACAAAAATCTATAATTTTATCCCTCATGACAAAAAAAGTTATAAAATCCTAGCTATGAGTTTTGAATTCGTAGCTAGATATATACTTCTATAATTGTCACGTATCAAGAACGAGCTATACATTTTCACTTTCCGTAGCTAATGAAGATTTTTTTAGCTTTAATGCTAAATATTTCATGGCTAAAGGTATGAACCTTTAGCTACATGTAAAAGTATTTGTGAAAAATACATTAATCCATAGCTAAGGAATTTTTAATTCGTAATTAAATATGAGTACTATTGCTACGAGATTAAGCTATAGAAATAGCCATAAAATTTGAGTTTGCGTAGCAAACAAATTAAATCTTTTGCTACAATACAACAATCTGTGGCCACAATATGAAGATAGCTATAAATTTTATTAATCGTGACAAAAAAAATAAAATCACTTGCTATACATATATTTTTCGTGGCAATTTTTGTTTACCATTGTAGCTACAAACAAAAACATTTCGTAGCAATAAGTATAAGTCCTTAGCTACGGACCATGTAAAGTCTATAGCTAACTTTTAGCTACGCCACATTTTATTACGAATGGTACAGAAAAAAATATTGTGGCTGAAATGTTTAGCAACAAAATTTTTTATATTTAGCTACAACATATTTTCTAGCAATACATGCCTTGTGTTCAAGTGGGGTGCAGTAGTTAGGATGATAGAATTCCTTCATCCTAATTTAAATCAAAAGCTTTAAATTTGAGTTTTATGAATAGAGAACCTTGTGGTAATCCAAAATTTAATAAATTTATTTAGCGTGGATTTAATCAATCAAGCCTATAAATTTTGAATATTGAATAATTAAATCAAAAAAAATGGGGGCATGTTCAAAGTTAATGATGACATCTTAATGAAAAGGGGAAACACGAGCTGGTAACTCATTCTATCGTTTGTGCTGTCTGCAATTAATATATTATTTTCTTGATAATAAGTTAATGGGAAAAACAAGGCGAGCATCATTTGTGATCAGTTATAAGGTAAGCATGACATAGATTAATTCAGAGACAAAAGCTACCTTTTCTGGAAAAAAGATAATATTATGTTGAAATTCAAATGGATGGTCAGTAATGTTAAAAGGTCTTCAACAGTATTACCAAACAAACAGAAATTACAATTAGAAAGAAAAAACTGTCTGCAGAAAATGTTAATGCCTATCAAATGATGATCGATTTCTTAATTTATAAAAATCGGATTTAATTAAGTTATATAAATTGAGTGGAAAGATTCTTTTACACTATACTTTGAAGTGTTGAAGTGTCGGCTTTAGGGTGAAGTTGATAAAGCAAAGGCTTTATGGCTCAAAATTTTTGGGCCCCATTTTTTACTATTATAGGTTTATAAATTATTTTAAAAAAAAATTAGTATTTAATGTAAAAAGTATAATTTTTAAATACAAAAATAAAAGAAAATTTTAAAATAGATTTGAACAATTCGAAACCTATGAAAAATTATAACTAGTGCTATCCAAAAACCGATTGGTAAAAACAATCATGTGTACATTTCATGCACGAGAAATCGTACTGGCCACATTCCAACTAAGTTTTATTTCATGGGATGCACGTGCCTGAGCTAGTTTTATTGAATATACTTAAAATCTCTTGTTAAGATTTGACTTTAGGGCAAGAATTTTATTGAGCCGCCCCTGATAGTTTGTTCGATTTTAATAGGCAACTTATCTAGTTTTTAAGGTTACCAATCAATGCTAATTATAAAGAATTACTTGTTATTGCCTTTAAGTAGGATTACTATATAAATACTTTCCAGGTTAAACGAGTAAGTGTATCACCAAAAAATATGATGGAATGAATCATGAGATCCTTCCATGCACGGTTAAAAATGGAAAAATTTCTTGTACACTATGTGATCCTTAAGAAAAAGGGCTAGTGCAAATGTGCAAAGCGATGTCTAGTAGTGTTACGTTTTTACAAACAGTACAAGAATGTAATTGTTTAAATGAGCGGTAGGTGAAGGGGGGCTGTCCATCTTAATGTGTCTCTAATAATTATTAGATTCATAAAACAAAACACATGTTTCCAACTAGTAATATCATAGGTTAGGTACCCTGTCTCGTCGATGCAAATGTATTCTTAATCATTAATATATAGAAGCTCATCATTTTCTGATTCTTGTTTTAACGAGACAAAACATCATTATAAGAAGAATCTCGAATTCAGGCTTTGTTTCCTGACAATATTTGCTTCGACAATTTTATAAATTAGAAACCTTACTCATAAAGAAAGCTTGAAAATACTTGAAACTGCATCTTTGTATATATGGATCGCGTGTATTAATTAGCCTGTTTTGCCAAAACAAATTTTCAATGATCAATTGTATCTAACAATAATTATTAGACAATTTAATGTTTGTGTGTATATAAGCAACTGATGATATGGTTAAGCAAATGCTCTTTTTATCTTCTATTTTTTCAGTAATACGGTCCATAAGCTTTGAATATTAAATGGTTAAAAAAAAAAAAAAGGATAGAAAAGGGAGGGCAATTCGAAATCCTGTAATGTGGGGACTTGAGAGTTTGTGGATTGGGGTTGGGAAGGTGGGGAGGCTGTAAAATAGTTATAGTGAAGGCATTGGTTGAAAAAGAATGAGAATGTTATGTACGGAAATTATTCTTGAATTCAATGGAGTTGCCTGCTTCTTAAGCAACACATACTAGTCAATGACAAACCGATGCTCTCTCCCAAATATTCTACGGCTTAAATATTATTATTATTATTATTATTATTATTATTTATTTGCAACATTGTATGCATATGCTTGCTTTTCTCGTCTGAAATAGCAGCAAATATCTTTATAGCGCGCGCGCACACATATATTTACACACACGCACGAAAAATATCACTTTCTGATTTATAAATATAATGTACTAACAAATAATTTATTTTTTTAGTTCCTGAATTGACTTTAATTTTTTAAACTATCTAGCCTGTGCGGCTGTGCCTATGACTATCACCCCTTTATAAAAAAAAAATCTTTTCATAAATGAAGTCAAATTACAAGAGGTCATTCATTTTTGATTCGGTGATTAAGAAATTGCAAGTGCTAGAAAATTCTACAACCTGTCCGTGCGTGGCATCTTTGATATAATGTCCGAATTGCTGTTCTAATTGCCGAATTTGTGGACATAGTATAAGTAGTGGATTTGGTTAAAGCTTTTTGGTTTTGGCATTTTAGAAGTATATAAATCAATCAAAGGGAAAGTTGTCCAAAATGGCTGAAGTCATTTTGAGAAAACGGAAAGGGGCCAATAGGCAATTGAGTGATGTGACACATGCCCTTTGTTCTCTACTGGTTTTGCATGATAGCCGACCTTTCTATTAAGTCAGCCACATGTTATCCTCCACAAATTGCTCAATACCATTATGACTACCAGTATTTTCATTCGCCAGCCAAGGTCTCTTCTATATTAATTTAATTATTTAAATATGGATTACCTAATCAACAACTTGATGTTATCTTCAAAAATCTAAAATCAGACGTCGATGCAGTATTTGAAATTTATAAGATTTAAATTGTAGTATTTTTGAATTATGGAATGCTAAATTAATAATTTACACTTATTTAATATTTTTTTACGATAAATACAGAAGATGCATCAAAGTTACTGAATTTAATCAAACTAGTAGTACCTTTTACTTTACCTTCATATCTGTGTAGAACCATGTCGGGTGTTAATGGGATGTGAGAATGCTACGTACATTTGTTCCTCATCAATCAATTGACTGAGGATTTTTAAAAAACCTGAACAGTCTACGTATTATTATCTTAAAATGCTGAATTAAAAAGCTCACATTCTTTCACAATCATAAACCCAAAAATTTGACCATGATAGCGAATAATTTAATTCTTGGTATAAAATAAACTAGAGTGTAAGGGCAGTTGAAATCAAGAAGTCTATAAACGAACAACAGATACCAATTGAACATTGAATGACGCAACCGTAAATTGTCCGTTGCTATATTCCGACAAGCAAGAAAAAAAAATGATTTTCAACGTTATCAAATTTTATAAGTTTACTACAATTTAGAGGTGTCAACCGGTTCCAACCGGAATCGGACCGGGAACCGGTTAGGAAACCGGCCGGTTCCGGTTCCAAAACCGGAACCGCCTAACCGGTTCTGGTTCCAAAACCGGAACCGCCTAACCGGTTCCGGTTTAACCGGTTCCGGTTAACCGGTTTTAAAGTCCAAACCGGAACCGGTCCGGTTTGGACTTGTTTAAATATTTTTTTTTTGTTTTTTGTATTATATATATATATTATAGTATTTATTTGTATATTGTAGGTATATTTACATATGTTATACAACTTTATAATTAAAGTTTAAATATTTACTGACTAACAGCCTAACAGCAAGTCAGCAATACAGAATATATATACTATATATATAATATATACTTAATATATATACTATATATACAATATATACTTAATATATATACCATATATATGTATAACTTAATATATATACTAAATATATGCATAACTTAATATATATACTATATATATGTATACATATGTACTATATACTATATATAGGTATAGCTTAATATATATATAGGTATAACTTAATATATATACTATATATACAATATATACTTAATATATATAGTATGTATGTACTATATACTATATACACTTACTTATATACTATATATACTTGTATACTATATATACTTACCTATATACTATATATACTTACTTATATACTTGTATAGTATATACTTACCTATATATACTTGTATAGTATATACTTACCTATATACTATATATACTTACTTATATACTTGTATAGTATATACTTACCTATATATATACTTATATTCCTAACTTAATAAAAGTAAATATATGAACACAAGTAAATAGAAGAAAGCTCAATGAGCCATATATTTTATTCATTCTTGGATAACATTTATTTGCAAGTTGTATTTTTTTTAACTTGCAAATAATACATGAGTTATACAAAAATAGTAGAATAATAAAATCACCAATTTTGAACCATTTCGTTAATTTCCCCCACATCATATTCGGTCATGAAAATATCTTCAAAGTCTTCCATTTGGTCCGGTCCACTAGCTATCAAATCTTCAATTTCTTCCTCTTCGCCTTGCTCCGCTTCTGAGTTTTGGTTGCGTCGCTCCGATCTAATCAAATCTCGAATGCACACTAGTACTTGCAAGCTAAAGCCGGATAATGAATGTCTATGGTCTCCAATTTGTTGTCTTCCTTGGCTAAATGCGCTCTCCGAAGCCACGGTTGATACTTGAACCGTAAGGATATCTCGAGCCATTCTTGAAAGTACCGGATAGCTTGCCTTGTACTTCTTCCACCATGCTAAGACGTCCAAGTCATCCTTGATATCCACATTTGGCTGCATCAAATAAAAGTTAAATTCATCAAAGTTTGCAGTAGAAGAAGAAGTTGGCTGTGAATGTAAAACTTTTAAACCCGACAAGCCCTTTTTGCTACTCTGAGAAGTAGTAGGGCGTGGAGCAACGGGTGTAGCACGTTCTTCCAAACTAGAATAATGAGTAAATTTTTTTCTAAACTCATCATCAATTGCGAGATCGGCTTCAGCTAAAGATGGTTGAACTCCCTCTTCAATTTCTAAAAATGTATAAATTTGACTAACCAAATTTTTAGTATAAGACACTTTTAAACAAGGATTTAAAAGGGAACCCAATATAAATAAAGTTGGGATGGGAAAAAAATACTTCTTAAATTTGATTATCATTTCAAAAATAGCCACTTGATAATCGGGTTTATATTTATACTCTTGTAAAACTCTAGCTATTTCCGCTAAGTAGGCTAAAATTCCGGTTACCGTGGGATAGAATTGTCTAGAAAAAGCAAGAGTTGCATTATAAAAATTTTCTAAGAGTTCAATACATTCTTTAACATCTTCCCAATGCCTAAAAGTTAACCAATCCTCACTATCAATATTATATTTGTTGTGAACTTGTTGTATGGGAATCCTATACTCATATGCTTGTTGTAGCATAATGTAAGTGTAGTTCCACCTAGTCTCAATTTCTACTTGAATTTTCCTAGGTCTAAGGTTATTTTCCACACAAGCATTCTTAAAATCTCTAATTCTTCCCCTATTAGCATTACAAAAAAGAAACGCAACAGCATTTCTAACTTTTTGAACAGAATCATCAAAATGCATAAGACCATCTTTAACAATTAAATTTAAAATGTGACAACTACATCTTACATGAAAAATATTTCTTAGAGGAGAGTTTATTTCTCTTTTTAAAAGACCAATTGCCTTTGTATTATTAGAAGCATTATCTAAAGCAATACAAAGTGTTTTTCTATAAATGTTAAAAAATCTCATTATAGTAGACATTGAATCGGCTAAAAATTTTCCATCGTGACGACCTTTTCCTTCGTCGTATAAGAAAGCTATAATTCTTTTTTGCATAACCCAGTTGTCATCAACCCAATGACATGTAATAGCAAAAAAATCTAAATGGTTAATACTAAGACCCAAATCAGCGGTAAGACAAACATTACAATTTAAAGAATTAAATACATGGCGCAAATAAAATCTATATTTTTTAAACAAATCTATAACATCGGCTCTACAAGTACTTCTAGGAATACCCTCAAATAACGAGTTATAACAACGTTGAATGTAAGTAACAAACCCCAAACCCGAGGGAAAGGAAAATGGTAAACAATCATAAGCTACCATTTTAGCTATTTCTACGCGTTCTTTTTTCTTGTCATACTTAAAATTTCTACCGGTTCGTGGGTCTATCGTCATTTGAATCCCCCCCACATTTGAAACCGTATGCTCTCCCCAAACATCCATATGTTTGGTTCTCATTTGAGCATTTAGTGTACCCGTTCCACCATCCTTACCAGTTCCTTGCTTAAAACTAAATACTTGTCCACATAGGGTACATGTAACTGATTGGTTTTCCCTATCCTTAGTCATAAATTTCCAAACTTTAGCTGTTGGCTTACGAGTTCTAGGCGGTTTGTCTTGTGTATGTGATTGTGCAGGACCTGTATCTCCTATGGGATTTTCGGGGGGTTGTGTTTCATCATCATCATCATCATCTAAGTCTTCATTAAAAGTGTCGGTAAAATGTTGTTGCATTGCCTCATGACCTAAAAGTGGATTATTTCCACCAACATCAATACCTAAATTAGGTGTTTCTTCCACAAATGTTTCCTCATTAAGCGCACCCCTAACAGTACGACTACTACTACCGGCACCACGTCTTAATCTCTTTGACATTATTAAATAGAAATAATTTAAATCACAATCAAATAAATCACAAGAAAATAAATTACAACAAATTAAATTGCTAGAATTAAATTGCGTAAATTAAATTGCGTAAATTAAATTTCGAAAAATAAATTGCTAGAATTAAATTGCGAAAATTAAAGATAGAGTTGGAGCGAAGGTACCAAATTGCCGGATTAATTTCCAACAAAGCGAAGACGGCTAGAATTGCAAATCCACCAAAACTACTTCGGATTGTTGCAAAATCTTCAACTCCACCAACAATATTATAATTGCAAAATTAATAATTGAAAGTTGAAACTATAATAAGACTTTGTGGCTAATTATTGCAAAGTAACTATAATTGAGAGATTGAGATTTGAGAGAAAGATGAAGAAGAGCGAATTGAAATGAAAATGAAGAAGGGTTTATATAGGGGTGGGGGAGGGGTTAAAGTGTTAAAAAAAAAAAAAATTGGGGCCAAAAAATAAGAAAATGACCGTTTGGCAACGACCATTTTTGCAAATGGACCGTTGCCAACGGTCCATTACCGAGGCCCAACGGCTATTTCGTTTTTTTTTTTTTTTTTTAAATTATAACCGGTTTAACCGGTCCGGTTCCGGTTAAAAAAAATTGGAACCGGACCGGTAAATTAATATCCGGTTAACCGGAACCGGTTAACCGGCTTAACCGGTTCCGGTTTAATGGGACCGGTTACCGGTTAAAACCGGTTAAGGCAAACCGGTTGACACCTTTACTACAATTTGACTAATTTCAATAAATTAGATACAACTATTTTCTAGTTATCAGTCCTAATTGTATAAATATCTATCACACAATCAGCCAATAAAACATAAGCTCAAAAAGTAAAGCGAACCACGAATAGATAGCATGCAGAGAAGATATCAAATGTAGATCTTTTTGTTTGTTTGATAAAGATGGGACTTTTACAATTATCCTATTCCTATATGGAAAAAACGAAGGTACCACGGCTTAATTGCTTTTTGATACAGATACTATTCACCTATGAAAATCTCTCTTTCTTCACCCCAAAAAAGCGATGGAGGTGAAAGTGGACGCAGAAAGAAAAAAGTGATTCACCGTATTTACACCAAATTATATGAATTTATCACAATTAAAGAAAAGTTGAGATGAGAATCCACATAAATTATTGAGTAAATGGTAAAAAACACATCTGAACTGTAATTTTTTCACAAGTTTCAGACCCCAATTATCAATTGTTTTTTTTTCTTACCCGAACTATTATCATCTATGTATTAAAACACACCTCGAGTTTAGGTATGCATTAATATTTTTCTATGTGAAGTATCGCCATCTACCCAACTAGGTGTTTTAATACATAGATGGTAATAGTACATGTAGAAAAAGGAAACAACTGATAGTTGAGTGTAAAACTCATGAAATAGTAATAATTCAGATGTGTTTTTAACCATCATCTCTAAATTATTTATAGTTAAGAAACAGAAATATTTATACGCAAATGTATATAATATATTTATTGATTTGATATAAATATCGAAGGTGAATACTATTTTTCCGTAAACATAGAGTGTCCACCACCAAACAACGGAACGTGGGTGGTGGAGCGTTAGGGTGGACCTTTGATGGCTGCGTTTCTCTGAAAGGATTTTAATTAGAATGGGTACCCACTACGAACTTTGTCTTTTAAGTATTATTTACATGGGCCTGGCCCTCTTTTACCTGAATTTTCTTTCCCTTTTGCTTCACTTCTATGCATAAAGAGATAACACAAAAAGCACATGTACTGCAAGAGTAATGGCTTAATTTTGAGAAAACAGTTACTCCAAAATTTGTTTTGAACTGTAAAAAGAGCAGAGCACAAGCTCATGGTTTATGCTAAGACAATGTAAGGAAACAAAAAAGGTACTTGGCCCAAAAATACTACTATAATAAAAACAAGGGAGAAAACAAAAGAGATCACTAGCTAGCTAGCTTATAGTTTCTGACAGAGGAAAAACAACAAATTAAATAATGGAGTAATAATAATAGAAATGGACCAAAAGATAACACAAAGAAGAATTAGGGATTCGAGTTTTTGTGTGTGATGATGACAGTTCTCTTCTCCTTCCTCATGGGGATCTGAGTTTCTGATTACAAAATCTCTGATCTTTAACTGAAGATTTTCTTCCAAGGGAATGGAAAAGGAAATGGGAACTAGCATTACACACACCATCTAACAGCTGCTCCAAATTGGACCACACCTCCCCTAAGTTTCCTTTTTTCTCTTTGTTTATCTTTAAAATGGCGGTATCTGTGACAACATATTATTAATATTGAGTAACTTTGTCCATCAGGAGATCACCATTTGTATGGATAATAACACAAATCTCATTTTCATAAGCGATGTCCAGGATAACTTGGTATGCCTCGACTATTCTATTGTTACTTCTTATCTCTCACTGACATTGATATTGGAGTAATTGTGTCCATGAGGGAACCACCTATAATGTTTTGTAGGATAACACAACTTTCATTTTTTTTACCGCGGCTTTATAAAAACGGCTTCCTGCACATCGATTATTTCATTGATACATGTTATTTCACATCAACACTGGTATCGAGTAACCCTACCCATTATCATGGGCGGAGCTAGGTTGCTAGGGGTTCATTGAAATACCCTTCACCGAAAAATTATACTACTGTATATATAAAAGGTCAAAATGATATTTTATGTATACCATATATAATATATGTTGAATTACTTCATTATATTTCGAATTTCTTAGTGAAAATTCTTGTTCCGACAATGCCCCTTAGGGGACCACCTTTAAAGTATTTGTAGGGATGGTAACAGAAACCTCATCAAGATCAAGTTTTTGTGGGTAGTACACACACAAAAGCCATCAAAAACTAGTAAATGAGACAGGAGAGTCGTGGGGGTGCATTTGATCCAGTTCTGATACTTGTCCTCTCTCCTTTATGTGTGTAAATTCGAGGTTACTGGATAGGGTAAACTGTAAACAGAGGACCATCCTAGTCTATGTTTCTGTTTGGTTTTTTTAAAACATTCAGAGCCATATAGGGTGGTCCTTCCTTCCACTGTGTAAACAGCTTGGAAGTTGGATCATAAAAGTCATATATTAAACGGAGAAGGGCCAAATATACCCCTCGTTATACTTTAGGTCTAAATATACCCCTGCCGTTATACTTTGGGTTTAAAAATACACCTGACATTATACTTTGGCACAAATATACCGATTTTAACGGAGAGACACGTGTCATCATCCTATTGGTCTGTTTTAAACTATTCCCTAATTAATTTTAATTCAATCTATAATCCGGTATCCACTTAAACGACCCATACACTACATTTTTTATTTTAATGTACCTTTAAAACCTGTAAACTTGTCAAAATGTTTACATACAATAGATCTAACTTTCGTGGTTTTCCTTTTCTTTGAATTAGTTCCATTAGTAGTTGTATGAGGTGTACTTTCACCTGCATGCAATTTTGCTATCTATGAAAACAAACAATAAATCTATATCAGTTACACATTAGATCACTTAGATAACCAGCCACAGAACCAGAATGAATCAGATATATTTTGAGTAAGTCCATACAAGAAATCCTCTAAATACAGTATTTGATAAAATTCAACAGAATCTAAGAAATGATCAAATTCAAAAATCATTTCTATTTTGATTCTATAAAAATTCAAGTTTCATTTTTCAGAAGTGCCTGGATATGTATGGCACAGAAATTAAAACAACTTATATTGAACCATTGCTGGTCGTCGGCATTGGACTCGATTGCTAGTCTACCAGAGACGGCACATGTTCAACAAATCAAAGTATTCTTGAAGAACTGCACTACCCAGTCACAGAGAAAGTTAGGGAAGACATGTTTCATTAAGAAGAAGGGAGCAAAGCGTTTTTTTTAATTGAACCGTGTATGGGTATGGGTCGTTTAAGTGGATACCGGATTAGGGATTGAATTAAAATTAATTAAGCAATGGTTTAAAATAGACCAATAGGATGATGACACGTGTCTCTCCGTTAAAATGAGGGGTATATTTGTGCCAAAATATAATGTCAGGGGTATTTTTGGACCCAAAGTATAACGGCAGGAGTATATTTGGACTCAAAGTATAAAGAGGGGTATATTTGACACTTTTTCGATAGTACAGGGGTATATTTGGCCCTTCTCCGTATATTAAAAGTAATTTTCTTGGCTATACTGACATTACCTCGACTTACTTGTTATCGTGCAACACTTTAGCAGTACTTGCCTGTTGGAATCTCATGCCGTTTGGCAGAGTCTGGTGAAGGATATTGCTGCAAATTAATTAGGCTTTATGTGTCATGATAGCAAAGTTGAAGTTTTAGCACTGATTGTCCTTTTAAAGGGTTAGGGTCGTTTGGTCGGTGGATAGAGAAAAGTTATTCGTGTACTAAAACTAGCATAATTTTGTACGTTATTTGGTCACAAAGACGAGGAAAAATAAAACTTACCCACATAGAATTTAGCATAAGTTTACCATGTTTTTTTTTTTTTTTTTTTTTTTTTTTTTTTTTTTTTTTATCTTTCCACACCAAACATATTTAGCTTTGCTAATACAATGTTTTGGTTCACGTTTTTCTTTACTGCATAACTAATACATGTGTAAGTTATGAAAAAATCTATGTATAATTTTATGCAGGGTATAACTAAATCATGAATAACCTTGCATAACTAATACCTGCATACATATAACTAATCTTTGCATTACTAATACCTGAATAATCAATCGCTATGTTACTAATACGTGCATAACTCTAACCTGCACAAGTAATACTATGCTTGTTAGCATTTTTTTTGCTACATATAAAATTCAACAATACACCTAGTGGTGTTTGATTTGCAATTTAGAAACTCACATGACTCATACATGTATCGGTTATGAGTGAATCTATGTAATTATTGAAGATGGAATAACTAAAGTCTACATAAATCCCTACATGAAATAATACATAATTTCCCTAAACTAATCCCTGTGTTACTAATACCTGCATAACTCTAACCAACTACCAAACGACCCCTTAATATTTAATTTTGTCCCCTATTTCTAAAAGAAGAATGAGACATTACTATTACTATATTATATAAAGGCCAATCCATTTTTGTAGTACTTAGTTGGGGACCTTAGTAACATTACAACTAAGCCTTACTAACTAAGAGGTTCCTTCTTCCAAATTTGCCCCATATTTGTCTTTTATTACTTCATCTACTATAAGGTGTTATATAAAGGTTAAGTACTTTCAAGTCTTTTTTGGTAATACAAAATCCCTTAGAATAACTTTTTTGAAGATGATGTAACATGTACTTTAACTTTTTCATATGCCACATTTTTACTCCTAACTATATTTATTTATTACTTAGGGTGCCACACTCAATTTTGATAAATTTAGAAAAATTCAAGCTCCTCTTGAAATGTCAATTAAAAAAAAAAAAGTCAGTACGTGTAAATCGAATGGTACCTTAATTTAAACATGTATTGCCCACAAGAATTGAATTTAATTGTCCAATGCGAAACTTTAAAAATTTAATAGATAAAATTGATCTTCGTTTGAATTAGATATTGTTACCTAATTTGTTTGTTTTTATCCAAATTATTTGTTAACAATATTGAAATTTGAATCTTTTCATCACTCTGTTGTGTTGGTTTGTACGTTGATTAGCTATATCCTTCATGTTTAACAAAATTAATTTTTTTCGGATATTATTTGACATATTCTAATATTTTATTTTTTAAAATGCATGCGTACTTAAATATTTCATAGCTTCTAAAATGATAACATAATGAACAATGTATGTTGTAGCTTATGCTCCATTCATCTACAAAAACCAAAAAAAAAAAAGTGTCAGGCGTACTACGCGCAGTGACGAAGCCAGAATTTTCGCTAAGGGGTTTCAAATATGAAAAATTAAATACACAAAGAAGCCAAAGGGGGTTCAACGTCTAAATAGTGTAATTTTCCACCGAAAGGGGTTCGGATGAACCCCCTTGACCCTTTGTCCCTCCACCTCTGACTACGCGGTATGAATTCATAAATATATTTCTTAATATAAATTTACACTTTAAAAATTTCATAAAAAGAAACTATAATCCAAACTTGATGGAATAGTTTAAAATGTTGAGAACATCTTTGAAAATATGTAGTTAATGAAATAATTTTTTAGTTATTCAAGCAATAGTAATATCAAACAACTTATGATAAAGGGAGTAAGTTTTTTTTTTGTGATTTTGAGTATCGTTTTTTTTTTTTTTTGGGGGGGGGGGAGGGGGTAAAAAAATGTTAGACAGTATTTGTTAGCATAGTGAAACATGGTTAGATGGATCATGCAGGATTGAAGCTTCATTTGTGTTTGAGAAAATAATCAAAATATAGTGTTTGAGAAAATAATCAAAATATACGTTTTATAAAATAATGTTCCACTTAAACTAACAAAAGGAAAAAATGTCATTTTCTCATTACATAACTTTAGAAAGTAAAAGGAAAGTTTAATTATATTGAAAAAAATAATTAATTTTCTTCATATTTTCAACATACTTTGTATAATTTAAATGAATTGACATCTACAAATATTGTAAAGTATAAAATTTTATATAAAAGTTATCTTTGTTTTATAAGTAACCTCATCAAAATCTCAGTAAAGAATAATGTAGCATATAACTGATGTCTCTAGAACCAAATTATTTTTCTTCCTTTTGGAAGAAAACGTTATAGTTCATAATGGATGTTGTTAATCACGCATGCTATAACTAAGTTGGATTTCAAGAAATTACCAAAATCTAAAATTTAAATAAAATTAAACAAATAACAAAAAATAAGAGACTTTATGTCATGTAAATGTTTGAAGGTAAAACGAAAGTCTAAAGTAAGGACAAAAGAAATCTACGTTCAATTTTTAAATACTTTTGTTCAATTTAAATATTAAGTCTTTTGTTTTTAAAAGTTTGCAAAGACTGTCAAACTAATTTTTCAATAACTTAATATAAAAAAAAGCGATAAAAATAATTATAAGTAATTACAAATGTAACTTTTAATCTTAGTTTTGAGCTCGGGCTTAGCACAGGCCAAATACCACTAGTTGACATATATATACCAGTACTAATAACTATAGATAGAATTTTAGCCAAAGATTAGGCTTAGTAGCTATAATTCAAAAAAATAACAGCAAATAGCCAAATCCTAATTTTAGCAATACTACAAGATGTATTCACCGGCCCCCACCAACTAGATTGGTTCATTTGATTCTCCGTTGTTCCATCATTTGTCAAAATCACTGAATTCACTACTACTTTTTGGAGAAAAAAAAAAATCTCTCAGTTCATCAATGGCAATATCTTACCAAAATCCTTATTGCAACTAAACTCGAATTAGAAACTATGATAGTTTTTGTGAATTGGTGTAGTTTGGAAACACCTAGATGAAGCTATATACAAGGTTTGAGAAATATTGGACTCGATTTGAACTGAATTTGAGTCAAAATTCAAAAACATGGAATCTGTCATTGCAACATGTGTATTTCACATTGTATATCTTATATATTTCTATATATTACATAGAAATTTTCATGGATATACATTATATTCACGAGATAAACATAGACTGATATACTACATTTATATACATTGTGACATACACAAATATATTGTGTGGAATAGACGAATGCAATCTTAGTCTACCTCGATTCTACCTTGATTTTACAATCTGAAAATAATCTCAAATTTGTCTTAAATCATCTCCTAACACCTCCCAAATTGACATTCAAGTTCCTTAGGAAAATTCCAATAAAATTCATTATCACCTCATCGGAACAAACAACAAATAGATCAAAAAGATTGAACCAAGCTTTAGTGATCTTTAATAGTATTCAAGTCCTTCTTCTAATTTCTTCTTCCCAAGCTTCAATATATTTGAGTTTGACTTTAATGGAGGACATCTAAAATTTAACCCATTGACCACTTTTTTTTGCTGGGGAAGAGAGATTGTGGAATATATATTAAAGTAAACAAATATGAGTTTTGACATTAATGGAGGGATGGAGTCGCCTGAAGCAAATTGAAAAAACGGAGATAATTTTTTCCTTCCTATTAGTGTTTTCCACAGTTTGCTATAGGTTGCCAAATTTTAGACTAAAAATATCATTGAAGCTTAATCTTTGTCAATAATAAAAATTTGATCATTTTATATCAGTTATTTACCCTGTACGTACCTCTATGTCATTTTCTCAAGAAAAATTAGCACCTTCTGGCCATTAGGCCCATTAAATGTAAATTAATATCAATGTACTGTTATTTGGAGTTATACCTCAATTTGAAAATATTTACCAAAAAATTGTCAAATTGTAGCCAACTACGTTTTTCTTGTATTGAGACCTAAATATAGTATTTTAGACACCGTACTCAATAATGTCATTCTCATACTCTTTTGCAGATCTAAGTTGTACTTCACTTTCTGGTCTCACAGTCAAGCACAAATGACAGTCTCAAAGCTAAATTCTTCATCCCTTGTAATTTTTGTTGTGATTATCATTGTTTGTTCTCTCATCGCAGATTTTGCTAACAATAATTTTAGTTGCTTGCCTTGTGAATGTCACCATGTGAAATAACGCATCATCAACACTCTGCATCCAATTTGTTGATGGTCTTGTTTGTGCACTCTTCTCATAAAAGTTTTCTGCCCTCAACATTTAGTTAACTAGCCTGAAGTTGGACTTGGTGACTTAAATCCACTCGCTACAACTTCAAAAGAAAAAGGAAAAACAAAGGTCGATGCAAAACTAAGGTACACATAAATAAATGCAAAAGGAAACACAATTATAAGAGAAACTAGGTAATTGCTAGATGAAGTGAAAGGGAGTGGGGTTGTTCGAACTTCTTGAATTATTTTGTGAAACAAAGTAGCTTTTATAATGTGTTTGCCGCAAATTTCAAGTTTCTTCTTCTTCCCTCTTTTAATTAAAATGGTATTTTGCATTGTTACGATGCAATATATAGTTGAAGCGACAATGAGTTTGTAGTAGTGATGCGGCAGAATATATCCAAAAATGAGGGGAAATAATTTTTGAGGCTGTGTAAATATGTGAATATACTCTTGTATTCATCTTTCATGCATATGATGCATACTATGTGAATAATTATGTGTTTATCTATGAAATTTTGTACATAATATACACAATATATACACGTGTATACAATATCACAACAATGTTTTTTCAAATCGATTTCAGCTTCAAATTTTGACTTCAAAGCAGTGCTAGTTATCCTCAAATTAATATATACTCTCATTCATATTTGTCCAACGAATTCCAACTATACCACTAAAAATAAATAGAATGATATTTAGATAAAAAAGCATAATCAATTTTCGATAGAAAATGGAGCAATCTGATGACTTGTCCTTTTTTTGACTATAGATGACTACCTTGAAAATTTTATGATTATTGATGGGTTGTTGGAGAAGCGATATAGGTGAGTTGATAAAAAATGTCAAGAAAGAGAGCCCAAGTTATAGGAGTTATTTATTACCATTTTTTTTTTCGCTCTACCTGTGTCAATGCCAATTATAGGCTAAATTGATGTCGATTGCTCTTTAGAGTTGTATATAAGTTTCATATTCCCTTTTTAAAACTTAGGGGAAAATACATAAATACACCTCCCCCGACGTATACTCGGATTAATTATGACGCACCCAACCTTTGTGGGCGACCTATTACCCCCTGACCTTATTTTTTCAGTATTTTTGTAGCCTTTTTAGGCTGACGTGGCACCAAAAAAAATTATAATTTAAAAATAGCGAGGGAAAGCAGTAAAAATAGTTTTTATATTTTAATAAAAATTAGTTTTTAAAAATTTATTTATATTTTATCCTCTCACCCACCCCCAACCTCTCTTTCTTCCACATTTCAATTGTTAAAGCTACTAATTGCAATTTTTCAAATCCTAATTCTTTATGCCCAATTGTTAAAGCTTCAATCTTTATTGATTTTAGAGAAGATTTAGCTTAGTTGGAGACCAATCCAAATGCTAAATGTGAGTCCTTTATCACCACCGCTACCACCGCCACGTTAGCACCACCGCCATCTCCAAAATCTGTGCATTTTGCTCCGAAAACAACAACCTTGGAGAGTAAACACTCTAAGCACGATAAATCTCATGGGAAATCGAAAAAGAAGGCAAATTGGGGGAAGAAACTAGGATTTATGTTTGTTGGTGTTGCTGAGTCTTGCAGGTGTGTGTGTTGGGGTTCTTGTTGATCAAAAGAAGACAATTAGCTTTGAGTATTTGGTTTTGTTTCTTTGCTATATCTCTACAATCTCAAGTTTTTTTTTGGTGGTGTGGGGGGGGGGGGGGGGGGAGGGAGGGCGGCCTGAAATGAAATTGAATGTGTGTGTTAATGGAGGAAGAAAATGGGTTGAATGTGTGTATGTTAATGGAGGAAGAAAATGGGTTGAATGTATGTGCATTAATGGAGGAAGAAAATGAGTTGAATGTGTGCGTGTTAATGGAGGAAGAAAATTGGTTGGTTAATTTCTTGAAAAAATATTTATGATTGATGAAAGAAATTGATTGTGTGTGTGTTGATGGAGGATGAAAATGAGTTGAATGTGTGTGTGTGTGTGTTAATGGAGGAAGAAAATGAGTTGAATGTGTGCGTTAATGGAGGAAGAATATGAGTTGATTGATTTCTTGAAATGAAGAAGAAGAAGAAGGATTTAGTGATGAAGAAGATAAAATTAATGGAGGGTTTAATGGTTAATTAGTGTAAATATAATTAATAAAAGAAAAATCAAATGAAAAAAAGAAAGGAAAAGTAGCACCAATGTGGCAGTGACATGGCAATGACGTGGCGCCGATGTGGCGGAGAGTGTGCAACACTCTCCACTGTGCAACTGGCATTAAAATTTTATGGTGCCACGTCAGCCTAAAAAGGACACAAAAATACTAAAAACAATAAGGCCAGGGGGGTAATAGGTCGCCTGCAAAGGTTGAGTGCGTCATAATTAATCTGAGTATACGTTGGGGGGGGGGGGGGGTATTTATGTATTTTCCCTAAAACTTAGCAAATATAAACCTAGAGCATAACTTCTCCTAATTTCTCCCCTTCTTCTTCTTCCTCATCCTCCTTTTTGTTCTTCTTTCTGCTAATTAGTTGGGTCTTTCTGTGTTACTCCCTTTGTCTCACTTTATGTGAAGATGCTTCTGTTGCGTCCAAATACACATGCAATTGTACATGGTTGTACAAGTAATATAGTGATTATATAAAATCGGATGTCGAACCCACAGAGACTTATGACTAATACTTTCACGAAAATAAACTATTGCTACTAATTATGCAATTAATGAATAAAAGCTTTGTTTGTTTTATAACTTAATGCTTAAAACTAAATAACTAACAATGTAAACTAGAATTGTGCTACGAACGTCTTTGAGAGTTGCTTTTATCAAGATTTTAGAAATATTCCAGGGTCGTGGTTAGTTCACCAATCCCATTGAGTCCTTCAAGTATCCTACCTTAGCAGCTTTGTTCACAATTATTAATTAACCGGATTATTAATCTCGTAGTATCCTTCCGAACCACTACTCGCCGCTTCAAGATAATTCGTCTCCTATATTCCTATGGTATTGATTTATCAAGAACGCAATAAGAGCACAATATGTAATTGATTGCGGTAACTAAGCATATCCCTATCCTAGTCACAAATCCTAGCCCAACAATAGGAATAATCAGATCACAATCTCTTTACTCCTTCTCTAAACTAACAACGTCTTTCCCAAGCATGTATATCAATTAGTAAATAGAACTCAACTATTGCGCAGACAATCAAACAATTAAGCACGGAAGTAAAGAAACAATTGCTTACGAACATGCTACTAAGATTAAAATACTTGTCAACCGTCAATAATCATGGCTTCACCACAACCCCAGAATTAAAGTGTTTAGTTACACATGATTCGAGAGTAGACGAAAGAATTCATGGATAACATAGGGTTTCAATGTCAAGAAAATAATAATAAGAGAGAAATAAAACCTAGAAAGAGTTTCACAAGTCTCAAAAATCATCCAAGCCCGTTTCTAATGTTAAAAACGACTATTTATAAGCTAGGGAAAATATGAGATAAGTTGGCCCAATCCCGATCAAATTAGGAGAACTGACGCCTCTTGTGCGCTGGCTGTACGACGCATAGCCAGCACATGGTCTTCCTTTTGCTTTGCTCACGCGACGCACGACCAACGCATGGCCTGTCTGAGATTCAGAGATGGGGTTTTTGTGCGCTGGCTGTGCGACGCGTAGCCAACTCATGGGATCCTTCAGTGGCCTGATTTTGCATTTAAGTGTTGCGATCTCCTTCTGCTCACTCAACCAACCCTCATTGCCTCGGAATCAACCAGAATTGCTCGGATTACCCTTCATTGGGCCTTGTTCTACCTACTCATGGAAAAATACCAACATAAGCTCATATACAACAATTTGTATTCAAATTCGCGATTAAAGTGCTAAGAATTAGAGTGAGAATGACACTAAATCTAGATATTTGTGCCAAATATCAACACCCCACCACTTAGACTTTGCTCGCCATCGAGCAACCACTAATCAAACATTCCCTAGTACTTTACACAGTCATGCCACTTAAACAGATCTACATCAGGATTCGACAGATATGAAAGTTTCAAAATCGCATTAAACACACACATTGAGCCAATTCTCTCAAAAATCATGCCAACTGCTCCAAAACAACCATTTTATTACATTTCAAAATATTAGCAACCAGACCTCTCAAGAAACGATCCATTTAAAAACAAGCATATGACTCCAGACACCACTCAAAACACAACGAGTTAATACTTCACCCAACTCCTATCGGTTATGTGCCCTCACCCAAAAGAGAGTTGTCCATATTTCACACAAAGTTAATGACGTTATTTCAATGGACATAAGATGCAAACAATATCGCTCAATCTCACAAAGAATATCCAATGCTCAAATATGACGAACCATAGGCTTGCCCTTAGTGTAATCGTTCCGCAAATTAGAGTAAGATTAATTTAGGATCACTTAGGACTTGTATGGTTACTTAGGACTTGTATGGTTGTAACGTAGGCTAAGGGACGGGTATGATATATTTTGAAAACAGTGACTAACCTCCCTAAGCACTTTTAATACCTTACAACATAGTTCATTTTGCACAATCCTTCATCAATCATAACTTTCAACCACAAACTACCTATTCTATCCCATCAACACCCATTTGTTTTCTCAACTATCAGCACCATCCTATTTTCGACAAGCGGGAAACAATACTAAGAAAACAAACGACTAGCTAGAAAGTTTCTATTTTATGTTTTTCAGTTCTTTTCTCCTTTTTTTTTTTGCATTGTACGATTATATTTCCCACTAACTAGCACTCAAAAACATTCAAGTACACCAATAGACTTCATTTTAACTTCATTCAATAAACCCTCCCTTAAATTCACATCCTAACTCCAATTCTATTAATTAGCAATTAAAAGTGCCTAAGGAGTAAACAGGAATTAAATATTGGTCAAAAAGAACAAAAGGGGTAGGCTAATTGACTGTTGTCAAAAGAAAAAGCTAAAGGCTCAACGGGGTTGACTAGGGATATATATATATATATATACAAAAGGTAGGCAAGCAACGTTTCAAAATTCAGCTAACAAAGAAAGGCCTAGATCACTTCCTAAACTTCTCACTCAATTTCGCTTCACGAACACAGCGGGCAAGTTCTAATCATCTGTCACGCCCCAAAACCCACCCTAGACGTGACCGGCATCCGATGTCATGAACAACATCGGAAGAACCTTATAATTCAATAACGTCAAACCCTTTTTCAATAATCTTTCATTTATTTTAATTAAACAAGTGATAAACAACTAAATAAAATCTAAAATCACAATTATGAAACAAAATCAGCAGAAGTCAAATCAAATACTTAGTTAATAAACGTGGTACAAATGCCCCAACGAGTCATACGAGACTCCAACACACTACCCACAATCTGACAACTATCTAAGGAGCTTCTAAGATAATGAGTAATGTCTAAATCATCGGGATGCAGCCTGAAACTAAAATACGAGAAGTAAAGATAGAATGGTTCGCCACGAACAATCATGTGGGCACACTGAATAGTCTCGAAAGCAGCAAGTCCCCTTAAGTTGTAGGGTATCCCGAACTTGCTCCTCAATGATACCTAACATACTATAAAAAACAACAATGGTATGCCTGAATACTGGATACTCAGCGAGTGTCTAAGGGGCAATAGTTAACAAAACAAAATATGATGAATAAAATCAATAAAATGATATCAATGAAAATAACAATTCAAACCCAGAAATAAAGTGAGTCAGCAACATTAAAGAGCCATCAAAGAATCCAACAATGACAGACACATTAACTTAACTCCTTACCATTTACCAAGCCAAGTATTTCACTGACGAATTCACTATCACCACAAGACACTCATAGGCAACAGGATATGAAACAAGCCACTCACAGGCAGATCAATCAATCGATACTCCGGGTTAGGAAACCACGGAGGCCAATTTTCCTCTGGACTAGCACAACAATAGATACTCAGGGCTAGAAAGTAACGGAGGCTAATCGTCCTCTGGACTAGCACAACAATATATACTCCGGGCTAGGAAGCAACGGAGGTCAATCGTCCTCTGGACTGACATAACAATACTCGTATCGATATGTTAAGATCCATAACGGCTAATTATCCTCTGACTAGCACAGTTTGCCCATACAGGCCTAAACACAAACAAAATACAAATCATGCCATATTACCGAATCATCAGTCATGGCTTAGAGCCGAATCTCACTTCTCAAGTCATCGTCTCAAAATAGAGGCATTTCAAGTCATAACCGATTTAGAATCTTATTCAAATCTCTTATTCAATTTCAAGTTCAAGAAACTCATTCTACAACAAAACAAGTTTAAGGTCCTATCTTTAGAAAAATAAGTTCAATCATCCAATAATGGAAAAATCGAGTTTCACAAAGTAGTATAGTTCATATAAGGTTCGATGCGGGCTTGACCCTACACACGCATGACCTTGTCTAAAAGAAATAATCTTTACTTCCAAAAGAACTTCCACCAAACAAGAGTTATAATCATGTTCATATTCCAAAGGAATATTTCAAGTCACAAACAATCATCCACACGTTTCAAGAAATATAACATACTTCAAAGAAGGATTTTGAAAAGTAAACATACTTCAAGAAGATTTTTGGGAAAACCTAGACATACTTGAAAAAACGAATTTTGAAATATAGACATACCTCAAATCCCGCTCAAATGCACTTCCCAAAATTCAATAATCACACTACAATGGTTTTAGATGAGAAAGATTAGAGCTTTAATCTAATTCTACTCATATACCCCTTTATAGAAAAACTAGGGTTTTTATGTCTAGAACGTATTCTTGAACACTTCATGAATCATTCATGGATTCTAATCCATAGAAAAACCTAAATTATTCTAAACCCTTTCAATAACATCATAAAAATCAAGGATCATGCCTTTTTGAAGGAATCTCAAAGTCTCCAACGTTCCTTTCTTCTTCTCTTTCTTTAGCTTTCAAGAATCTAGGGTTTGAGAAGATGAACTAGGGTTTAAGAGTAGTGAATTGACGTTAGACTGATGTAGAAATGATAGGAATTGATCAAGAACTTACCTTATATGTTTTGGGGAAGCCCTAGGGTTATTTCTTCTCAAAAAGTCAACCAAAGATGAAGTAGAATGAAGGGTTAAGAAAATTTCACGTTCTGGGGGTTTTTATAGTCGAGCAAGGCGCGTGACACATCCCGTGAATCGCACGTTTGACCCGTGAAATGCAGCCCTATCGCACGACGTGACAGAGGGGTATGATTTTTGGTGTTCATCCTGAGATTCGCAGGATCATCCTGCGAAACGCATGTTAGTAAAACAGCCATAATTTTTTACTCACAAATTCGTTTAAGCTTCACTTTATATCTTTGGAAAGGTATTTCAAAGATCTACAACTTCCATTAGAGGAAGTTTTCCCAAATTATTAACGGATTTTCACGAAATTGGCCTACAAGACAGGTCAATAAAACTTAGGCGATTTTAAGAACACTTACGAACTTCACTACTTGGTCTTGATCTTAAATCAACTATTTCCACCCAAACTCATATTGATAGGACTTCATATGCATAAAATGTCACATTACTTCTCATTTAATATATTCACACCTAACTCGGATTTATGGAGTGTTACATCATCAATATCAAGCATGGATTGTACAAGAGTTTCCTCACATCACATATACAAAACAAATTCGTACAACCCTCAAATCAAGCAACAATTACACATTATGCCAAGTGGGTCATACATGAGTCAATGCACTTAACTTGAAAAGTGTTTTGAGAAAGGTTACTTCTTTTCATGCATGCTTTTAAAAGTCATCAAGAACAGCTCATGGTTTTCACATTCCACCTAACTCGAGCACCTAGCATTCAAGTGGTCTTACAGGCTTTACTCCTACGACTCTATTAAAAAAACTAACCCGGTTCAAAGGTCCCCCTCGGGAAAGAACCGAGGCCATAAGAAAACCCAAGGGGGTGGATGGTGTGTGCCACTAATAAGGGACTCAAGAAGTTATAAAGAAAACCTAAATCAAGAAAACTAGAAATCTTTTTGAGTTTTTTTTTTCTTTCGACTCTAAGACTTAACAACTACCAAAAAGAAAACCTACGACAATTTGATCACCATCCTTAATCTCAAAAATGTTGTTACAAGGGACGTATTTCCCACCCCACACTTAAATCATGCTTTGCCCTTAAAGCATATAGATGGAAAAATTAAAAACAAAGTAAGACAAGAAATACTCCCTGGGGCCCACTAGGGCCTAGTCACCACCCTCATCATCACCAGCCTTGCCATTAGACAGCTTGGCTTCTTCTTCCTCCTCATCATCAACATCTTGTGCTTGTGATTCTTCTTCACTACCTTCCTCCATCTCGGCTGCTATGAGGTCATCGGAGCACAAATCCTCATCATCTGGTAACTTTCCCTCCTCTCCAAGTCGATACCGTGAGTAGGTGGTGTTAGGGCACTCCGCAAACACATTGGAGACATCTAACACGCATTTCTCACAAACAATCATCACAATCTTGTAGATTTGTGCCAACACAGTAGATTGAGCTGATATTTCTTGGGCTGGAGTAAGGTTGAGCTTAGTGCTCTGCTCAGGAGATTTGACATTAGAGGTGTCAATTATGTTGTTTGGGCACTCGAGCATTTTGTCATGTACACTCTCCAAAATAGGTGCCACCCTCCTCAAGTATGCTGTGAGCGTGTTCCTGAAGCTCAGCTTCAGGGACTTTCCCTCCCTGACACGAATCATCTCCTGAAGCATCCAATAACCAATGTTGACAGGTTTCCCCGTCAAGAAGAAATACACGATGGCTACTCTCTCCTTCAGCACCGTAGTGAAATGGTCAAGTAGCACAATACGGCAGTTCAACAGCCTTAGCCATACTCGACCCTCCTTCATAAAATCACCCATCAGCATTTTCTCGTGCTTTCTCGGGTCCTCTCTATATGATACAATACCAACTCCATTGAGCTTCATGAAGATAGAGTCTTTGAAGATCATGGGAGGTCCTTTATTTTCCTTTTATTTGTCTTCTTAATTTCTCATTTCCGCGTATCCGTTATTGTATCACTATATCTAGCCCACTTGGCATTGGAATCTGGCCTACAAAAAGTTTCCCGAATGACCTTGTAGTTAGACCTTTTGATGAACTCGAGCAATAGTTCCACGGGACAATCAGGGACTCCCAACTGTGCACACAATGTGGAGGATGTTGGAGGCACAAATTCATTCCTCGCTTTGACCAAATGATTTAGCTTACCATCCTCTGCTCGTGCCAAGATGATATTTTCATAAAGCTCCAATACCCAGTCAATATTCACCGGACCAGGATTATCAAACACAGAGCTCCATCCCATTCCCACTATTCAGTTATAGATTCCCCGAAAATTCTTCTTCAACGCCACTTTATTAACAGACCGTTCATGAATGTACCCGTCATTGAGAGGGAAGTCTTTGTACCATTCTTCTACACACCCAATCCTTACAAATATGGGACAAGGCCTTAGAGGAGAAGCCCGAGGAATGGGGACTACCGGTTGCTTGCTACTGCGAGAGGTTGCCCCTTTCTTAGTGGGGGCGGCCTTGCCCCCTCTGGTTCTCTTCGCTCCTTTTGAGAGGCCTGAATCATCAACCTTTCCCTTTCCTTTTGTCACCATTGTACTTGTTTAAGTTCACAACACAAACAATCCAACTTATCATTAGCAAGTTAAGCCCAAGTAGGGTCGTGAAATGACCCCACACTTATTGCATGTCGTGTGTTCATGCATTAGAGTTTCAACATTTTCACTTTACGGGTACTATCATGGCTTTATTGACTTTTCACGCTCATTCTAGGGGAAACCAACCCATATTTAATTCAAACTATGGTACAAAAATTAAAACAAAGAAGTTAACTACACTTATGCTAAAAAAAAAATAAGGAAGTCAAACTTACTAAATTAAGAAAATTCATTTTTCCAGACCTAAGTTGGTGGTTCAGCCTTTATTTCTCAATTTTTTGAATTATGGGTGGTAATGGTGAGATTCAAGGGTTTGTAATGGTGTTTCAATTTCAATTGCTACTCAAGACTTCACAATATCATAAGAAACTTGGTTGAGGATTTTTTACAGACACCTTGTGGGCATAAAACTATCCCTTTTAGTTTTGCAACAATGGAGGGTTGAAGAACTCTTTCTTTTGCTAAGGAATCATTGTTCTAGCCTTCATCATCTAATTTAATCACAACAGTACCAAATCCCCACATATATTCGCCCAACCCCATAAACCCTAGTTCATCAATCTCAAATTTCAACACAAATGGGGAAAGGGGGATGGGATTTCATAGATGGGAGATGAAGATTTCTTACCTTGAGATGTGTTATGAGATGATTCACACGAATTTCCTTAGAGTTAAAAGAGATTTGAGGAAGTTTTTTAGTGTTTGGGGTCGGTTTAGAGAGTGTTTAGAGAGAGAGAGGGAGTTTGTGAGAAGTGAGGGGAATTGGGGGTCGACTGTGTTTAAATCTTTTAAAAAAATCTAATCGAGTCGACCCGTGCGTTGGCTATGCGTCACATGGCTAGCGCACAATACCCCACTCTCTGAACTCTACATTTACTTAAATTTTTACTTTGATTACAGCTGATGCGCTGGCTATGCGTCGCATGGCCAGCCCACAACATACCACTCTCTGAATTTTTACTTAGTCAAATTTTGGCTCTGATCACCACGACGCATAGCCAGCGCACAGAATAGCCCTCTCTGAATTTTTAACTTAGCTAAATTTTGGCTCTGATTACCCCTTGTGCGCTGACTGTGCGACGCACAAGCATAACACCCTATAAACCTGGAGCTCGATTTTTTATGTTTTGCACTCGTTTCGAGTTCCCGCTCATTCCTTAGACCTGTAACATGAACAAACGTGACATATATGCTACAAAAGTTGAGTTTCCTCCCAACCAGCGCCTTAGTTAAGTCGTGGCACGACACTTTTTTGCATTTTTCTTTTATTTGAATTGTTACATTACAAACTCGGGTTGCCTCCCGAGAAGCGCTTGATTTAACGTTGCGACACGACGCAGGTCCTTCTGTACTCATCATTAAGGAGCACTTGCTCCTTCTCCTTGTCAAAGTTACTGCCCCAATATCGCTTGAGACGCTATCCATTTACCATGAACTTTCCCACCCCATCCATAGTTTGTATTTCGACAACACTATGGGGTGTGATTATAGTCACCACAAACAGTCTAGACCATCGGGACTTCAGCTTGCTAGGAAATAACCGCAACCTAGAGTTAAAGAGCAGTGCCTACTGCCTTGGCGCGAATTCACGATGTTGTATATACTTGTCATGCCATCTTTTTGTCTTCTCTTTGTACAGCTTTGCATTCTCATACGCCCCCAATCTGAACTTATCAAGCTCGTGCAACTGCAACAACCTCTTCTCTCCAGCTAAGCTCATATCAAGATTGAGATTTTTGATTGCCCAATATGCTTTATGCTCTAACTCAACCAGTAGATGGCACACCTTCCCGTAAACTAACCTGTAAGGAGAAGCTCTGATGGGGGTCTTATAAGCTGTGTGATACGCCCATAAGGCGTTATCTAACTTCATTGCCCAATCCTTCCTCTGGGCGTTCACAATTTTCTCTAAAATTTGCTTCACTTCTCTATTCAATACCTCAACTTGTCTGCACGTTTATGGATGGTAAGTTGTAGAAACCTTGTGCTTCACCCCGTATTTCACCAAGAGGTTGTTCAACAAACTGTTGCAAAAGTGAGCGCCCCTATCACTAATCATTGCCCTCGAGGTTCCAAACCTTGAGAATATGTGTTTTCGCACAAAATTCACCCCCACCTTTGCATCATTGGTTGGAAGAAGGTATGCTTCTACCCATTTCGAAACATAATTGACAACAAGCAGAATGTACTTGCTCCCAAAGAATTGTGGGAATGGTCCCATAAAGTTAATGCCCCAGACGTCAAATATCTCTACCTCTAATATGTTTGTTAACGACATCTCATGCCTCCTAGAGACGTTTCCAGTTCGTTGACATCTGTCACAACTTTTGGCGAATGCATGAGCATCTTTAAAAAGAGTCGGCCAATAAAACCCAGATTGTAGTACCTTAAATGTCGTACGATCACCTTGAAAGTGCCCCCTCATATGGGGAAGAATGACAACTCTCCAGCACTTGACTCACCTCAGTCTGTGGAATGCTTCTCCACACTAACTGATTAGTCCCTTGCTTGAACAAATACGACTCATCCCATATGTAAAACCGTGAGTCATGATACAACTTCTTTCTTTGTTGTGAAGTGGCTTTAGGTGGGTACACCCCACTTACTATCAAGTTCACAATATCAGCATACCATGGGACTTCGGCAGCAGGAATAGCAAATAAGTGCTCGTCAGGGAATAACTCTCGAATTTGAACATCCTTCACTAAATGATTATGGTTGTCCAATCTAGACAAGTGGTCTGGGACTTGGTTCTCAGCTCCCTTATGATATTTAATCTCATTATCAAATTCTTGCAAAAGAAGAATCCACTGAATCAGCCTGGGTTTAGCGTCCTTCTTGTTAAACAAGTAGCTAATGGCCGCATGATCTATATATATAATAACATGTGTCCCAATAAGATAGGAACGAAACTTATCAAAAGGATAAACCACAGCTAGCATCTCCTTCTCGGTTACCGTGTAATTTATTTGGGCAGCGTCTAACATCTTGCTAGCATAGTAGATAAATGAAAAACTTTCTCTCGTCTCTAGCCCAACACGGCATTGTCACTTGCATCACACATCAATTTAAATAGCATGTTCTAGTCAGGTGCTATGATTATTGGTGCGGTTATCAACCTTTTCTTCAGATCTTCAAAGCCCATGATACCAAGCATCATCAAACAAGAATTTCACCTCCTTTTCAAGTAACCTGCACATCGGACTAGAGATCTTCGAGAAATCCTTTATGAAGTGTCTATAGAATCCTGCATTCCCAAGGAAACTGCGCACACCCTTGACTGATACGGGGGGGGGGGGGGGGGTGGCAGCTTCTCAGTGACTTCTACTTTAGCATGATTGACCTCCAGCCCTCTCTTTGAAAACTTGTAGCCAAGGACGATACCTTCTCGGACCATAAAGTGACATTTTTCCCAATTCAGGACTAGGTTAGTCTCTTCACATCTCGCAACTACTCGATCTGGATTCTTCAAACACACTTCAAAAGAGTTCCCAAATATAGAAAAATCATCCATGAACACTTCTATGAAATCTTCCACCATTTCTGAATAGATAGCCATCATACACCATTGAAAAGCCGCGAGTGTATTACACAATACAAATAACATGCGTTTAAAGGTATATGTGCCATATAGACATGTAAATGTGGTCTTCTTCTGATCCTCCGGAGCAATAACTATTTGATTGTAGCTAGAATAGCCATTTAGAAAATAATAAAACTCTTGCCCGACTAATCTGTCTAGCATTTGATCAATGAAGAGAATGGGATAGTGATCCTTCCTGGTTGCCTTGTTCAACTTGAGATAGTTCATGCAAATTCTCCATCCAGTGATTGTTCTAGTAAGAATGAGCTCGTTTTTTTCATTTGTCACAACTGTCATCCCTCCTTTCTTCGGGACACACTGCACCAGACTCACCTACTTGCTATCCGAAATAGGAAAAATAATGCCGGCATCTAACCACTTGATTACCTCTTTCTTGACAACCTCCTTCATCACAGGATTCAGTCTTCGTTGATGCTATGCGCTCGGCTTATAATTATTTTCCATGAGTATCTTGTGCATACACAATGCGGGGCTAATATCCTGAATAGCAGATATCTGCAAACCCAATGCCCATTTGTGAGATTTCAACACCTCCAGACAAACACTAACCTCTTCGTCGGTCAACTCTGCTGATAATATCACTGGCAAGGTATCACCCTTGCCTAAGAATGCATATTTAAGATGTGCAGGTAGGGGCTTCAACTCCAACTTCGGAGGCTCTTCAATTGACAACTTCGGTGTTACTCTAATTTTTCTGTCTAAGGGCTGAAACTCGCCCTTATGAATATAAATGCTCGCCATATCCTGAGTCTGCACCATCTCAAACGCCTCAGTGTAATAAAAAATATCATTACCTAATAAGGCTCTCTCCAAGGGATCACGAGAAGTGATTAGTGGCCTTCGGGTATCTTCATTTAGAACAATAATGGCTGACAACTCCTCATAGACTGCAGGCATATTCAGAGCCTTGTACACATTGAAGACTTTAACTTTGTCATGTACTCTCATGGTGAGTTGTCCAGCAGCTACATCGATAAGTAATCTTCTAGTGGCGAAGAATGGACGCCCTAAAATAAATGGGACTTCTGGATCTGGCTCGAAGTCCAAAATCACAAAGTCTACAGGAATGATCAAAGACCCCACTTGGACCAATACATCTTCAATAATGCCCTTGGGTCTTGCCAAGGATCTGTCTGCCAGCGGAAGAACTATAGTGGTTAGTCTGGGGACTCCCAAATCCAGCTTCCTGAAGATTGATGGAGGCATCAAACTTATACTTGCACCCAGATCACATAGTGCTCGAGCAACAACCTGCTTCCCAATAGAAATCTCAATTGTGAAATTTCCGAGATCCTTAGATTTTTCGGGCAACTTGTTTTGAATACGAGAAGTGCACTCTTCAATAAGTGCAACTGTGGCATATTATGTGAATCGACTCTTGTTTGCAACAATAACTTTGATGTACTTAGCATACTTTGAAATACCCTGCAACATATCAACCAACGGGACATTCACGTGTACCTACTTAAGCAAATTAAGAAACTTCTTATAGGTAGCCGCTTCTTTTTGTCTTGCCAACTATTGAGGCAATGGAGGTGGTGGCTTTGCAACCACGGGTTGTGGCTGCTTTAGCACTAGTGTCTCGACTGCCCTCTGATGTGCCGTGAATTTCGGCACATTTTATGTCTTTTTCACTAGAAGTGTTGCTTGTTTTTACATCATTTCTTATGTTATTTTGGTGTTTTGTAGGGCTGGTTGACTAAGGAACGGAAATGATAAGAAATGCTGAAAAACGGACAACTTGGAGCAAAAGGACGGTCCATAACTTGAGGAAGATCCAGATACGTGCCACTACAAAGGACAGTCCGTAACTCATCTTACGGGCCGTAACGTGTACCGTAAGCTGAAGGAAATTTCCAGTAAGAAGCCTAAGTAGTGTCACATGTTACGCTCAGAAGGACGGTCTGTAACGCAGGTTACGGGGCATAACATCATGGCGTAACGCATTGGCCACTGAACACTGAAGCCATGATCCGTTGGAAGATACGGACCGTAACCTGTGTTATGGTCCGTTGCAAGAAGCCGTGATAGTTGACCTAATCAAGCTGAAAAAGGACGGACCGTAATCTGTGTTACGGTCCGTAATGATGCCGCGAAAGGGTGTTTTTGTCTAGTACTTTGGCGTGATTTTTGGCCCTATAAATACTTAAAGTTAGGTTTTTAGCATTTATTCTGATATTTTGGAGCATTAACTTTAAGCCTTGGATATTTGTGAAGTGGTTGGAGCATTTAAAGCACCAACTTCACCTTCATTCCATATTGTATTAGCAATGTAAGTATATTATGTTAACTTTTAAGCTTTCTTTGTTAACCAAAATGATGAGTAGCTAATTTTAATTCTAAGGTTGTGGATCACATGATGGGTATTATGTGAATGGGTTTCTACTATTGATGTATGCATAATGGTTGTTGGTATTTATTCTATCTTTGTGCGTTAGCGTTGGGTAATGATTGCAAGCATTAGCCTAAGCCATTATACTAACTTTTCTTGGGAAAGAGAGTTAGTATTGGTAAGATTGAATAACAATGACTCGGGGCGTTAAACCTCGTTTAATAGACTAACTTAGGGATAAGAACAAGTCTAATTGGCATTATTGGTCGCTCTTCGAGTTCAACTCTTTTACATTTGGAAAAATCATAAAGAGGAAATACGGCCTAACTGTTGGGAAATATTAGGAAGTCCTTAAGAGATCAAGTGCATACTCTTAGAACAACCATTAGAAGTATATCACATTGAAACCTGAAGCATAATATCTAATCAAAGTGGGGAACACAACCTTAGTCTGTCTCTCGCATTAAGTACAATTCAAGTCAAAGTATTCAATTACATTACACAACAAATATTTCAAACTATTCAGAATAGGATTAAAGCCTTTAAAGACTAGTATCGCATACAATTAGTACCCTTTTCTCTCCATATCCCTGTGGTATTCGACTCCAACCTTGTTTGGATTATTATATTTGACAACGACCGCTTTACGCCACTCATAGGTGTAATTTGAGCGTATCAAATTTTGGCGCCGATGCCGGGGAATACAGTTTTGAAATTACTGATTGTTGCGTACTCTTCTTTAAAACTTTTTCTATTCCATCACACCTCGTTTGCTGTTATGGTGAACCAAGTGAACATGGCAGGAAGACAAAATCAAAATCAAGGAAACTAAGGTGGACTCCAAGTGAACCCACCTGCACCAGAAGAGGATGAAGATGAGAATATATTTGCGGAATTCATCAATGAAGCTGATTATGCTTCTGCTGTGGTCCCTCCTAGGACTGGAAATGCTACTTTCAAAATTGATAGTTCTATCTATCAGCTGCTGAAACTTGAAGGTTATTTTCGAAATTCTTCGGAGGATTGTCCACTCCGACATTTGAAGAACTTCATGCACGTGTGTGCTCAACAATCCCAAGGTGCTATTTTTGCTGATGCACTTCGGTTACGGGTCTTCAAATATTCCTTGGCTGGCCAAGCAAGGGAATGGTATGAAAAGCTTCCCAGCAATTATATTCATACCTGGAGCGAGCTAGCCAATACATTTATGAAGAAGTGGTTCCCACCGAGCAAAAAGGCTGAACTTCGAGATAAGATCTTTGAGTTCAAATAGCTCCCGGGGGAACAATTATATTCGGCATGGGAGCGGTTCAAGTACTATCTAGCTCAATCTCCAACTCACGGGTTTCCGGATGCTATTCTCACCGAGAAATTCTACAAAGGCTTAGATACAATGAATCAGATTGCTGTCAATACTGCCGCGGGAGGATGCTTCATGGACAAGTCATTTATCAACATCACCCGTTTGCTTGATAAACTCACCACCCACAATCAAGCTTGGCATTCAATTGATAGTGAGAGTCTCACTTATGGTAGTCCATCACTAGCTGTTGTTGCAAAAGAAAACCATGAGAGAGATCATGCCTTTGCTGAATTGCAAACCACGGTGGATCTATTATCAAAGAAGTTAGCAGAAAAGGATGCACAAGGGGTAAATGTTGTTGAGGAGTTACCACCTCATCCACAGGGGATGTATCAAGTCCCTGAGGGGATGTACCAAGATGGGCAACAACATTATGAAGATGCTAATTATGTCAACAACTCGCAAGGGGGTTATCAAAGGCAAAATTATCAAGGTCCGGGCCATCACCCATGGAAAAATCCTCAACACCAATCGCAAGGGAACAATTATAGTGGAAATAATCAGGGAAATCCAAATCAAGGGAATTACAATAACAGCAATTATGGCAACAAGAGCTCTAACCCCTACATTCCACCAAGGGGGCAAGCATCAGGTTCCCAGAAGTGGAGACACAATTCAGCTAGCAACCCTGCTGGCAATGCTACTAATGATTATGCAGAGCTTAAAAGTATGATGCAGAAAATGCTAATGAATCAGGACAAAACTGAGAGTACAATAAAGGGAATGTCTCAGGTTCAACTATCTCATTCAGCTGCCATTCAGAAGCTTGAATCTAAATTCAGAGACATTTCGAGAGAAGTGCATACTCCTCAACGTGGACAATACCAAGTGATATAGTTCCAAATCCGAAAGGTAGTGGGGTAAACTCTGTGGAGCATGTAGCTGCTATTAGAACCCGAAGTGGAAAAATACTTCAAGGTGCTGATAAAAAGGTGATTGATCTAGAGCCAATTGTTGAAGAAGAGGCACAACCTGATGTATCTGATGTTATTGTGGAGGAAGAAACAGAGGAGGAAGTCCCTATTATAGCTGAAGAGGAGCAAAATCTTGATAATCTCAAGGCACAAGGAGAAAAACATGAAAAGGGGAAGACAAAACTTTCTGGCGCTCTACGCCCTTTGACTCAAATGTTCAAATCTTCACCGCCTTTTTCTCAAAGGATAGTGAGGAAAACGGAAGATGACAAGTGTTTGCGATTTTATGATCAACTCAAGCAATTGACGATGAACATTCCTTTCATGGACGTTGTCCAAGAAATGCCTGGGTTTGCTAAGTATTTGAAGGATCTCTTAACAAAGAAGAAGAAGCCATTGAAACAAGACACTATGGGCATCACTCATCGCGTCAGTGCTATTATTTCCAAGACCACAGTGCAAAAAAGGGAAGATCCTGGAGCATTCACCATTCTATGCACCATAGGGCAGCAGGATTTTGCCAAGGCGTTGTGTGATAACGGGGCTAGCATAAATCTTATGCCCCTTGAGATTTTCAAGAGATCAGGATTAGGGATACCAAGGCCCACTACCATGAGGTTGCAGATGGCTAACAAGTCGATAAAAAGGCCAGTTGGGGTAGTTGATGATGTGCTTGTTCAAATTGGGGAATTCCTACTGCCGGCAGATTTCGTGATTCTTGACTGTGCTGTTGATCAAGAAATTCCTATTATTCTGGGGAGACCTTTCCTTGCTACAGGGAGAGCTCTTATGGATTCAGAGAAGAATGAAATCAAGTTCCGGGTTAACGATGAGGAGGTGACTTTTCACGCCAACAAGGGTATGAAATTGACTAGTCTTTATCAAAGTAATTCAGTCATTAATTCCTTTGATGTGGTGGATGAAGCGGTAGAATTCAAGATGGAGGAAGAATGCTTGGGTGAAGCATTATCGGCCATCTTGGTCAATTTTGATGCAGAAGAAATGGAGGGATATATTGAGGCGGTGAATTCACTCACCGGTTTGGGGTCTTACTCTTATGAGCCCAAGAAATTGTCTCTTGATTTGGAGAAGGGAACAACTCCTCCAGCAAAACCGTCAATTATTGAGCCACCAAAGTTGGAGCTCAAGCAACTTCCATCCCATCTTAAATATGAGTTTCTTGGAGCAAATGCCACTCTCCCAGTTATTGTTTCATCACTTCTGAATGAGGGCCAAACTCATAGAATTATCGCAGTTTTGAGGAAACATTTGAAAGCTTTGGGTTGGACTATTGCAGACATCCGGAGATTCGTTCCGGAATTTGTGAGCACCGAATTCATTTGGAGGAGGAAAGTTCACCAACTGTTGAGCATCAGAGAAGATTGAATCCACCGATGCAAGAGGTGGTAAAGAAATAGATTATTAAGTGGCTAGATGCTGGGGTGGTTTACCCGATTGCCAACAGTCCATGGGTAAGTCCAGTCCAATGTGTGCCAAAGAAAGGGGGCATCACTGTTGTCCCTAATTCTAAAAATGAGTTGATTCCTACAAGAACTGTCACCGGTTAGAGAGTGTGTATGGACTACAGAAAGCTGAATACTGCATCTTGCAAAGATCATTTTCCGATGCCTTTTATTGATCAAATGCTTGATCGGCTAGCTGGAAGGTCATATTATTGTTTCTTGGATGGGTACTCAGGTTACAACCAAATCAACATTGCATTGGAAGATCAAGAAAAGACTACTTTCACTTGTCTCTATGGGACATTCGCTTTCAGCCGAATGCTATTTGGTCTTTTCAATGCCCCAGCTACTTTCCAATGATGTATGATGTCCATATTCTTTGACATAGTTGAAACATTTGTTGAAGTCTTCATAGAAGACTTCTCTATGGTGGGAGATTCATTCAATGAATGTTTAGACCATCTTGATCGGGTGCTACAAAGGTGTGAGGAGATAAACCTCGTTCTCAACTGGAAAAAGTGTCATTTTATGGTAAAGGAGGAAATTGTCCTTGGCCATAAGATTTCCGAAAGAGGGATTGAGGTTGACCAAGCCAAAATCGATGTGATTTCAAAAATCCCTCCACCCATCTCAGTAAAAAGGGGTTCGGAGTTTCTTGGGGCACGCCGGATTCTATTGAAGATTTATCAAAGACTTCTCCAAAATTGTAAATCCAATGTGCAAACTCTTGGAAAAGGAGTCCAAATTTAATTTTGATGAGAAGTGCATCAAGGCTTTCGACGAGTTGAAGTTAAAATTGACCTCAACCCCTATTGTTATGTCCCCAGATTGGTCGTTGCCCTTTGAATTAATGTGTGATACCAGTGGTCTTGCAATTGGCGCTATACTTGGTCAGTGGCTCAACAAAATATTGCACCCAATTTATTATGCCAGCAAAACACTAAATGGAGCTCAACTGAACTATACAGTAACAGAGCAGGAACTACTTGCTATTGTTTATGCCTTTGAAAAGTTCCGGGCTTATTTATTGGGTGCCAAGATAGTGGTTCACACAGACCATGCTGCCCTGCGGTACTTAATGGCTAAAAAGGATGCTAAACCTTGGTTGATAAGATGGGTATTGTTGCTACAAGAATTCAACTTTGAAGTCAAAGACCGAAAAGGGTTAGAAAATCAAGTAGTTGACCGTCTCTCCAGACTTGAAGCACCAGGGAGACCGATTGATGTGCTGGATATTGATGACACTTTTCCGGATGAAAGAGTCTTGGCAGTCTCCAGTGATGTGGCCCCATGGTATGCCGATATTGCCAATTATTTGGTAACTGGAATTGTTCCTGAAGATTTGAAGCCATATCAAAACAAGAAATTCTTGAGAGATTGCCGACAATATTATTGGGATGAGCCTTACCTATTCAGGACTTGTGCAGACAATATGATCAGAAGATGTGTGGCTGAATCTGAGGTGATGGATATTTTGAAGGCTTGCCATGATTCTCCGGTTGGTGGGCATCACAGTGGAAATAGAACTGCAGCCAAGGTGCTAGAGTGTAGCTACTATTGGCCAGCCATCTATCGTGATGCGAATATGTTGGCACGTTCTTGTGATAAATGTCAGCGCCAGGGCACAATTGGTCGGAAGCATGAAACACAGATGAATTTTGTGCTTGAGGTGAAGCTCTTTGATGTGTGGGGCATTGATTTTATGGGGCCCTTTGTGAGCTTATATGACCTGAGATATATTCTTGTTGCAGTGGATTATGTCTCCAAGTAGGTGGAGGCGGTGGCCTTGCCTAACAATGATGGTAGGAGAGTCATTGCCTTTCTAAAAAAGAACATCTTTACTAGATTTGGCACTCCTAGAGCAATTATTAGTGATAGTGGTTCTTATTTCTGCAATAAACCATTCGTTGATCTTCTTGAAAAATATGGCGTGCATTACAGGGTTGCCACTCCATATCATCCTCAGACGAGTGGTCAGGTTGAAGTCTCCAACAGAGAGATAAAGAGCATCTTGGCAAAGACGGTCAATGTGAATCGCACTGACAGGTCCAAAAAGTTGGATGATGCTCTGTGGGCATATCGCACAGCGTTCAAAACACCTATTGGGACTTCACCGTATAAGTTAGTATTTGGGAAGGCATGTCATTTGCCTATTGAGCTTGAGCATAAGGCCCTTTGGGCATTGAAAAAGCTGAACATAGATTGGTAGGAAGCAACAAAGCTGAGGTTGTTTCAAATCAACGAGATGGATGAATTTAGGTACAATGCCTATTAAAATGCAACACTGTACAAGGAAAAGATGAAATACCATCATGACTCGAAGATCCTCAAAAGGGATTTTCAGCCGAAGGACTTGGTCTTGTTGTACAATTCGCGCCTAAAGTTCTTTCCGGGCAAGTTAAAGTCTCGATGGTCTGGTCCGTTTGAAATTGTAAGTGTTTCCCCAAATGGAAGTGTCATTGAGGTGAAATCCGACGATGGCACTCATACTTTTAAAGTGAATGCACAAAGAGTGAAGCACTACCATTGGTGCATTGATGATGGTAAAGTGGTTGATCGGTATCGTTTGAAATACGGTTCCTGAACTGGAAATTGAGGTATCACGTCGAGCCGTGACGGTAAACCAAGCGCTGTGTGGGTGGCAACCCACATTTACTGCTTTATAAGTACTTTAAATATCGTATTTCCTTTGTTTTCTTTTATGTTTTTGATGTTTGCTGATGTGGTAGGATTCTGAGGACTGAAGAGGACAAAAGAAAGTAAGTGCTAAAGTTTGCAATGAAAGGACGCTCCACGTTACGACCCGTAACTCATGTTACGGTTCGTATAATAGAGCGTAACAAGATGAAAAAAAATGCAGCAATCACTGAAGGATGAGGGAAAAGTGTTACGGTCTGAATTACGGACCGTCGAATCGCGTTACGGACCGTAACACATGAGCGTAACCTTGACAGAAATATGGGAAACCATTGGAAAAATTGCACCCGTTACGCCAGGGTATACGGACCGTAACACGATTTACGGTCCATCGGCTGTATTGTCATGTCATTAATGAAAAATGAAAACGGGGTCGTTTGGTTGATCGTAACAGGAGTTACGTCTCGTACCTTGTGTTACGATCTGTCACTCAAAGCGTAACGGTCGGGCATGTTTAAATACATCACCCGACGGTTACACTTCAAATTCAAACGACACTTTCCCTCTTTTTAACTCCCCCCTCCCTCATAACCTCCCTCATCCTCTCTTCATCTCCCCCCCACCATCTCTCCACCATTACCTTACCATAGTTATTGTTTTTCTCGTCAAAGTCCATCGCTGTTTTCGTTTAGTCTCAAGTTTTCATCTAAGCATCGTCCACGATCAGGTATGACAATGTGTTGACTCTCTCCAGTCTTTCATCTATCGATAGGATTGGTATGATCTTCCATGATTAAATTTGTATACCATGCCATGTAGTTATGATTTTGAATGATTTTGAACCCCCATTGAATAATTGTGCGGGATTTAACTATGGTGGGGGGTTGGGTTTGGTATGATTGCTGTTTGAGAGACTCGTGGGCACAAGGACATTGTCTCCCACTGAGTCGGAGAGCATTCCGATTGAAAGGTTCATTCGTGAAACTACTAAATTGGTTTGCCCGCCAATTGTTCGATAAAAGGTTTCAAAGAAAACTTGGATAAAACCGGGTGAAGTCTGAGTAACCCGAGGTATGTGAGGGGATCAACTGGTGTTTTACACCATACCCCAAGGAGCATAAAGTTAAAAGTCTTGTCCTCGTGCTTAAACGGGAAAATTTGGCTACGCTGAGCATTTGTGGAATGTTGCCCGACGTTCAGTGTCCCGGGCCGTAACGTGTGTTACGGACCGTAACACCCTATTGTAACACTTATGGTTTCCATGAAAACTTTCTGGAAATTTGGGTGACGTTACGGTAAAGTGTTACCGACCGTAACACGGTTGACGAACCGTAACATCATACCGTAATTCCTATGATTTCCCCAAAACTTTCTTGAAATTTGGGTCAGGTTTCGGTCAGGTGTTATGGACCGTAACACGTTTTACGGTCCGTAACATCATACCGTAACACCTATGATTTCTAGAAAACTTTTTGGAAATTTGGGTCACGTTACGGTAAGCTATTACGGACCGTAACACGTATGACGGTCCGTCGAACGTGTTACGTTTCCTGTGTTATAAATGAACAAAATGAGTTACAGTTGAAGATACGACCCGTAACACCATCGACGGTCTGTCGACCGTGTTACGGTGCATGAGCTAATTGAAGTCCTGAACTTCAACCAATAAGTTGTATAATTGAAAAGCTTCTTGTGTATCATAGCTAACTTTGCCTTCAACAGGTATGGGTAACCCAAGGCAAGGAAAGAAGGTTGCACCCAAGGTTGCCGGCAGAGGAAAAGGTCGCGGTGCAAGCAAAATAACCTCACGATTGCGCGATGAAGATCAACTCAAAGACACAAGGGCTACAAAGAAGCCCGCTGCTCCTAGCAGGCCAGCCTCACCATCCGAAAGTTCCTCCTCGTCTGATGAGGAGAGTTCTTCTAGTTCGTCGAGCCATAGTAGACCTAGGGAGGCTGTCACACCACCACACCAGCCTCAACTACCCATTAGACAGCCTACTGCGGAGGAGCGCAAACAAGAGCGCGAGCGGGAAAGAAGAGAGACTGACATCCGGATAGGGGCTGTGTATGAGCAGGACCTCCGGTTTTCTATGGAGGGGTCTGAAGAACTGTATAACAAAGGGCGTGAGCTAGCAAAGCATGAGGGGTAGGGCCCGAAGAGAAGTATTTTCGAGGAATGGAACGTCAGCTTCGATGGTCTCGATGGATATCCGGGACACTCTCCGCTTCCACAAATTAGAGTTTTTAAAAACTCCTGTGGGGTCCTACATCACGGCTCTTGTTCGGGAATTCTACGCTTCTTATGGGACTGCTGTATTCAAAGCACAGAAAAAAGGGCAGCGCGCAACTCAAGTGCGGGCCAGGAATGAGGTAGTAGTGCGCAAAAAGAAGATTGATGTTTCTCCGATGGCCGTCAATAAAGTAATATTCGGGGAGGATTATATTGCGCCTACAGTAGCGGAAGAAGGAGAGTTTGTCTACAAAATTGCATAGAAAGATACAATCTCAGGCAGAAAATGAGTGGCCTCAGTGATTGCATGGTCGGCAGATCCCGAATGGGCAATAGTGCCAAAGTTGACAGCCACTACGAGGATTTGGAAAAACACCCTCACACCTGAGGTAAAGTTTTTGTGACAGATTGTTCTGTTTAGCATCCGTCCTATCCAGGCAGATAATTATTTGACCCCGGACAGAGCTGTTCTTGTGGCTGCCCTTATGTCGAGGTATAAGATCAACATCGGAAGACTGGTAGCCGCAGATCTCCGGGAGAGAGCCACACAACCAGCCACTTCCTTGATTCATCCATGTTTGCTTACGTTTTTATGCCTACGCGAGGAACCAGAACCCCTCCCCTTTATCGACCACAGTGTGATCGCCAGGAGTATCTATGACATCACAAAGGGCAGAGATGATATGTTGGGCCAAGGTACAATGCCATCTGCCTCGTCTTCTGATGTGCTGGAGGGGCCAACGGGATCAGATGTTCTACTCTTAGCTATCATTGGTGCTGAGGCAACTACTGCGGGTCAGACCATAGATTTTGAGGCTCCACCGGCTGACTATGCTCCGCAGCCCATGCCAGCTCCAGCTCCACCTACTTCGGGTGGTCCTACCTCTTCCACTGGAGCGAGCCCAGCACCGGCTCAGCCCATACAGGGAGTCCCACCCGAACTTGCGAGAAAGATGATTTTCAACTGAGAGAATTTTGGGGTAGTAGTCCTGCAAGCAGATAGAACAGATAGGCAGGTCAAGAAGCTTATAACCGAGCTGAAATTGTACACAAAAAGGCTATTGATGCAGCGTTAAGGCCAATAAAAGAACAGATTGCTGATGACCACCTACAAATCCACTCTCGGATAGATAGTATTGAGAACAAAATGACGGAGCTGACTAAGACACACCCCGCTGTGGAATTGGGGACTGTTCGGAGTGAGTTGCAGACACTAAAGGATGATGTGCAGAAATGCAAGGCATAGGAAGTGGCTGTTGTGACGGACCAGATTCCGAAAGTACACACAGAGTTGGTACAGAGCTTATATCAGCCGGTTCAGAGTCTACCTGGGGATGATGAGATCGAGGAAACGGTTGATGAGGAGGAGTTGGAAGAGGATACCCACTCTTTGGCTAAAGGGAAGCGCAAGAGAGTCATGCTAGATGATGAAAATCTTGATCCCATTCTTAAGAGTCTTGATCCGTTTGATGCCTTGCGCCCACAGAATGAGGAGGAGGAGCGGCGAACATTGAAGAAGATCCGACATGAGTCCCGGCTGAGTTCTGACACCACCGGAGCGACTTCTAGCTCAGCCCATCCCATTGAGCCGGCTCACCATACTTCTGCTCCACCCACTGAGACTGGGACTTCTAGTGTTGGCAAGTCTGATACTACCACTGCTCTTACCTCCGAGGTTATCCAACCTCATGATGCTGCAGTAGATCCAAGCGCCTAGTGCGCTCCAGGGTGGCCCTACATTCTATTGATGGATTATATAGATGCCTTGAGGACAATGCATGTTTTTAAGTTGGGGGTGTAGGGTGATTGCTGGTATTTGTTTGGTATTGGATATTGTTTGGTATTGTTTTTGTTTTTGTTGGTATTGTTTTTATCTTAAATTGTGATATTAAGTATGTGTTTAGGACCCTCTTTGGCTGTTCTTTGCCATGTGTTCTTTTCTCGAAAAGTGTTATTTTATGTTGAACCTGGCATGTTTAGGATGTTTAGTTAAAAGTAAAGTAAGGATGACTTAAGCGGTGGTGGTCCGTGTTTTCTGGCATATCTAAAAGTGTTTTACGAGTCAATGATATCCCTCCGAAAAATAATTTGTGATGTACATCAAGAATGGGTTGTTGATATTGACATGTATGGTTCTTTTAATGACATTGCAAATAAAGGGTGTCCGTGTGTGTGAAATCTTCAAACGGAAGTCAAGTCAGAGTATTAAAACAATCCTTATGCCATTGTGTTGTGAGTTCTTAGTTTCTATGTGTGTATGATGCTTGTAATCTAGAACTTGCCCGGTTAGTCGTGCGTGAATTCGAAGGAGAGTTTGATTGTGAAGTGATCTTAGGCTTTCTTTGTATTGACTGCAGAGCCTGTTTATCTTAAATGAGCCTAGCCTGTACAGAAAATGATCCCTAGTCTCCCATTTTGAGCCTGTAGACTTTTTCTTTGATTAGCCGTTAACTAACCTACACCCCTTCTGTGAATAAACCCATTTGGCACCAAGTCCCTCCTTGACACTAAAGAATGACAAAAGAGGCTAAAAGCCTAAGTTGGGGGTGATAAGCGAAAGATGCGGAAAATGAGGCTAAAAGCCTAAGTTGGGGGTGATAAGCGAAAGATGCGAAAAATGAGGCCAAAGGTCTGTTGGGGGTGATTGTGAGTATTGCGGGGCATGATTTGGTGTGGTTAGAATAGATATAAAAAAATGGTGTATATATATAGATATATATATGTATATAGATATATAAGTTCTAAATAAATCCACGCCGGAGCTGTAGGGTTAGAAATAAAAGGAAGACAGGTGAATGAAGTCAAAATGAAGTGTCAAGGAGGGTGAGTCACCACTATCCAAATACTTATCCTACCCGTCCCTAAGCCAATGTTACAAGCCTCAAAAGTCCTAATGTGATCACAGTTGAACTGTTCAAAGTTGAAGGCATGGAAAATAAAGGCAAGCCTCTGGTATGTGCAAGTATTGTATGCAAATTTCTTTGTGAGTGTGAGTGTCCTTCTGTCTCTTTAGTCTCTTGTCCCATTTATTTTGTAAATGTGTGTTGGGACATTCTTTGGTCTATGTGAGGGCGTAAGGATTGTAGATTGCGAAGTAACTGGCTTTCCGAAAGTTGAAGTTCATGTGCATAGAGACTCCCAACTATGATTGTGTCATTAATTGAGGTTTCATAGTGAATTGAAATTGTTCTAAAATGTGCGTCTTGTGTCACAAATAGGACGTGGATAAGAGCCCAATATTTTTCTTGGATTGAAGAGTCTGTGTTAGAAACACATGCCAAAACCACCGTAGGCATTCTTATTTTGCTAGATGTCGTGTGTTAGTAGTGAGTCTTGTTGTAGTTGCTTGAGGACAAGCAAAAGCTTAACTTGGGGGTGTTGATGTGCCGTGAATTTCGGCACATTTTATGTCTTTTTCACTAGAAGTGTAGCTTGTTTTTAAGTGTTTTTACATCATTTCTTATGTTATTTTGGTGTTTTGTAGGGTTGGTTGACTAAGGAACGAAAATGACAAGAAATGCTGAAAAACGGACAACTTGGAGAAAAAGGAAGGTCCGTAATACCAGAGAGGAAGATCCAGATACGTGCCGCTATAAAGGACGGTCCGTAACTCATGTTACGGGCCGTAACGTGTACCGTAAGCTGAAGGAAATTTTCAGTAAGAAGCCTAAGTAGTGTCACATGTTACGCCCAGAAGGACGTCCGTAACGCAGGTTACGGGGCATAACATCATGGCGTAACGCATTGGCCACTGAACACTGAAGCCATGATCCGCTGGAAGATACGGACCGTAACTTATGTTACGGTCCGTCGCAAGAAGCCGTGATGGTTGACCTAATCAAGCTGACAAAGGACGGAACCGAAGGACGGACCGTAACCTGTGTTACGGTCCGTAACGATGTCGCGAAAGGGTGTTTTTGTCCAGAACTTTGGCGCGATTTTTGGCCCTATAAATACTTAAAGTTAGGTTTTTAACATTCATTCTGATCTTTTGGAGCATTAACTTTAAGCCTTGGATATTTGTAAAGTGGTTTGAGCATTTAAAGCACCAACTTCACCTTCATTCCATATTGTATTAGCATTGTAAGTATATTATGTTAACTTTTAAGCTTTCTTTATTAACCAAAATGATGAGTAGTTAATTTTAATTCTAAGGTTGTGGACCCCATAATGGGTATTATGTGAATGGGTTTCTACTATTGATATATGCATAATGGTTGTTGGTATTTATTCTATCTTTGTGCGTTAGCGTTGGGTAATGATTGCAAACATTAGCCTAAGCCATTATACTAACTTTTCTTGGGAAAGAGAGTTAGTATTGGTAAGATTGAATAGCAATGACTCGGGGCGTTAACCCTCGTTTAATAGACTAACTTAGGGATAAGAACAAGTCTAATTGGCATTATTGGTCGCTCTTCGAGTTCAACTCTTTTACATTTGGAAAATCATAAAGAGGAAATACGGCCTAACTGTTTGGAAACATTAGGAAGTCCTTAAGAGATCAAGTGCATACTCTTAGAACAACCACTAGAAGTATATCACATTGAAACCTGAAGCATAATATCTAATCAAAGTGGGGAACACAACCTTAGTCTCTCTCTCGCATTAAGTACAATTCAAGTCAAAGTATTCAATTACATTACACAACAAATATTTCAAACTATTCGGAATAGGATTAAAGCCCTTAAAGACTAGTATAGCATACAATTAGTATCATTTTCTCTCCATATTCCCTGTGGGATTCGACCCCTACCTTGTTTGGGTTATTATATTTGACAACGACCGCTTTGCGCCACTCATAGGTGTAATTTGAGCGTATCACCCTCTCTTCTTCAATCATTTCTTCTGCAATCTTCTCTTTTTCAGCTCTCACTAGATTGGTCTTTTTTAGATCCACTTCCTCTAATTCTCTCTCATTCCAAAGAGTAATAGCATTACATGGCTTTTGATTCATATCAATATCACTTGGAAGTGCCTAGGTGGTCTAGTGTTTTGTACACCAGCTATCTGACCCATCTGCCTTTCTAAATTTCGCATCGCCAAATCGTAGTTCCGATTATCTGCTATCAACTTTTGTTGGTCTGTCATCATCTTCTGCATATCACTCATTATCTTTTTCATCATCTCTTCCATACTGTTCACGGGGGCTTGAGGAACATGTGTTGGCTGATAGTTCTATTTCTGATTTTCTTAATTGTCACTCCACCTGAAATTCGGGTGATCCCTCCAATTCGGGCTGTAAGATTACCTATATTTATTGTTATTTCCTTGCCCCTTGCCTGCATTTCCCACGAAGTATATAGATGCGGGATTTGCAGGGCACACATCACTGGTGTGACCTTCTCTACAAACTTCACAAAAGATGTTGGCTTGTTGCATTGGATGCACCTGTGGTTGAGCTTGTGTAGCAGTTAACTTCTTGATTTCAGTGCGCATGGCATAAATCTATGCTGATAGTGTCGTAAAATTATTCACTTCAAAAACACCAGGTACCTTCTTAGCTGAACTGCTAGTTGTGTCATCTTGACAATGTGGAGTGCTCTGTGTAAACCTGTTCAATAATGTGAATAATTCTTCATAGCTCAGATCGAGAGCCTACCCTCCCGCAGTAGTGTCTAGTGAGGACTTATGTTAGGCATCCAGACTCTTAATAAAAGTGTGTGCCAGAATTTCATTCGTTTGATTGTGGTGAGGACAATCTCTGAGAAGACCCTTGAACCTCTCCCACGCTTGATACAAATTTTCTCCATTTTTCTACCTGAATGACATGATCTCCCTTCGGAGGCGAGCTGTCTTTGCTAGTGGAAAGAACCTTGTCAAGAATTTCGTCGCCAAATCATCCCACGTAGTGATATAATTGGTGGGCTCTGCTAATAACCAGTTACTTGCATTCCCCAACAGAGAGAAGGGGAACAGTGTCAGCGACACATATTCTTTAGTGACCATTCCAGTAGCAAAAGTATCAACAAACTGCAGAAAACTATGGATGTGACGCTGAGGATCCTCGTATGACAATCTCGTGAATTTCCCACTAGAGTGAAGTTGCTGAATTATAAGATGCTTTAGCTCAAAGTGCCCTTTGATGGTGGGCTTGACCATGCTTGAAGTTACATTTGCCACACGAGGCATTGCAACCTCTCACACTTTCGTTGGTGGATTATTAGCTATGACCACAGGTAATTCGTCTAGAGTCTGCGGATTCTGCAATAAGTTCAAGTCTCTCCTGCGCCGGTTGAAAGTACGTTCAGGCTCAGGATCGAATTCCTCAAGATTGTTTTGACTCGCAGTCCTTCGCATTCGATTAAAGTACCTGCAATCAAGTAGAAACTAAGATCAAGACGTTAATACTTGGATAAATAAAGCAATACAATTTATTCTGGTAAAAATTATTGATTTTTAAGCCCCCAGCAACGGCGCCAAATACTTGTTGCATCCAAATGCACACCAAGTGTATGTGGTTATACAAGTAATATAGTGATTATATAAAATCGAATGTCAAACCCACAGAGACTTATGACCAATACTTTCACGAAAATAAACTATTGCTACTAATTATGCAAGTAACAAATAAAAGCTTTGTTTTTTTTTTGTAACTTAATGCTGAAAACTAAATAACTAACAATGTAAACTAGAATTGTGCTACGAACGTCTTTGAGAGTTGCTTTTATCAATATTTTAGAAATATTCCAGGGTCGTGGTTGGTTCACCAATCCTATTGAGTCCTTCAAGTATCCTACCTTAGCAGCTTTGTTCACAATTGATAATTAACCGGATTATTAATGTCGTAGTATTCTTCCGAACCACTGCTCGCCGTTTCAAGATAATTCGCCTCCTATATTCCTATGGTATTGACTTATCAAGAACGCAATAAGAGCACGGTATATAATTGATTGCGGTAACTAAGTATAGTCCTATCCTAGTCACAAATCCTAGCCCAACTATAGGGATAACGGATCACAATATCTTTACTCCTTCTCTAAACTAACAACGTCTTTCCCAAGCACGTATATAAATTAGTAAATAGAACTCAACTTTTGCGTAGACAATCAAGCAATTAAGCACGGAAGTAAAGAAACAATTGCTTACGAAGACGATACTAAGATTAAAATACTTTTCAACCGTCAATAATCATGGCTTCACCACAACCCCAGAATTAAAGTGTTTAGTTACACATGATTCGAGAGTAGACGAAAGAATTCATGGATAACATAGGGTTTCAATGTCAAGAAAATAATAATAAGAGAGAAATAAAATCTAGAAAGAGTTTCACAAGTCTTAAAAATCGTCCAAGCCCATTTCTAACGTTAAAAATGACTATTTATAAGCTAGGGTGAATATGAGATAAGTTGGCCCATTCCCGATCAAATTTGGAGAACTGACGCCTCTTGTTCACTGACTGTGCGACGCATAGCCAGCGCATGGTCTTTCTTGTGCTTTGCTCACGCGACGCATGACCAACGCATGGCCTGTCTGAGATTCAGAGATGGGGTTTTTGTGCGCTGGCTGTGCGACACAAGTCAGCGCATGGGACCCTTCAGTGGTCTGATTTTGCCTTTAAGTGTTGCGATCTCTTTCCGCTCACTCGACCAACTTGCACTGCCTCAGAATCAACCAGAATTGCTCGGATTATCCTTTTTTGGGCCTTGTTGTACCTATTAAAGCAAAAATACCAACATAAGCTCATATACAACAATTTGCATTCAAATTCGCGATTAAAGTGCTAAGAATTAGAGTGAGAATGACAGTAAATCTAGATATTTGTGCCAAATATCATTTCACTAGGCACGGAGTTTAAAAATGGAAGGAAGAGTTTCGAAACTTATGGTCTACACTAAACCATAGATATTTATGTGACTTTAAATCATCTTATTAATGGTAAAATGAGATGTTTAAAGTAAAATATAAAAAGGTTTCATTCTTTGTTAGACTGACTAAAAAATAAAGAGTGTCACATAATTTGAGACTAGGGGTGACAAAATTAACTCAAACTCAAATAACATGCCCAAGGTTTGATAGGTTTCCAATAGTGATTTTGATGATGGGCTGATTTTGGCTATCCCCAAGTTAACCCATCACAAATCACCAGCTCAAGTAGATCCATAATGATGCCAAAAACTGACTCATGTAAACTCTCAATATTAATCTGTAGAATTGCCGAAAACATTCTTTGTTAATCTAGACTCAATTATGCTGTGAAAATCTAAGCAAATAAATAAATGAACAAAATTGTGAAACTTACGATAGTATAATGTATGCTAAGGGAAGATAATTTGATTTATCTTCTTCCAATAGAAAGTAGAATTATTAGTATCGAATTAATCTTGGTATTAAATTAATGTTGTTTTTTTCAAAAGAATTTTATGATATATTTTGGAGTATTGTTTTGAATTTTTTAAGTTACCTTTTACTTATCATAAAAGGAAAAGTTAGACAATGCATCTCTAAATTTTTATCACATCATTATTTAGTCAATGAATCTAATTTTAAAAATTTCTTATTTAGCTGTCATTTTCTTGTGAAGTGAGGTCTAGTAGATAGGTTTAATTTTATATGTACTAGATGAGCAATGCCCGTGTTGGGCATGGGCTCAACAATTTGAATAGAAGTAATAGTTTCATTTTTATGATTTTTTCTTATGATCTCACAACCACATAAATGATGCATAATTCAACCATTAACTTGGAAGTCACCTATTCTATTCAATCATAAAATGTGAACACTAGTACAGTGAGATAAACCAATTACACTTGTTATGAAACAGGCTCCATTCACTGTATTACAAAGAACATATGGAAAATCTAACTAACACATTTATCTAACAAAGGATCAACAATTTAAGAGTATAAGAGTTAAAGTGTTTTTATTAATTCAAATGTCGAAAACATCTCAGAACTTAGTAAGTAGCAATGAAGCAGCACCTTGATTGATATTTGCTATCTCTTTGTGCAAACTGAATGTTCTTGATCCATCAACTCGATTGAACCTCTCCTTTAGATCTCCCCATACTTCTTGTGCACATGTAGCAAACACAACACCTCCAAGAAGACCTTTAGACACATAATTCATAATCCAGGACAAAAAAATGGCATTCACACGCTCCTATTGATACCACAAATCTTCTGAGAACTCTTCCTTCTTGTGTGTGCCATCAACTATACCTAACTTATTTCTTTCTAATAAAGCCAATAACATTGAACGAAACCAGTAGGTATAGTTTTCACTTTTAGTTAGTTGAAAAGAAATTATTGAAACTTCACTAACATAAGTATATTTTAAGTAAAGTGGATGATTATGATTCATACCCGATCCCTGATTCTGTGCAGAACAAGGTTTGTGTTTCTAACACTTAGGCCGCCATTTGAATTCGTTAGCCGTGCCGATTGACTCAATCCATTCAGCAATTATGTAGCATTTGTTTCATTCGTTCCTACTGTGAGAATTCTTGCGAACTAACAATTCTTTTCTACACTTCGATCAGCTGAGTTGAACTTTTGCGGAAATTGAAAATTGAGATGAATCTTCTTGAAATCGTGTTGAATCTAGCTAAAAAATCCAGCAGTGGCTCTGATACCATGTTATTATTTGTGATACAAGATGAATTGAGATAACCTAATTCATGAGAGAAAGAAGATGAGTAGAGAGAGAAATCATATTCTTGTGTATTCTATCTTGTGAGAGTACATATGAGGCTTATAGCTTTATATACATAGCTATCAGTGTTAATTGTAATTAGAAATTTAACTACCCTCTAGCTAACTTATTAACTAGTCCGGCTAGCTTAACTAACTAGATACATGTGAAGTTATTAAATTACCCTTTTCCATTACACTTATGCATTTCATACTTCAATAATGGAGTTTACAGACAATCTCTAGCTAAAGGGTATGGGTCTATGTGTTGATGCAATTCTTTTCTGTCAAAATACCAATCAGCACCAACTTCTGCAATTGTCTACACATATAAAATTTACAACAAAATTTGTTATTAACTCATAAGTTAAATTAAGAATGATAGACACATAATAAGATTCAAGAAAAGAAGATTACCTTATTAAGTATTCTTGGAGAGTTAGCATCGCACTAGTAACTGTGCCATTGAATTTGATCATGAGTGTGACAGGACGTGATGAAATAACCCCTTATAAAATAAGGAGCGAGTAGCTTGAATGCTCTCAAGATCTCCACTCCAAAAGTTATATACTAAAGAAAATAAAGACAAATGAAGCAAATTAAAAAGAACCAGAGGAGAAAAGGAGACATTTATACTTGAGTCATTTGATCACCAGAAAAGAACTCCCCTTGAATAATTATACGTTGGCAAAATGTGCAGTTACTTATTTGAAGCTTACAATGGTCCTATGTACGTTGAGGATCGAGTTATGCGAGAACCAAAACATTATTGATCTGAAAGGAATTTTTTAGATCGATTTTTATAAATACTACAGAAAGAAACTAAAAAAAATTAACGTGTCTCCTTAACCTACCAAGAGTCAAAGGTTGAATTGCTAATAAAATACAGGGTTTGAATGCGTGGAACAACATTTTGGGGGAAAAACACTTCACCGTGAAAACTAACATTATTAGAGGGAAATAAAAAATATAACACAAGAAAAATGTTATTGTTTCAAGAACTTAAAATCTTACGTACCAAACTTGGTTCCATTGCGGATGTGCAAGATGGAGGCAAATTCTTAGCCAACCCCTAAAAAAAGGAAAAATAAATCTATTAAAGCAAAAGAATTATACTTGTTAAACATGCATATATATCTTGCAAAAACAGAAAAGATGATGGGACTCACGTGAAGGTTAACAACTCTCTGATATATGTTGAATATATGAAGTACCATAGATTGTCTTCCTGCATAAATTAATCATGAAATGCTTTAGTTTCAAAGGAATCCACATAATCAATAAGATGATCACTTAATGCACAACAAGTAGAGCTCATCCGTTGATGAACATAATAACTAACGTTCATACGGAGTCAGTCATACCTGTTTGTACGACTGACCTGTTTGTACGAAAAAATAACATTATTAGTATTTAAGTGTGAAAGTTTTTGAAGTATATAATAAACTAGCTTTTTGTACGTTGCACGTACATTGCGAGTGCATCTCGTGCGTCCCACGTGCATCCCGTGACATTTAATAACTAATATTTATGTATTACATATATGTATGAGTGGAAAGAAGAGTTTTCCTGAAGTTGGGTCGAACCAATAGTGCCGACATGGCTCTTCTACTTCTTTGTCAACACTTTTATAGCTTTGTTAATCGTAATTTGCTTTGTTGTGCGCCTGCGTTATTAGAAATGCAGAGGCATCCAATTGACCTGGATGTCATTATTTTTTTGGATTCCATTTCTTGAGGATAGAGGTTGAGAGGAGTGTAGTATATATTACGACGACTTTGTCATAGGAGAATCCCTACGAGGTGTAACACTTCGTAACTTCGGACGTAAGTTTGACTCATAAGATGATAATATAATGGAACCAATATGAGGGTTATAGGAAGTGCTATGAAAACCAATTAAGTCATAAGAAATGTCTTTAGGCAAAGCAAAGTTGAAAACCACTCTACGGGGCATGTTTGCAAGTGAGTTTATAGAAGGTCTTACTTCCAACGACCATAACCCCTTTATTAATTTAGAATTTGTGAAAACTTCCTTGATGAAAGTTGTAGCCCTTTGAAATATCTTTCCAACGGTATATTATGGGTCTTGCAGGGAGCTATACACAAAGAGTTATGGTCATTTTACGACAGACTGTTCGACAGAATATCACTCTCTGTCACAAGATGCGACTCAGGATGCGACTCGCAAACACTACATGCGACGCCGCAGTCCCGTCGCAAGTTGTGCCAGAGAGATTTTGTCCAGACTTTTCTGGACTTCTTTAAATAAGACCCAACTCGTCCAAAATCATATTTTCATCATTCTTGGTCAAGAAAACCTCTAAAATACTCTCTAACATTCATCCACAAGAAAATTCAAGGGAAATCCATGATCAATAACACCAAATCCATGAACCCAAATGTATGAAACCTAGCCAAAGTTCATATAATTCAAGAAAACCCAAGGGAAGTGAAGTAGGGTTTTGGTGCTAAAGGAGTAACTCCACTCAAGACTTGTTCAACCACTATCTAAGGTAAGTTTCATGACTTTCTCATGATGATTAAAGTGTTGATGTATTCTTGGGAGAATAATAATTGGGTTTGATGAAGGGAATTTTATGAACTATGCTAGAGTTGTTGGATTGTTGACTTGGGATTTGTTGTATTCATATGAGTGATGAAGAATGATGTTAATTACATCTAATTGAGATTGTAGAATCATCTAGAAGTAATAGAATGGGATTGGGTGAAGAAAACACCATTAATGAAGGTTGTGGAGCTTCATGCCCACCAAGTGTTTGATAAAATGCTTAGATGACCAAAGCATGAATATTATTGCTAATATAGAATCCCTTTGACTTGTATTGATATAGATCAAAGTTGAGAGGGTTGACGAACATTGTATTACGCTCAAAGGCTGGAATTGAGGTATGTGAGGCTAACTATCTACGTTAGGGAATGTTCATGATTCTCCCTACGCCTCATTCTTCATACTTGTTAGAAATTTGGCTCAGAATATAGTTAGCTCTAGTTTCATGAAATGATATAGAACTGTTATCTTCTAGGGTTGCAGCTACAGAATTCATTCATGGTTGTCACTTTGAACATCATGAACCCAGCACGTAATCCTTATAGACTTATGCATTATTATCACATGAGTCTCAGTCAGTGTATAACCAGTTAACTGCAAGAGTCCCAGAATCAGAAACAGTTATCATGCTATCAGCTATAGCCAGTCTCAGTTTTGTACATTGTTAATGTTGAACACCTGTATCTGTATTTTTGGGCCCTAGGCCACAGTTTATGCATACGTATTGCTTGGGCCAGAGGCCACAGTTTTTGTGCACATTATTTGGGCCCCAGGCCACAGTTATATTTACAGTTGTACAGGTGATTCTTCATCCACAATAGGGAGTACTTCAGCTTCTTGCTTTCCTGTTTAGTTCAGTTTCAGTTTCTGTTTCAGTTTCAGTTTCAGTTTCAGTCCCAGTATTTTATTGCTTCAGTTGCTTTACATACCAGTACAATTCAAATGTACTGATGTCCCTTTTTATTGCTTGGGGGCCTGCATCTCGCGATGCAGGTAACGATATACAGGTTGACGACTCAACTATTTAGGAGTGCACGTATCAGCTACTGGTGAGCCCCAAATTCCTTCGGGGCATTGTCAGCTATCCAGTTATTTCAGTTTATAGACAGCTCTATTATTTAGTAATCTTAGAGGCTTCATAGACACAGTTCAGACAGTCAGATATTTATTATGTTAGCCTTGTTGGCGGTTGTTCAGTTGTTTTGGTTTAAGCCATGTTGGCTACGTTCAGATATTTCAGATTTGTCTAAGTATTTCCGCATTATGATTTCAGTCAGACCTTTAGTATATCAGCATGTGTTTAGTTGTTTCCATATTCAGTTATGTTTTTGATATCACATGTTGATTCAGCCAGCCAGTTGGTTCGCTCGGTCACATGCAGTCAGGCACCGGGTGCCGTGTTACGTCCAGGCCCAGGTTCGGGGCGTGACAAAGCTTGGTATCAGAGCCTAGGTTCAAGTGTCTTAGGGAGTCTATGAAGCCGTGTCCAGTGGGGTCTCTTTTATATGTGTGAGGGCCCCACACATATAAACAGTTGACCACCAAGACATTCAGGATTTGTTTCACTTCTTTCATACTCTAGTTCGTGCAGATAGAGTAATGCTTTTAGGAATCCTTCTAACTCGTGCGAATTACCTATTTCAGAAATGGCTCCAAAGAGGAAGTACAACAAGAAGAATACGACTACTAGCCAGGGGGCGACCGTTGACGCAGCAACAGAAGGGGGCACTCAGGCCCAGGCAGCCGCCACAGCTAACGCCGCTGCTACGCCCCCCAATACTTCTGATGCAGATGTTAGAGGAGCTATTCAGCTACTCACTCAAATTTTGGCAAATCAGGCCCAACGACAGGAAACGGCCCCTAGCTCAGGCGCTAGTAGTGGGTCAAACAGTTCTAGGACTCAGGAGTTTATGCGGATGAAGCCGCCAGTGTTCACAGGGTTAAAGAAGGAGGAAGACCCCCAAAATTTCATTGATGGACTCCAAAAAATATTTCGTGTGATGCATGCTACTGATACAGAGGCAGCAGAATTCGGGGCTTTCCAGCTGCAAGATGTGGCCCATATTTGGTATGAGACATGGGAACAGTCCCGAGGGGAGGATGCACCTTCTGCTACTTGGGACGAATTTGCAGACTGTTTTACTGAACATTTCATGCCAATTGAGATTAGAGAAGCCAAGGCTATAGAGTTTGAGAATCTAAGGCAAAAGGACATGACTGTTCAGGACTATTACCTCAAGTTCATGTCATTGTCCAGACATGCTCCTCACATGGTTCCTGATATGAGAGCCGTGGTCAGAAGATTTGTACTTGGGCTTAAACCCGAGTTGCACAAGGATGCCAACACAGCTGCTCAGAATGACAAGATGACTATTTCCAAGATACTGGCATTCGTGCAAGGTAACGAGACAAGAATGAAGGAAGAAGAAGCCCTACAGAAGCAAAAAGATAGAGAGTTTAGTAAGAGGGCTAAGTCTGCTGGTAATTTCAGTCATGGGGGATCTCAAGGTGATGGCAGCCGTCAATTTTTTAAGAATAGGTCATCAAGACCTGCTTCCTCAACAGCTAGTGCTCCATTTGAGAGGTCCAAGTTTAACCAGAAAGACCGAAACTTCCGAACGACAGGCTCACATTCACAGGCCAACATGACCAACCGTGGTTTTCAACACCCTACTTGTAACACTTGTGGTAAGAAACATTCAGGAGTATGCCGTTTGGGCATGGATGGTTGTTTTGGGTGTGGTCAGCCGGGTCATTTTCTGCGGGATTGTCCATCCGCAAGACAGAATACCGGAGGTAACAGTAATGTAGCTCAGTCCACAAATTCAGCAGCTCCCCGAAACTTCCAAGCCCAGCAGGGGCGCGGAGCAGCAAAGCCCGGTAATACGGGCGGTGGTCAGAATCGTCTGTATGCACTGTCAGGTCGCCAGGATACAGAGGCTCGTGGAGATGTTGTCACAGGTATGCTAACAGTCTTCACCTTCGATGTATTCGCTCTTATGGACCCCGGATCCACTCTATCTTATGTGACCCCGTATATTGCTAAGAAATTTGGGATAGAACCCGAAAAGTTGCAAGAACCTGTCGAAGTATCCACACCGGTTGGGGAATCAGTTATAGCTAGGCATATCTATAAAGGTTGTCCAGTGTTAATCTACCATCGCAGCACCACAGCAGACTTAATAGAATTAGAGATGGTAGATTTTGACGTAATTATGGGTATGGATTGGTTAGAGTCCTGTTATGCCTCTGTGGGTTGTAGAACCAAAACTGTGACATTTGATTTTCCCGATGAACTTATAGAATGGAAAGGTAATTCAGTAGCACCTAGGGGTAGATTTATTTCCTACCTTAGAGCCAGAAATATGATCTCCAAGGGGTATATGTCTCACTTAGTTCGAGTCAGGGATGCAGATGCCCAGACTCCAGCTCTTCAGTCAGTGCCAGTTGTTAGTGAATTTCCAGAAGTCTTTCCAGATGACCTACCCGGAGTTCCTCCCGATAGGGAAATTGATTTTGGAATTGACCTACTTCCCGGCACTAAGCCGATATCTATTCCGCCGTATAGGATGGCCCCAGCAGAGTTAAAGGAGCTAAAAGTCCAGTTGAAGGATCTTCTTGATAAGGGATTTATAAGGCCAAGTGTCTCACCTTGGGGCGCACCGGTCTTGTTTGTCCGAAAGAAGGATGGATCCTTGCGTATGTGTATAGACTACCGCCAGTTGAACAAGGTCACCATTAAAAATAAGTATCCTCTTCCCAGAATAGATGACCTATTTGATCAACTTCAGGGTGCTCAGTGTTATTCCAAGATTGACCTTAGATCAGGCTACCATCAGTTAAAGGTTAAAGAAGTTGACATTCCAAAGACCGCTTTCAGAACCCGTTATGGTCATTTTGAATTTCTTGTCATGTCATTTGGGTTGACGAATGCACCAGCAGCTTTCATGGATCTTATGAACAGAGTATTCAAGCCTTATCTTGATTTATTCGTCATTGTGTTTATTGATGACATATTGGTGTATTCCCGTAGTGAGACAGATCATGCAGAACATCTCAGAATAGTGTTGCAGACTCTCAAGGATCGTGAGCTTTATGCAAAATTCTCAAAGTGCGAGTTTTGGCTCAAATCAGTGGCCTTCCTAGGCCATGTAATTTCAGGTGAAGGTGTTAAGGTGGACCTTCAGAAAATTGATGCTGTCAAGAACTGGCCCAGACCCACCTCAGCATCAGACATCAGAAGTTTCTTGGGCCTGGCAGGTTATTATAGGCGTTTTGTTGAGGGATTTTCCTCTATCTCAGCTTCGCTGACTAAGCTGACTCAGAAGAAAGTCAAATTCCAATGGTCAGATGCTTGTGAGCGAAGCTTTGAAGAGTTGAAGAAGAAATTGACTTCTGCTCCAGTTTTGACGCTGCCAGAGGGAACTGAAGGGTTCGTGGTTTATTGTGATGCTTCGGGAGTTGGTCTCGGATGTGTTTTAATGCAGCATGGTAAGGTTGTTGCTTATGCATCCAGACAACTTAAGACTCATGAGAAGAATTATCCAACCCATGACTTAGAGTTAGCAGCTGTGGTTTTTGCACTCAAGATATGGCGACACTACTTATATGGAGTGCATGTGGATATTTTCACCGATCATAAAAGCCTGCAATATATTTTCAAGCAAAGAGAGTTGAATCTTAGGCAGAGGAGATGGCTCGAATTGCTTAAGGATTATGATATGGATATTCTCTATCATCCGGGGAAAGCGAATGTTGTAGCTGATGCTCTTAGTCGGCTTTCCATGGGAAGTTTAGCCCACGTGGACGTAGGTAAGAGAGTTTTGATAAAGGAAGTACACCGTTTGGCCAATCTTGGAGTTCGACTGTTGGACTCCGAGGATGGGGGTGTAGTTGTCCAGAATAGAGCTCTTTCCTCTTTAGTCGTGGAAGTCAAGGAGAAACAGTTTAATGATACCTACTTGTTGCAGCTAAAAGAGGGAATCCACAAGCATAAGACAACGGCTTTCGAACAAGGGGAGATGATGGTACCTTGAGGTACCGAGGTAGATTGTGTGTTCCAGATGTAGATGGGCTCAGAGAGCGAATCATGTCAGAAGCTCACAATTCCAGGTATTCCATTCACCCAGGTTCCACTAAGATGTATCATGATCTTAAGGAGATTTACTGGTGGAACGATATGAAGAAGAATGTGGCAAATTTTGTAGCTAAGTGCCCGAATTGTCAGCAAGTGAAAGCCGAACACCAGAGGCCTGGTGGCTTAGCTCAGAACATTGATATTCCTGTCTGGAAATGGGAAATGATCAATATGGATTTTGTGTCAGGTTTACCTCGTTCAGCTAGGAGACATGACTCTATTTGGGTGATCGTTGACAGGCTTACTAAGTCAGCGCACTTTTTGCCAGTCAAGACCACATATTCTGCAGAAGATTATGCCAAGCTATATGTTAACGAGATTGTCAGATTGCATGGGACACCAGTGTCCATTATTTCAGATCGTGGTGCTCAGTTTACAGCGAACTTCTGGAAATCCTTTCAGAAAGGATTGGGTACCAAGGTGAACCTCAGCACAGCTTTCCATCCACAAACAGATGGTCAGGCAGAGCGCACTATTCAGACCCTTGAGGACATGTTGAGAGCATGTGTCCTAGATTTCAAGGGTAATTGGGATGACCATTTACCTCTCATCGAGTTTTCCTATAATAACAGTTATCATGCTAGCATTGGAATGGCACCGTTTGAAGCTCTGTATGGGCGAAGGTGCAGATCACCAATTGGTTGGTTCGAAGTAGGTGAAGCAGAGTTGTTAGGACCAGACTTGGTTTACCAGGCTATGGAGAAAGTCAAGTTAATACTGGAGCGTTTGAAAACGGCTCAGAGTCGCCAGAAGTCTTATACAGATGTGAGACGAAGGGACTTAGAATTTTCAGTTGACGATTGGGTGTTCCTTAAAGTCTCACCTATGAAGGGTGTTATGCGATTTGGCAAGAAAGGGAAGCTCAGTCCCAGATATATTGGACCTTACAGAATTTTACGAAAGATCGGTCTAGTAACTTATGAACTTGAGTTGCCACAGGAGTTAGCTGTTGTTCATCCAGTGTTTCATGTATCCATGTTGAAGAAGTGTGTGGGAGACCCTTCGTTGGTTGTTCCTGCTGATGTTATAACAGTTAAGGATGGCCTCACCTATGAGGAGATCCCTGTAGCCATTTTTGATCGTCAAGTTCGCAAGTTGAGAACTAAGGAAGTAGCCTCAGTGAAAGTCCTGTGGAGGAGTCAGAAAGTTGAGGAAGCTACATGGGAAGCCGAGGAGGATATGAAATCCAGGTACCCGCACTTGTTTCAGCCTGCAGAAGAGATTTATGATGAAGCACCAAGATTTTGAGGTATGTAAGCTTTCTTTTCATGTTATTGGTCGTGTGTGGCCAATTTATAATGCTATTGTGATGTAACCCTGTGAGGCAATGATATTATGGGTTGTTGTGACAGGTTGATAGTGCCTTATTACAGGGGAAACTCTGGCGAAATTTTTGTAGAATCCCGAATGGTTATCATTCGAGGACGAATGATCCCAAGGGGGAGATATTGTAACACCTCGTAACTTCGGACGTAAGTTTGACTCATAAGATGATAATATAATGGAACCAATATGAGGGTTATAGGAAGTGCTACGAAAACCAATTAAGTCATAAGAAATGTCTTTAGGCAAAGCAAAGTTGAAAACCACTCTACGGGGCATGTTTGCAAGTGAGTTTATAGAAGGTCTTACTTCCAATGACCATAACCCCTTTATTAATTGAGAATTTGGGAAACCTTCCTTGATGAAAGTTGTATCCCTTTGAAATATCTTTCCAACGGTATATTATGGGTCTTGAACGGAGCTATACACAAAGAGTTATAGTCATTTTACGACAGATTGTTCGACAGAATATCACTCTCTGTCACAAGATGCGACTCAGGATGCGACTCGCAAACACTACATGCGACGCCGCAGTCCCGTCGCAAGTTGTGCCAGAGAGATTTTGTCCAGACTTTTCTGGACTTCTTTAAATAAGACCCAACTCGTCCAAAATCATATTTTCATCATTCTTGGTCAAGAAAACCTCTAAAATACTCTCTAACATTCATCCACAAGAAAATTCAAGGGAAATCCATGATCAATAACACCAAATCCATGAACCCAAATGTATGAAACCTAGCCAAAGTTCATATAATTCAAGAAAACCCAAGGGAAGTGAAGTAGGGTTTTGGTGCTAAAGGAGTAACTCCACTCAAGACTTGTTCAACCACTATCTAAGGTAAGTTTCATGACTTTCTCATGATGATTAAAGTGTTGATGTATTCTTGGGAGAATAATAATTGGGTTTGATGAAGGGAATTTTATGAACTATGCTAGAGTTGTTGGATTGTTGACTTGGGATTTGTTGTATTCATATGAGTGATGAAGAATGATGTTAATTACATCTAATTGAGATTGTAGAATCATCTAGAAGTAATAGAATGGGATTGGGTGAAGAAAACACCATTAATGAAGGTTGTGGAGCTTCATGCCCACCAAGTGTTTGATAAAATGCTTAGATGACCAAAGCATGAATATTATTGCTAATATAGAATCCCTTTGACTTGTATTGATATAGATCAAAGTTGAGAGGGTTGACGAACATTGTATTACGCTCAAAGGCTGGAATTGAGGTATGTGAGGCTAACTATCTACGTTAGGGAATGTTCATGATTCTCCCTACGCCTCATTCTTCATACTTGTTAGAAATTTGGCTCAGAATATAGTTAGCTCTAGTTTCATGAAATGATATAGAACTGTTATCTTCTAGGGTTGCAGCTACAGAATTCATTCATGGTTGTCACTTTGAACATCATGAACCCAGCACGTAATCCTTATAGACTTATGCATTATTATCACATGAGTCTCAGTCAGTGTATAACCAGTTAACTGCAAGAGTCCCAGAATCAGAAACAGTTATCATGCTATCAGCTATAGCCAGTCTCAGTTTTGTACATTGTTAATGTTGAACACCTGTATCTGTATTTTTGGGCCCTAGGCCACAGTTTATGCATACGTATTGCTTGGGCCAGAGGCCACAGTTTTTGTGCACATTATTTGGGCCCCAGGCCACAGTTATATTTACAGTTGTACAGGTGATTCTTCATCCACAATAGGGAGTACTTCAGCTTCTTGCTTTCCTGTTTAGTTCAGTTTCAGTTTCTGTTTCAGTTTCAGTTTCAGTTTCAGTCCCAGTATTTTATTGCTTCAGTTGCTTTACATACCAGTACAATTCAAATGTACTGATGTCCCTTTTTATTGCTTGGGGGCCTGCATCTCGCGATGCAGGTAACGATATACAGGTTGACGACTCAACTATTTAGGAGTGCACGTATCAGCTACTGGTGAGCCCCAAATTCCTTCGGGGCATTGTCAGCTATCCAGTTATTTCAGTTTATAGACAGCTCTATTATTTAGTAATCTTAGAGGCTTCATAGACACAGTTCAGACAGTCAGATATTTATTATGTTAGCCTTGTTGGCGGTTGTTCAGTTGTTTTGGTTTAAGCCATGTTGGCTACGTTCAGATATTTCAGATTTGTCTAAGTATTTCCGCATTATGATTTCAGTCAGACCTTTAGTATATCAGCATGTGTTTAGTTGTTTCCATATTCAGTTATGTTTTTGATATCACATGTTGATTCAGCCAGCCAGTTGGTTCGCTCGGTCACATGCAGTCAGGCACCGGGTGCCGTGTTACGTCCAGGCCCAGGTTCGGGGCGTGACACGAGGTCACCCTTGTGAGCACAAGTATCACCATTATTGCATTAGACTATGTCGAACGGTGATACTCGGTGCACACTTTGTCGCCGAGACTATTATAGTTTAGGTTTTTAGGATAGGTAGTAGGATAAGTTTTACCTTTTATGTAATTAGTTTAATTTTCATATATCTTGGATAGTAAAGTTTGTGTTTAGAATACCTTTTATTTGTACCCTTTAATGGGGACTTGATTCCACAACAGTAAACAAAAAATTGGATGAAACCTCTTGATAGAAAAGCTTCTTAACGGGATAAAATTATACGGGATCACAAGATATTGCATTGGCTAAATGCAGCAATTGAGAATAAGATTTGATCCTCAATGGACTAGGATGGAAACATGTTCTCCTAATTCCCATGTGAAGCAAAAGGATGGAAAATATCCTATACATGGTTCATTGCATTTTAGACCAAAAGAGATTTGAACTTGCAAATTTTAAGCGATTTAATATCTAATTCATTTTACATTTACATGAACTTGCATTGATAACATGTGCATCGTATATTCATTTTTTTCTTCTTGCTTGTAGAAGTTGAATGAAATGAATTCGAGAATTGGTGACAGAGAGAGTTAGCCGGAGAAAATACACATATTTGTATTATAAGATAATTCAAAATTCTCAACATCAACGTAATGGCAGAACAACACACTAGTACATATATAGGCAACCAACTTTAATATCCAAGATACATGAAAATTAAACTAATTACGTAAAAGATAAAACTTATCCTAATATATATCCTAAAGACCTAACTGTCTCGGCGACAAAGCAGGCACCGAGTAGCAAACAGATGCAATAATGGTGATACTTGTGCTCACAAGGGAGAACTCGTAGGGATTCTCCTATGACAAAGTCGTCGAAACATATACTACACTACTCTCGACCTCTATCCTCAAGAAATAGAATCAAGGAAAATTTGCTAATAATGACATCCGAGTCAATTGTATGCCTCTGTATTTCTATTTCTGTAGAAGCATCTGACATCTCTGATCGGAGATGATCAAGATAACACAAGCGAATAACAAAGACAGTTATGATTAACAAAACTATAAAAGCGCAGACAAGGCAGTAGAAGAACCATGTTGGCACTATTGGCCCTGCCCAACTTATAATAGCCCAACTCGTATGACCATTAGTAAAAAAAAAATCCTTTACATCACATGTGTATCCAGTGCGTCACATGTGCATTTCGTGCATCCCGTGACTATTGACGCCCAGTTTTGGCCCTCATTATTCCATTCAATTAATTTCACTATGCTTCATGATCTTGAAAGTTTTCCAAATGATTTTTTTGAATATTTCACTAATTCTTGCATTAATTTTGAGTTATTAGTTCTAATTTTGAGATATTAGTTCTCTCAAATTAAGATCATTTACTTCTTATAAAAACTAAACATCATATTTTTATAATTAATATCACCAAACAAATAGTTTTGATATTCCAATATCAATATTGGAATTTTCTTTCAATAACTAAATTAATCATCTTAATACTACTACTCTATTCTTTTTATGACTAAATACGTATATTAAATTACTTATTGTAATTTATATATGCAAACATTACTGACTCAGATTTTGTCATTTACCATCTCATAGATTGAGTTGAAAAATTAAATAAATTCATTTAGGGTGGTTCAGTTTGTGAGAAGTAATTATTAGAGCACTTGTCACTAAGGAGTCATTTGGTAGCTGGTTTAATTTAGAGGTATGTTATGCAGGTATTAAAGCCTGCATAAGTAATATCATGGTAGTTGGTTAGGAGGTAAGTTATTCATGTATATAATTAAAACAGTGTTCAGTTTGCAATTTAGAAACCCGCATAACTAATACGTGTATAAGTTATGAGGGAACCTATGTATGATTTTATCTAATCCCCGTATTACTAATACTTGCATAACTCTAACCAACTACCAAACACCCCCTAAGGCATGCTGAAAAAAAAATCATCTTTGGCTTTCTGGTTCTTTTAGAGCTGAAGGTATAGTTTCCTTCTTTGATCATATGTACTTACTTTTGCTAGGAATGATTCGAAAAAAGTTCCAACTCTAATGATTTCAAAATATAAAGTATGATTAGTTGATGGTTGTATCTTGATCAGATTTCACTAAAAGTAGCTTCAATATATTGGTTTTAGTTTGATTCATACATTTATTCATTTGCATATACTGATTATGAGATATATGAAGCTGTTAGATATACTATGCAAGATAAAATCGTCGCCTTTTTCTACAACAGTAAGTTATTAATCTTGTTTGAATTTAGACTTGATGTGTAAATTTAAGTGTAAATATTTTGGCAATTACATAAAGACGATTTTGTTTTTTGCCATTACATGATGTTGTGTTTTGACTTGGCATACATATTAAATGTTAAGATAAAAAGAAACAGAGCAAGCAGCACCTCAATGAATTAGAATAGATCAAACTAAACTTTGATTATTCATCTTCATAGATTCAGACGATGTTCCATTATCTTAACTGACTTTATCAGAAGTGAACATAAATTTACATAAATTTTTTGCAATAACTTATAGATTGACTTTCTTTATTTTCATTACATTTTACAAAATATTAGGTTTTTATTATTATAGGTTAATATTTTTCCATGAAAATCCGGGAGAAACTACTTAATTATAACTTATTATCATCATATATTCATATGTTGTCAAAATTCCGGAATACATTTTTTCTCATGCTAAATTTTTTAAGGCTTAATACCTAGATGGACCTTTAAACTTGGCATGTTTTGTAAGATAGGCATATAAACTTATAAGGTGACCAGATAGACACTTAAACTTACTCAAAGTGCATTTTTCAAGTTTTTCAGTTGTTTTGAAAACAAAAACTATATTTTTCAAACACTCACAATTTTCATGGCCAAACAAGCCCTAAATATATCACAAAATATTTTTTTTAAAATGCAAAAATAAGGCAAACGCATATACATGAGACTATAAATGTGCACTTAAACCAATAAATACTCGCTAATCGCAATTTTGCAGCTTTCAATTAACTCGGTTTTTTTTTTACACTTGAATAATTAAAAAACAATAACTTTAACCAATAAAAATCCTTAAAAAAAGAAATTTCAAATTAAGAAATTTCTTTTTTTTAAGGATTTTCTTCTCGGCTTTACAGTTTTCTTAATTTGAAATTTCTTTTACACTTGAAATACTGAACTTAGAAATTTCTTAATTTGAAATTTCTTTTTTTAAGGATTTTTATTGGTTAAAGTTATTGTTTTTTAATTATTCAAGTGTAAAAAAAAATCCGAGTTAATTGAAAGCTGCAAAATTGCGATTAGCGAGTATTTATTGGTTTAAGTGCACATTTATAGTCTCATGTATATGCGTTTGCCTTATTTTTGCATTTTTAAAAAAATATTTTGTGATATATTTAGGGCTTGTTTGGCCATGAAAATTGTGAGTGTTTGAAAAATATAGTTTTTGTTTTCAAAACAACTGAAAAACTTGAAAAATACACTTTGAGTAAGTTTAAGTGTCTATCTGGTCACCTTATAAGTTTATATGTCTATCTTACAAAACATGTGGGTCCATCTAGGTATTAAGCCATTTTTTAAATATAAGCCATCAACATTTGTTGCGCACGTGGATGTAATAAAATGGCAACCACCAAAGCTCTTGTGAAGTGATATGAACTATTTGTAGCCGAGTTGGAAAAAGTCAAGGTATTATGCAAAAATAATCAATTTTATCTGTTGTACTCTGAGCATTCACAGATTTATACTTTATTCTTTCTTATTAATTATTTTCTCTAAACTTTTATTTTCATAATATTATTATTATTTTACAAACGGAAAAGGCTCATAAATACCCTTAACCTATTGAAAAAGACTCATAAATACCCTTCTTCCACCTTTTGGTCTAAAAATACCCTCCTTCCACCTTTTGGTCTAAAAATACCCTTAAGGTTTGTTTTTGGCTCAAATATACCTCTCAAACTAACAAAGTTAAAGTTAACTCTTTTAAAAAGCCAAATGACATTTTGTGATTGAGCACATATATTATTTAATTTAAAAATTAAAAAATATGAACAAAACTGATTTTTTTTTTTTTTGCATTTCGTGAATTAATCAACGAAATATGTTTTTTTTTTTTTTTTTTTTGCATTTCGTGTATTAAAAAACGAAATAGGATAAAAAAAATTAATTTTGTTCATATAAAAACGAAATTGGAAAATATATTTTGTCCAATTTTCCAATTTCGTTTTTATATGAACGAAAATAATTTTTTTTATCCTATTTCGTTTTTTAATACACGAAATGCAAAAAAAAAAATTATAATTTCCTATTTCGTTTTTTTATTCACGAAATGAAAAAACAAAAACATATTTCGTTGATTAATTCACGAAATGCAAAAAAAAAATCAGTTTCGTTCATATTTTTTAATTTTTTAATTTTTAATTTTTAAGTTTCCACACAATTTTTTTTTTAAAAATATGTAAATTACGGAATTTTATTATTGGCAATTTTTTTTAAAATCTGGAATTTTAAATTACTGGCAATTTATTATTGATTTTTTTTTAAATCTGGATTTTTTTTTTAAATTACGGAATTTTATTATTGACCAATTACAAAATGCCATTTGGCTTTTTAAAAGAGTTAATTTTAACTTGTTAGTTTGAGGGGTATATTTGAGCCAAAAACAAACCTTAAGGGTATATTTAGACCTAAAAGGTGGATGAAAGGGTATTTTTAGACCAAAAAGTGGAAGAAGGGTATTTATAAGCCTTTTTCAATAGGTTAGGGATATTTATGAGCCTTTTCCGTTTTACAAATATATGTGTACATAACTCGGGCACACGTGCCAAGTTGCAGACAAGTCAAAGAGTACTGGTAGTTGGTAGCTCTAAGTCTTCATTATTACTTTAAATGTTACCATTATTACCTTTGTGTTATAAATTGCTTGTACATATTGTCCGCTTTGGCGCACCTCACGGCTTTAAAACGCGTATACAAGTAAAGGCTTCAGGCCCAGCTTATAAGCACGCACACAATCCCGTGTGCGAGCGATGTGGGAACTTCAAGTTCACAACACACCCCCTCATCGCGAGCATCGTGCTGATAACGTGTTATAAACTGCTTGTACATATTGTCCGCTTTGGCGCACCTCACGGCTTTAAAACGCGTATACAAGTAAAGGCTTCAGGCCCAGCTTATAAGCACGCACACAATCCCGTGTGCGAGCGACGTGGGAACTTCAAGTTCACAACACTTTATTATAATTGTGACCAATTTTCATACAAGTAAACAACTGAGTCCACAAAGCTGAAAAGAAGAACTAATGAGAATATTACTATCGGGTCCCCACTAGGCAAAGAACTAGGACAAGCTTGTGATTGATTCTGCAGGTACTTTGAATTTGCCCTAAATCCAGCAGCAAAAGCCGTGACATTCCTTTTCAACCAAGTTTTCATTGAATGAGTAAGATTAAACCTCTTTGGACACTCAATCTCCTTTTGCAAAGAAGATTATGAGGCATATGAAAACAAGCCATTCACAGGAAACTCGTTAGTACCCCTATTCCCGAAACCTCAACCACTATGAAGCCTTCACATAGCAGGCACTACACCAACAGGATTAGAGTCAACACCCTCCATATTACCAGCCGAGCCATTCCCACCTTGAGGCTCCAAGAGTGCTTATATTCCGCATAAATCATTCTGAGGATTTTCTTTGTTTGGAAAGGAAACTTAAAGATCATCATATCCGACAACCATTAATGAAAAAAAAAAACTAAGCTAGTATTTCCCCACCACTTCTCCAACTTATATTTTTAGAATATTCACAGTACACCGCATTTTGTCAAGTGCTCCTCCAAAATTGATTGATCCGTCCAAATTCAGCCTAAGCAATCCATCAGACATGTTTAATTGAGACGAAGGGGACCAATCAAGTCTTGCGAATACATGCAAGTCTTTCTAATTAAAAAAAATTATTCCCATCTTAATTTGAGGTACATAGTTCACTGATGATATGTCACGACCCTTTTTGCTTAGGCCGTGTGGGCACTTACCATCCCACCTCGGTAAGCGAACTCTCAACCCAACAATGAATAAATACACGAAAGAATGAATTTAAAACAACGAAATAGAACAAATAAGTAAGTCTCACAATATATCTATATATAAGTAGTAGAAAGTGCGGAAGACAATAAACACCTCCAGGGTCTAGTCTGAATAATGCAAGAGCATCTAGGTAGAATAGTACAATCTGGAATACTAATACATAAATGTCTATGTCTCTGAAATAAAAGTAAGACATATGATAGGAAAGTCTTCAGGATCAGGGGACGCCATACTCACCCTGGAAACTCGAGAGAAAGCCAAAATGCCAATCAGCCACGGGTCACAGAAGTGGATCCGACCTGGTACTCTGTATTCATAAAAGAATGCAGCAAGTGTAGGTCAGTACAAACAACAGTACTGGTAGTCATCATCAGCCGACTAAGCATAGTTAACACAATTCAGAAGATAAAGCAGATAAGCAAGGAATCTAGCAAGTATAAGACAATATGATCACAATCAAGTATCCGTCCTCGCCTATGTAAAGCATCTAAACCCGAATACGTCAAGTTCGAATATATCTGATCCAATCCAATCATCACAATCAAATCACCAAGTATCTCAATCAAGTCATAATGCAATGCAGTGCAATGATGGAATGAATGCAATGTATTGTCGTGCAGATGAGGTGTACACATTTACTCCGGACGGAAATATCGACGTCTCGGTAGCACAACCCATCATGACTCGCGAAGTCTAAGTGCCACCCGTCCCAGATCTTAGCCCAACAGACAGACGAGACCCTGGCTAATTGCTCATAGGGGGAGTCTCACCGGCACCACCTTGGTGGACCCGCGGAGTCTATGCACTACAACGATTTCGGAATATCATCAGAATCGACCATGCAATAACGATGCCAGAATAGATCATCGGACATCGGCCATCTCACAATCACTCAAGTAAAAGAATTTATCAAATATCAGCCTCACACAATCAACGATTCCGGAATTGAACCTCGGACATCGGCCTTATCACAATCACTCAAGTAAAAGAGTTTATCAAATATCAGTTTCATACAATCAACGATTCCAGAATTGATCTTCAGACATCGGCCTTTTCACAATCACTCAAGTAAAGAGTTTATCGAAATATCAATTTACTCAATCAATGATACCGGACATCACCGGATATCGGCCATGCATCATGAATGTGTGAGATTGCATGCAATATGTACATCAATTATCAACAATTAAGCTCAATATCACAAGTACCAACGAAGGGGTATGCCAACAATATATCATATCACAATTAGGGGTGGAAGTTCGATTTTTCGGTTCGGTTTTATCAAACTTCGGTTTGGCTATTTCGGGTTCGGTTTTTTGAAGGTGGACACCAAACACCAAACCAAACTAGTTCGGTTCGGTTCTTTCAGTTTCGATTTTTTAAAGTTCGGTTCGGTTCGGTTTCGGTTTTTTCAATTCGGTTTTTTTAATATAATATTAGAAGCGATTCCATTGACACTAATTCATATTCTCAAAAGCAATAAAACATAAAACTGATAAATTGAAATCAAAATCAAACAAATAGGATACACAAGAACAGAAAACTATAATCATGACATAGGATTACTAGGTGTTATATACATACCGTAAGAATAATTAAGAGAACACGTAAAGGACATACATTAATCCTAAAGAGACATCCTAGTTACCTTTCTTTGCTAAGGATATTTGATTTTTTCAATTGAAGTAGAAAATTAGGGATACAAATGCAAAAGAGGACTTATTACAATTGGGTTGTTTTGCTTTAAACTTAATGGGCCTGGACTATTTTAATTTTTTTGGGTAATGTATTAAATTTCGGTGCGCGTTCGGTTTTTCAGTTCGGCTATTTCCGTTTTGATTTTTTGACGATGGACACTAAACACCGAACCAAACTAGTTCGGTTCGGCTTTTCGGTTTTCGATATTTATGCCCAGCCCTAATCACAATACCAACAGTGGTATGCCAATAATATATCAATAATAGAAGTACCAACAACGGGTACGCCAACAATGTATCATAGTTCAATACCAACAACGGTATGTCAATCCTATCTCAGTCAAGACAATAACACAGATGCCAATATCTACCAACTACTCATGGCATCAAACTATCACAATGGAACAGTCAAGCACACATAATGGAGTGGCTAGTCCTAACACACAACAGGGCCTAACCTAAGACAATATCCAACCCGACTTCATACCTGAAGGTTCACATCTTGTCTCCGACATTATAATCTAAATATGTGCTTTGCCATACGAAGTCTCACCAAAGGTAAGTCATAACCTACCTGGATTGCCGAACCACAACCAACAACTCACTCATTTGCCTTACCCTTCCGCTGAACCTCAGAACCAAAGTAGTCTGAGCATAATCGAATTTTATATTAGAAATCATGAAGAATGATACTAATATTGTTACTATTTCAATTAGGTCAATTCTAACCCTAGAAATTGGGAAAACGGGCCCACAAGGGCAAACGGAAACTTCGCGGGCAAAATACCAAATTAAGTACTAGGCAATCATAATCCAACCATTAATTATTAATTTAGCCCAAGGATTAGCTTACTTTCTGATTTCAAGCAAAACCCCCAATTTGGGTGTCACACCCCATTTTAACCGGGTTTGATTTAGGGAGTATGACGTATTGGTGATTCCTATTTTTGTTTGTTTTAAAGGAGTCGCCACCTAATTAATTTAACGGTGAATTAGGACACCTAGATGTTAATTAAGGCAAAGTTAAAACTAAACTTCAATTAATAGTCTGCTTAACCAGTGTGATTCTAGGTAAGGGCTCTATATTATCCTAAAGGGAAGGGGTTAGGCATCCTTTAGAATCCGTTAACTTACGGTTATCCGACTAAACTTAGGTTAATTAATCAATGTTAGATATAATATTTAAATTCTAAAAGAAAAGCTTGTGCAAATAAGACTTGTAAAAAATGTGACAATTTACGCAAAAGAAGATTTTAAAAATGTCATTTTTATATAAAGAAGAAAAGATTTCAAATGATGTCGTAAAAAATGGGATTAATAATTCGCATAAGAGGGGATTTTAGAATACTATTTGAAATAGAAGTTTATGAATGTTGCTAAGATTTTAAATAAGATACTAATAAAATTTTAAAAAGAAGATAATAATTTGTATAAAAGGAGACTTCAAATGCCATAAAATTTGTAAATATTATTAAGGTTGGAATATAGGAAAAAGTGTTGTTTAAAATAAAATTTGTAGAAAATGTAATAATTTGCGTAAAAGAAACTGCAAATCATACGAAAATAACTTATAAATGTCGCAAAGATTTTAATTAATGATGCTAATAGAACTTGCATGAAATGTATAAGTAAAAAGAAAACGCGAGTTTGCGTAATGCTTTAACAAATATTTGAAACAAACTAAACGATGATGTACTGATTGACTTTTGCATTTTTGGAAGTTCAAAATGTTCTTTAATTTATATTTACGTGTTAGTGATGTTTCGAAATTCTCAAGATAATAATATGTGAATCCTTTAATTTAGAACATATATATGGCCATGTCATTTATTTTGCAAATTGATCATTTTAAATAAAAAGCGTGAAGAGAAGGAAATAGTTTGTGAAATTAATTGTTAGTTCTTTCCTAAGTTGACTACCCATAACTAAGACTAGTCCACTACTTCATCTAAATTAAGAAAATAACACACAAAAAAAGAGTTAGTCATACAATACAAATTAAATACACAAATATAAACAGATGAATATGTAATTTAAATGGGCTCGGCCCATTTTGAGATTACTATTTGCTGTTGGGCTTCGGCACAGCAGTCCCTTTGAATTTGGGCCACTGCTGGGCTTCGGCCCAGCAAATTTTGTGACTGGATGGCTGCTGCTGCTGTTTGGAATTGGGCTTGGCCCAGGATTTATTCCTTTTAAAACTAGGCTGCGGACAGAGCTGGACAGGGGAAATTTCATTGGGCTTCTAGCCCAACAACGAACGTGAAAAAAAAAAACGAGTCCCTCGGACTCATCCGCGATGGCCATGCATAAAACGAAAAAAAAACAGAAATTAGTACATGATTCACAGCAAAGCCAAAATATATAATGCGAGTTCAACATACCAGTGGGTTATGCATATATCATGAATATTCGAATATATTTCATATATATATATAGTCATAAGGATGCTTAGAAGATTAATATCGAAGGATTCAGTATTGAAATCAATGTAGTAAATAGGATAGTCTAGTCAAGTGTGCACAGAATTGAACAAATCAGGACACTTTATAGGCACAAATCAGTTTAAACAAAGAGAAGAAAGAAGAGAAAGAAGCATACATCCACAGGAACAATTACGGAGAATAACAAACACCCTATGTTTAATTCTGAATGAAGTATCAAGTTCCTACAGATTCAGTATTTCATGGAAAAAAAAACCGCACTAGTTCATGAAAAAAACTAAATCCCTATTTCCCTGGATCAACCCATGAGAACCAAACAAGCACAACTGATAAAATATTAGATGTTATTCTAAAAAAAATGTGTTGACCAGTTCCTGTTAACAAATTTTGCTCAATAAAGACAATCAGACACTTAGCAAACCCCAGAACCTTTTTTTTTTGTCTTATAAGTAAAGTGATAACAGGCAAACAAGTAAGACATCCAGGCAATCAACTTGTGTCAAATAGTATGCAAATCAGAAGAGAATCTAGAATTTAACTTTTACCCTTTCTCCTAATCTCATTCTTATTTTTTGAAGTTCATTCTTTCCAGAGAACAATTAGATGTAATGCAAATAAGTTGACTGAATATAAGGCAACCCAGACAGTTTCAAAGAACCAATGTTGACCCTTTCGAAAGGAAGAGAATTCATTATTTTCGAAAAGACGAGAATTCATTACTTAACCATCTGCTAGTGATGAGATGCAAACAGTTTTTAAGTCATGCAAAGCAGTAGACAGGTAGACATGACCAAATTCAGACACCAAGGACATACAAGGCCAAACTCTGGCTCTAACCATTATCTATGAAGACACAAGGCATATCAGGATAAACCAGAATCAAATCAAGCTAACAGACTACAGAGGCACAAAAGATGTATGTGTTCATGCTAAGCTGTCATGAAAAGAACATTGAACTGAAACAACATTCATTTTTTGTATTAAACTGCTGGCATCAAAATAAACATATGCAATTGCATCAATGATTTCTGCTAAACTAACACATGAAATAAGGACAAACCTAAAGTATTATATGGCATCATGTACAGGCAACAACCAAGCAAAGCCACAGGGAGCAATCTGATGCCCCATTAGCCAAGGCTAGACAACTATGACACAACTAAGCAGTTGAACTAATCTATAACCAATCATTATGGAGCAAATACACCATACTTAATCTGCCATAAGTTAAATAGCCTACATCTAACCCAAACAAAAACATAAATGAATCACTGCAGAACAATTAGAGAGCAAACATTATGCACACAATTAGCAAACTACCAACTAAAATATAGAACTAGTTAAATGAAGGATAAATAACAATTCAGACTTGACTTGCACATTTATATGAATAGGGATAAACAGACATGCCACACTCAACTTATCAATCAGCAGGCCCTAAGTCCAATATTAGTTAAATAAAGATCTCCCCTCAATCAATACTATAACTATTCAGACCAAACAATTCATAGACAGATTTTATTAGTAGTCACAGATAAACTGCAAAACTCCATACTAAGCTGCTAATCTTACTTACATGAATATGTCAACATAGGATGCACTAATAGGTTTGAACACAGGCATGTAACAGAGGCCAAACCATTGCTTAAGAGTGTAAGCAGAGCTTAAGCAAGACAAGTAAAAGTTAAACATGGCCTAGATATGAACTGATACTTTAATCTTACTTAGCAGCATAATAGAGGCTTGATTCATTAGAAACATGGCAGAAATGTAGCTGAACAGGATCTAAGGTTAGCAACAGACCAAAGCAGGCATTACACAACAACAGACTTGAATTATTTATAGTATTTTCTTCATCATTTGATCAAAACTGTATTTCTATATTTAGCCCAAAATAAGCTAACAAGGTTCGAAACAGGATTATGTCATATGCTTATAGAATTACCCCCCAGGATACCCTTAATATATTTTTAACATGGACAATTACTCTCACCAGAGGTCAAACCACCAACAATGACATACAGGATCTCATGACAATCAGACCATAAATGTAATCAGACAAAAGGTATGATAACAACAAACAATGATGGAGACTCCAACATAGCCCATGTGACCTTCCAGCAGATATGAATATTTAACATTCAAAGGTCTATACCAAGTACTAATAAAATCGAAATTAAGCTAATCTGAATTAAGGCGTAAACATGTAGATACTATTAACTATTAAACTAAAAGAAAAATCTAAAACTAACTAAAACAGGAAGATACATAATGCTACATAAACTACTAAAATGAAATTAATCCAACTGGAACGACAAACATATTGAACACATAAACACTTAGTAAACTACTAAAAAAAACTAAAATTAAACCGAATAAGGAAAAGTAGTTTACCTCTTCGAGTGCAACGAACCAGGGTGCGGGATCTTGGGTCTACACTCGAAGGGTTTAAGCAAATTCGAGCTTGAAATTACTCAGACCCGAGATGGTAGCACATGCGGCTAAAAAATGTTTTCAAGGAGTTCGATGATTTGTCTCTTGTAAGGGGTTCTTGCGTTTCAAAAGGGTCTTCGTACTTGAGGAATTTTAAAAAAAAATGCAACAGATTTCTTCGATCCAAAGGAAAAACCTCCCTTTTTTTCGGGATTTTGGAGATGATTAAACTTTTGTTTTGTGGGAGCTTTTTCTGTTTTCCGATCCTCTTTGATATCCTCCCTCTTTTTCGATATTCTGATCTGATTTTCTCTTCTCAGAAGGTTTCGAACGACAAAAAATAAAACTTATGTTGTAAGGGGGTTCCGATTTCCTTTTTTTTGCTCCGATCCTCCCTCCTCTTTCTCGTTGTTTTTTGTTCTCTTTATAGATTTGTTTGTTTTGTTGTTTTGTACTGAAAAGGGGAAGGAGGAGCGGGAGAGAGAGAGTGGGGGGAGACAAGATGAGTGGGGAACAGAGGAAAATGGGAGTGGGGTAGGCGGCGGTGGTGGCGGGGAACAGGGAATAGTGGGAGCGGCGGCGAGGTATGAGAGGAGGAAAGAGATGGAGAGAAAGGAAGAAGAAGAGGCGGAAGCGGAAAAAATGAGGGGAACCCTTTTTAGGTTTCCCTTATTTTGATGAAAATATATCGGACCCGGTCCATTTGTGGACCGGGTCAATTTTAGACTGGGTTTTAAAAGGATGGACTAGTGAATTAAAACATGTACTGGTCTAAAAATTGAGATAAAAAACATGGTCTAGTCCAAAAAATATTAGGAGTTAATCGGACTTTGATTTGGGGTCCGGTAAGTCAAAAATACGGACTAAGTGCACAAAAAATAGTTTGGTTTCTAAATTTAAATAAAGACCTGTTTAAATAACTTGTGTTAAAATATTGCTCAATATGAGATATGCAATCATTAATGCTTAGATATAAAAAATGGCGTTGTAATAGCCGTGCAATAATATTTTGAAAATCCACAGTAAAATAAATATTATTATTTAATTACACAAAAAAGATAAATGCGATGCGTGTGCGTAAGCTGGTAAAAAATGATAAAAAAATGATAAAATTGTGAATTGTAATAATAGTAATAAATAATAATAATAATAATAATAATAATAATAATAATAATAATAATAATAATAATAATAACAACAACAATAGTAACTGCAATAGAATAATGAAGTGTCGGTATTGATGAGAAGCTGATAATTTAGTAAAAAATGACTATATATATATTTTAATTTTTCTAAAAATATTAGAGGCGTAAATAGGTATTTTGGAAGTGAGGCGGGACAAAATTGGGTGTCAACATTGGGTATAAACCCTAAGTGTTCAATTCCAAAATTCAATGCTAAAAGTGGAAGATATATGATTAATAAGCTTAGATTAGTCAATATCTAACATAAACATCACCAATTTATCATTAAAATCCTAGGGACAATGTTCTTCCAAAACCTTCTTTGAACTCCAATCACCATGGGTTTATTAAGGGAAAAAGGGGAATCTAACATGAGAATGGATTAAAGGAAGAATGAAGAAATGAGTAAGATTTACCTCCAAGATTCTCCTTCAATTATCCTTCAGAGCAGTTTCTTCAAGCTCAAATATCGAAATGGGACATAATGACGGTCTAAGGGTTTTTAACACTTCATTAACTTTACAAAACTGCCCGTTACCCGCTTTAGCGGCACTAGGACTGCCTGTCACACCCCGACCTCACTAGGGTGTGATGGGCACCCGACCCTTACTTAGGGCCGAGCGAACCCTCAGACTCTTGGTACACATAAAATCACGTCATATTTTTTTTTAAATCAAATAATAAAGTACATAGCAAAACTTTTCTTTCAGAAAAATTCTTTCTCGTGGCCCTCAGGCCGAACAAATTTGTGAACATACAAAATTCATTACATACACAGACCGACAACCAACACCCACAACACTGTCTGCAAAGTCTCTAACCAGATTCCGAGCGCATAACATACAGACTCTGACTCGGCAGCACTCCAGGAATAAATGGAGCTTGCCATCTGTGCTGAGATATCTTCCATCTGTCCTCACCTCAACTGGGAGTACCTGCGCGGCATGAAACGCAGCCCCCGAAGAACAGGGGGTCAGTACGGAAATGCACCGAGTATGTAAAGCGACCATGTAACAATATAATCAAAACCCGAGCCAGAAGTATAGAAGTACAACAGGTAGGATCGGACCCGAGTCCGAAACAGAAATACAGAGTGTGTGTGCAGGACCACGACATATATCATAAGCACGGGGTGTAGCCGTCTGAATCGTGATATGAAACAGAGGCACACAGCTTAACTGATAGGATCATCGTGCGGATCGGGGCACAGAGTGCGACTGACATACCCGCAACCAAAGCTAGGGGTGCAGAACTATAGCCGACTGAATCATAGTCCGGCTCAGTCATACAGAAGCAACACCGACAGAATCATTCTCTGAATCAACTGTCTAGAAGTGTAACAGGCAGAACCATGCATACAGAATCATAACTTACACAAGTACAGATAATATACATTTATATCAGGTTTCGGCCCTTTAATGAGGGGCGCAGTAGACAGTGCAACGGAGTGTGCACGAATAACCAGGATGCCACAATGTCACCTCTGACGTGCAAGTCACACACAAGAGGTTCCGGCTGACGAATACGGCAATTAGAATGCCAAAATGCTTTACTTTCTTTTGAAAATCATTTTTGTTTCATGCATACAAAAGAATCAAACGCACACTTACCGCGGCCATAAGTCCAGCGGTCGCCATCACGCATACCGCGGCCAAGTACCCAGCGGTCATTATCACACATACCGCGGCCAGGGGTCCAGCGGTCACAATCACACATACCGCGGTCAAGTATCCAGCGGTCACAATCATACATACCGTGGTCAAGTATCCAGCGGTCACTACCACAATTTCGACATACCGCGGTCAAGGGTCCAGCGGTCTATGTCGGGCATAATCACAAGTGCGGCAGACGCGGTCAAGGGTCCAGCAGTCAATGCCACACGTCCGGCATGACGCGGTCAAGGGTCCAGCAGTCAATGTCGGACACGCCGCGGTCGAGGGTCCAGCGACCAATATCACATATGCGCATATTCACATAACCGGCCCGGGACTCGGTAAAACAGAAAATAACCATACAGGATACCAAATCACTACTTCCCAAACATAAATCACACGTGCCAAGATCATGCGTCACACAAGATTCAGGAATGCCAAAATCGTATATCAGAAAATACAGAAGATAAGTAGTTTATCCAAATTATCAGGGTAAGATTTTCAAAACGGTTTAGATGTCAAAAATATTTTATAAGGCTCATAAAGGTGGTCATAGCACCTATCGTATAGTGAACAGCATAATAACCAGGAGCTACATGTGAGCTCCGGACAAAAGTGAGCTGGCTAAAGCCATTCCGAAGATATCAAGGTTTCTGTCTCCACAATCGTTTCAATAAACATTAAATCAAACTCAGAATAGTTAAAATAACTCCCGTTTAGTAGTCGGAACAATAACCATAAGTTCCCTTGACTTATCGTACAAGAATGAAACAAACAGGACCATAGAAGAGAAGTCGGGGATAGCGGGCCCACCTCGGGTCAAGTCGAGGTGGCAGACATGAATCACGCACATTATACTCTACGGAGTCACCCAGGAAAGTTTCAGAGCGATCGGATTACATTTGTGAAAGTTACGGATGCTTAACCATTTTTCTAACAAAATGCACCTTTTGTAGTTCAATTGCATTGAATGAATAGTACCAAAAATCAATCTCGGATTTCTATGAGCAGAATTGCCCCCGAGGCTCACATCTCAACCTAGTATGTCTAGGACATGCCAAAGAATGAAGGGGAAGGCTTTACATACCTTAGTTGCGCTCTACGCTCGTCCAGACTCGATTCCCGTTTCGTCCAAAATCTGCAAATGGTCACTTTTACCAATTGTCAAATTCAAGCCTTAAGGGCCCAACTTAAGCACATACTTGCCTACCGAAATTTCGGTAGCATTTCCTTTATAAATATAGCATCCCCGAGAAACATTTCGGCTCAAATAATAGCGATAACAACCCAACAGCATCAACAAAGTCAACAACCATTACAATATAGCACAATATAAGGCAACTAGCTCTATTTTCCGACATAATGCACTAACGTCCATTCCGACTTCACACTTCCAAACTAAGCTCAATATTTTCATATTCATCACTAATCAAGATCATCACCATATAGGTTAGAAGCATTTCATATCGTTTTCACAAAATATTCACACGATATACAAGATATACAATTTTCCACCAAGATCATATTTCATCCAAAACTTCTAGTCTTTGGCATACATATCCATAACATGTTTCCACCTTCCAAATCCATCAATGATCATCATAATCATATCCTTAACAACTCCATTTTCATAATGTCATAAAATCATCATAAAACGACATAGACTTCTACTTTCCATTTCAATGCAAACTTATATCATTTCATCTTCATTTATATTGCAAGCATCACATTAACACAATTAACATATTAAACAAAAGTGATTTATTTCCATTCCAATTTCAACATCACACGACCAACCTACTCATTTCCCACTTCAACCAAATTCATTCCACTTTCATTCTCAATGCAATTTCCACAATTATCACAACTAGAATACAACATAAATTTCCATTCATCACATGCACACATTAATACACACACGACCACACATGGGTATGCACTCCCACTTTGCAAACTTCTATATTTTCATGAATTCTACTCATTTCCATATACTACAACACAAACAAACCTTCATAACTTAATAATATGGAATGAATTCTTACCTTTTCTCTTCAACTTCTTCACTCAAATATGTTGTCCCATTGAAGAAACTAGTGCCCTTTCTTCCCAAATAATTGCACCATGTTGTAGAGGGACCTTGAATTAGTGCAAATACCACAAGAAAAATATTTTGGAAGCAAGATTTCCAAGACCCAATTTCTTAGGGTCTTGGCCGAATGGCTTGCCCCTTTGTTCTTCATCTTTTTTTTTTTGTTTTGTTTCTTGATCCTTCTAATGGCTAAGTGTATATATATAATATGAATACTTTGATTAGTGACCACATGGAAATCACATGACCATTTTATGGGTTTGGGCCATGCTTTGGCCGGCCACCCTCTTCAAATTGGGCCTCCATTTTCTTATTTATTTTGAGCCCAATAATAATAATTCTCGTTTTGTAATTCCCGAAACTAATTTTCAAAATTCCAATTTTTGCCCTTGGCCTTCCTCCGTGTTTCCACACCAATATTTTTCATGAACAACACACCCATATGTGAATTCAAATCAACATATGGCCTTATTCCTTGCAAATCAAAATCATTCAAATTTTCCCGAACATGCGAAAGTACGGGATATAACACTGCCCCAGCGGCAATGACCAAAAGTCATTGACTGCTCCAACGCTGCCGGTGCCGCCAAAGCGGGCACCAGCCACCAGAAAACTCCCAAAGTCTCACAATTCGATCCAATTTTCCGACTAGTTCCCGAGGCCATCTGCTCATATACCATATACATAGACACACATAAAAACGCGCTACGAACACGCCCGCGGCCTCGAAATTCCAAACAGAGGTCTCGTTGACTAAGTCAACTTCCGATGCCTTAATCCCAAATTCTCCACCTAAGTCCCGGAATGCATCCAAGTGCATTGGGAACCGAACCAAATACACACACAAGTTCTAAACGACCATCCGGGCCTCTCAGAATCGACGGAATTCCGACAAAGGTTCGTTTGCCCAAAAGTCAACTTTGGGTCAATTATTTTCACTTTAAGCCTATATTTTCACAAAAGTTTTCCGAATCCGATCTAGGCACCTCGGGAAGCGTGTCAGCGATCCCTTCGGGTCAAAAGTGAGCTAATCAATGCTCGGGAACAAGAGAAAATGCCTAAAAGACTATAACGGCTAAACGGGTCGTTAAATGATATCCTCTGATTTTTTTTTTTACAACCATCTCAGAATAATGTATTTATGCCAATTGATCATTGTTGTTCATAAGAACGTCACAACAGATCATCATTAAGAAAAAAAAAACACTTGTGAACACAAGCAAGTCTTACCAATCTGTTAAAATTTGTGAATAATTTAACAAGATGGGTGAAATGACGACAATATCAAATCTTATCAATGCATAATTTGAACAACACAAACTAGTATTACTAATTCGGCAAGACTTGTGAAAAATCTAAAAATAGGTATAACGAAGATTGAACTTAAAGTCATGCCTCGCCTGATATGACTTGTGAACAAGATAAATTTGTTAATCCGACAAAATCTGTGAACTGTTTTAGATAGGTAAAATGGATATTGTACTTAAAGTCATGCTCCACTCGATATGACTTGTTAGCACACAAGTTTACCAATTCAGCAAAACATGTGAATATTTAGGGATATAGAATGAATATTGTATTTAAATACATGCCTCGTTCAACATAACTTGTGAAGAAAGCAAATATATCGATCCGACAAAATTTAAGAACAAATAAAAAATAGGTAGAATAACATAACTAATGGAGGTTATATTTATATAGTCATGCCTCTAATTATTTGACATTTTAGTAAATGAAAATGGGGCAAAATTCCTTATTTACTTCGCCTATAAAAGAAGGCTGACTTCCTTTTCAGTCATTATTTTCAAAGCAGTTGCAATAGAAATTTACATACTATACTTTGTTTTATTCTCTCGTTCGGTGGAGTGACACATGGCGGATGCTTATTGGAGGTACAGTGGCGGTGGGCAGCACGCGCCGCCGGCGGGGGTGGCTCTTCCACCTCTTCTCGCAAAACGTCCTCGCACCGAATTTGGTATCTAAATTAACCCCCCAAACTCTCGTTATGTTTAAATAGTTCAAGATTTCAGTATATTTTTTCTCATTTGAATGGGTTCTGTAAAATCTAGGGTTTATTCATAGACATTTTCAGTCAAGAACTTACTTTTATGCCTTTTTGTGTGGTTGGGTGATAGATATGGTGTCTAAATCAAACCCCACACTCTCGTTATGTTTAATTAATTAGAGATTTCGGCATAGTTTTTTCTCATTTAAATTAAATAGGGTTTATTCATTTACTTTTTTCAGTCAAGAACTTGTTTTTATGGATTTTCGTGTGTCTAAGATATGGTAGAAAATAAAAAATTGTAGTGTTTGGTTATTGGTATCTAATCAACTCCCACTCCCGCTTTCTTTGTGTTTTAAAGAATTCGAGATTTCGGCATAATTTTTTTTACCTTTGAATTGGTTTGTAAAAGCTAGGGTTCATTAGTGCACTTTTTTCAGTCAAGAACTTGTTTTTATGGATTTTCGCGTGTCTAGGGTGATAGATATGGTAGGAAATACAAAATTGTAATGTTTGGTTATTTGTATACCTAAAGCCGAAAATGGCAAAAAAGATCTTATATCTAAATCCAGTCCCTCACTCGCTTTGTGTTTAAATAATTCGTGATTTCGGTATAATTTTTCTCGTTTGAATTAGTTTGTAAAATCTAGGGTTTTTATGGATTTTCTGTGTCTAGGGTGATAGATATGGTAGGGAATAAAAAAAATTGTAGGGTTTCGTTATTTGTATACCTAAAGCAGAAAATGGCGAAAAAGATCTGATATCTAAATCAAGTCCCTCACTCTCTGTGTTTAAATAATTCAAGATTTCGTTATAATTTTTGTCATTTGAAGGTGTTTGTAAAAAGCTAGGGTTTATTCATGCACTTTTTTTTCAGTCAAAAACTTATTTTTAGGGCTTCGAGTGTGTCTGGGGTGATAGATATGGTAGGAAATAAAAAAGTGTAGTGTTTGGTTATTGGTATACCTAAAGCGGGTAGCGAAAATATATGATTGCTATATTAGGTATCTAAATCAACCCCCACACTCTCGTTATGTTTAAAATAATTCGAGATTTCGGTATAATTTTTCTCATTTAAATGAGTTTGTAGAAGCTAGGATTCACTTATGTTTCAGTGAAGAACTTACTTTTATGGCTTTTCGTGTGTCCGAGGTGATAGATATGGTAGGAAATAAAAAATTGTACTGTTTGGTTATTGGTATCCCTAAAGCGGAAAATGGCCAAAAAATTTGATAGATATGTTAGGTATTGGAAGAGTACTCACCAAAAGTGATTTTCGGTGTTGCAGAAGTAAGAGGAGAAATAAGAAATTCTAGTATTTGTTTATAGTCTGCTAAAAGCGGAAAATGGCAAAAAAATTTGATACTTATGGTAGGGATTGGAAGCATACTCAACTAGAGTTTATTGGTGTTATTGAAGTAAGAGGACGACAAAAAAATTATAGCGTGTCACTGTTTTCAGAACGAACTAATGAGAAAATAATATCGAATAAGCTATAACAAAGGGAGCAATTGGTTATAGGCCCCCGAAAGCGGTAAATGTTCAGATAATTGATAGTTAAGTTAGGGATTGGAAGAATAATCATCAAGAATGTCTTGGGTATTATAAAAGTAAGTGGAGGAAACAAAATGTTATAGTATATGTTTGTAGTCCCCCTAAACTGGGGAATGAAAAAAATGGCTTAATACTAGAGCTTTTCTTTTTTTGTCTTTATACATTAGATGACCCTTTGTGATGTATGGGCTTATTTACAGCGGTTAATTGAACCTATAATTTTCTGTTGAGGTTGACAGTCAGTGTAAAACTAGTTTACAATGGCATATAGTGCAATGAAAAATGGGCACATCACATTGTTGCCTGGATGTGAGGGAGTATGACCAAGGATTCCTGCATCATGAATAATTGACACCCAGTGTGGTTCAAGATAGGAAATGATTCCCCATCATGGACAGATGACGGTAAAAGACGACAGTCCAAGGGAGTTTGGATTTGAGGTAGGTAGTTCGAACATGGGCTCTTTGGTACGATTACTTATGCCTTAAAAGGAAAGAGAGTTGGTATTGACTGCCTACAAGAACTGAATGTAAGGGGAAAAAGGTTAAGAGTGATTGGCAACATGTGTTATAAATTGGTATTGTGGATCGAAAAAAATAGAAAACCGGTGATTATTATTGTAGAATCTAGAATTAGGCATAAAGTTGTTGAGGTAAGGCGAGATGTGTATTTTTTTTTTTTTTTTGGTTATTTCTTTGGTTAATCGACGAATAGAAAGTTTCTGCAGCAAGTAAAATCTTTGCCATGACAACAGCGAGATGTGTATTTTTTTTGTTATTTATAAAAGAGGTGAATTGTGGTGCTTGTGATGGTGAAGTACTTGATTTTTAAAGGTGTATTTATTGCTGATTCTATGCCTTGCATGGTATGTACGTGCTGAGTGAAAAGCTAAAGGCAGATGGAAACATTTGCATGAGAGGAATTACGTGGGGCAGCACCAACGAAACGCTTCGCCGCGTTTATGAATACATGCAAATAGCGCTCAGACCTACAATCTCTTGAAATTCTTGTAGACCTAGGGTATAGTAGGGCACAAAGGAAGAAAAAGATTTATATAGGCAATAACAATTACTCCCTCTTTCCCGATTTATGTGACACTTTTCTTTTAGTATGTCCGAGAAAGAATATCACCTTTTTATAGCTAGAAATAATTTAACTTTAGAGTTTCCATTTTACCCTTAATGAGATGATTCATAGCCACAAAAATGTCTTAAGGCTTTTCATAGACTACAAGTTTCAAAAATCTTTTTTTTTTTCCTTTTTAAATAGGGTGCCCAGTCAATGGTGTCGCATAAATAGGGACGGGGGGAGTAGTTGAGATTAAAACTTTTAGTCATATTAGTATGTCTACTTTTAATGTTTTTTAGCAGTCTTTTAGTCGTGTTAGAGGTTTACGTGGCAGTAGAAAATGCAGAGAATTTCTAATGCAAGAGAAACTGAGTTTTATGATATTGGGCCGAGATCGTTTAAATGGAGTGACAGTTTTAAACTGAAAAGACCGGCTGAACCGATTTTTTTTGTTTTGTTTGTTTTTGTTTTTCTTTTCCAGTTTTCCGGTAGGTTTGGTTTAGGATTTTAAAACATCAGTGTTTGGTTTTAAAAAAAGCCTGATTACACTGAATAATCGAACTTAAATATGCTTATGGGACATATATGGAGAAACAAAAGTTTTGGGACTTACTTATTTTCTGTAAGACTATATTTTATTTATAAATTGCCACTCATGTTTGGTGGTTTTTGATTTAAAAAGAAAAAAAAAGTTGTCTTGGCACACAATTTTGTGCTTCCTTCTCTCTTTCTGCAATTAATTTCTTTTGGTATTTTCCCTTTTTAGATGCTCCAAGTGGTCCTGCGTATCCTGGCTATTATGGACGTGATGATGAAAGGGGAATGCCTCGAGTCACCGGAGGCGCAGATCCTATCGAAACATCCTATGAGCGCTACCTCCGTAGTGGGGTACTTCATTTTTATTTCCTTTTGAGCTTGGTTCCTTGATACTTTAAAGGTCTAATATAGTGGTAAATTTTCAGCCAATTTCCTCCCATGTTGCCAGTGAGCCGGCACGATCCATGAATAGTGGAATTAGTGGACATTCTGTTGAAGATCCACGTGTTATGGGCATTCGGGGATCTGACCCGCTAGCTTTAAAAAGCAGGAATGCTGGAATGGTAGGTGGCAGACCAGAAGTTAGCCTTCCTCCGGATGCTAGCAGTACATTGTTTGTAGAGGGTTTGCCTGCGGATTGTACAAGAAGAGAGGTGTCACGTATCCTTGTGGTCTGCTTCTCTGTTTTATTGTTATACGACCCATTCTGGGTTTTCCCTTGACTTTAGTTTTTGCAGATATATTCCGCCCTTTTGTAGGTTACAAAGAAGTGAGACTGGTACCAAAAGGATCAAGACATGTAAGAATACCTTTTACATCTTATCAATGCCTAGTTCTATGTACTGTTATTTTGGAATTCACTGCTCTATCAACTTTTGCAGGCTGGAGGCGATCCTTTGATTCTTTGCTTTGTTGATTTTGCGAGTCCACTTCATGCAGCTGCTGCAATGGATGCCTTACAAGGTGAGCTTGTCGCACCCTTCTATCTTCATAACGCCCTTGTGTAACTGCTAATAATATGGTTAGCTTTCATATTCTTTCCCCATTTGGTAGCCTGTAAAAAGAATTACTACTTCCATCCCAATTTATGTGGCAATGTCTGGATGAGCTGGCTATAAATCATCTCATTACGGGTAAATGAGAATTTTAAAGTTAAATTGTTTCCCAATATAGAAATGTGACATTCTTTCTTGGACAGAAAAAAGGATAGCGTGCCACATAAATTGGTAGAGAGGGAGTATAAGATTGATGTTTTCAGAGTTTAAACAAGAACAAGAAAACATGTCCTTTGCTTCTACGTTGCCATATTAAAAATAACTAGCATTTTTGGTGGATCAAAATGGTTGGAAGAGCAGTTTCTTTTTACAGGTTTGTCTGCCAATGGTATAATTCTTGATTGTATGTGATCTAGCATTTAGTAATCTTTAAGAACCGGGAAGTGAGTCAAGTACTAATGGCTTCTTGATGACCTACCTAGGTTTTTGGCTTCTTTATTTCACTAGATGCACAATATACCCAATACTTAATACCTTTTCCAGTATGTAATATAATTATATTCTTGCCTTTATGGAACATACGAGGTTCCGGTGCTCCGTAGGCAAAAGTCACTTTGTAGCCTAATAACCTCCCAAGGTGTTATAGTTTTATTGTACTGTATTCTGTCCTTTTTAGGAGTGAGTAATCCATAGCAATCCTGTCAAATTGCGCCCAAAGTTGTGATTATCTACAGAAACCTCCCAAATAGATTACTCACTCCTACACTCGTACTCTTATTTACTATTCATAGAAATCTTATTCTTCCAGGCCTTTTTTTTTTTTTTTTGAAACTGGTACTGTTGTATTCCTCAGCATTAAGGATATGCTGGCAACCTCCAAAAAGGACAGTAATGTTCTTCCAGCCTTTTCAGTGCTATACTAACTCGTCTCCTCCATAAGTAGTTCGCTAATATATTTTGAGGAATATTTGTACGTGGGAAGTGACAACCACCTCCTGAATTTACGGAGATCCTTAGACCATTTATTGAGTATCTTTTCTGGATCTCTTTCAAATGTATTTCACCTCCTCACACAGTGTGAGTTGTGGTTGAACCAGTACTCCTTTTTTACTTTTTTATTTCCAGAGCTCTTGGTAAAAAAACTTCTCCATGAATATTGAGTGCTGGTTGTAGAGAATTCTCAAGTTTTCATTAGGATAGCACTAAACAAAATGCGGTGTACTGTGAATATTCCAAAAATATAAGGCGGAGAAGTGCTGGGAAATAGTAGCTCTGTAAATTACCTAACCTCTTAAGTACTATGCTGTGCTGTTTCTGGGCAAAGGTCTAGTGCTTATCAATTAGTTTATAAACAGTCTTCCCTTCACCAATTGTCAACTTTTGGCTATCATTATCTAATATGACGAAGTCTAACGATTAACTGAGGAAAGTAATGAAAGATCATGATTCCGTGCTGAAGGATCTGATGTATTATTGGCTGGCGGAAATGTATTTCATTTGATGCATGGTGCTGCTTTTCTGCTCTAGGTTTTTCCCTTTTTCCGTTGCTGCTTCTTTTTCCTTTTTCGTGCACTACTCTTTTGGGATTGAGGTTAGTTGACTAATTGCTTGCTCTTTTGGCATTCCCTTTAGGCACCACTAATTATGCAATACTTGTCATTGTAAGGTCTTTTGGCTTATTACAGACCCAATTCCTGGCTTGTCAACTATCCTTCGATATTGCCAAAAGTCAAAAGATTTAATGGTGCTATAGAACTCTAACTAAGATGACTTTTTGTGCAATGAGCTGTAATTTAGTTATCGGCTTGTAGAATTATCCTGCAAACCAGTTGCCATGAAATATATATAATTTCTGGAACTGAAAAGAGGGAAAAAAATGGAAAATGATGGTGATTCTTGGTGAGCCTTTAACTTAAATCTGCTTTTCTCTACCCAAAGTTACAGATAAACATTGATTGAAGCTGGCACTGCATGCTTAATAATTTGGGGAATATTATATTGGAATTTACATAAGCTCCAATTTTGACTCCTCTTTGGACCAAGAAATTGTTTATGCAGTCTATTAACTTTTAATCTCTTATTCACAAAGTAAATCTTTCAAAGTCTTTTTGTAAGACCCAAATATATTTTTGACAGCTCATGATGGTTTGTGGGAAGAAGCCATTTTATATACGTACATTAAGTGTGATGATCCTTCAGGCAAATGTTATATACATTTAACAAGTTTAGTTTGTCTTGGCGTTGCTGTCTCCAAGGGCTCATTCTTAGAATTTAGGCTTACTCCTTCCCCCGTGCACGACTCTAGTGGTTAATTTATCACTTCTTCTGTATCCCTTTCATCTTATTTTGTGGTGTGAATTGCATGTTAAAGTTTCGGTCTTCTGGCAAGTTTAAAGGGATTAAAATTTCATAAAGTTGAAAGACATCTGCAAGCTGCACTCTTGCGCAGCTCTGCACGTGCCTTTGACTCTTTCATAGCCTGGTGAATACCTCGTCATTTCTTCGGTTGGTTGCATGCTGAACCTTTTGATGCTTGAAAGCAAACCCATAGCCAATTGTTGGACAATGTATATAATGTCGCATGTTTGCTGGTGTACATTCAAGTCGTTAGTGAAATAGAAATTTGTTGCGTTGGTGAGGTAGTAAAACTAAATCTTGCAGGTTATAAATTCGACGAGCATGACCGTGATTCGGTCAGCTTAAGGCTGCAATATGCTCGCAATCCTGGTGCGAGGTCAGGTGGTGGGAATCGCGGAAAACGTTGAAACTATGCGTCTTTACAGGTGATATGTTAGACTCCCGTGCGCTTGACCCTTTATTATCGATGGCCACAAGCCCCATAACATATGGTACAAAGTTCATAGATCAAAACTAAATTGTGGAACTATACTTCTGTGTAGGACTTGCCCAAGTGTGGAGATTTATGATACTTAGACGTTATGCCGGCTTTGGAGTTTCGTGTGCGACGTGTTTCTCTGATCGGATGCTTTTGTAGGACCAGCTTGTAATTTGTGGGTTTACTTTATTCGGGGGAGGAAGTGATAGTTGCTAAAAAGCGTTTAGCTTTCGTTTCAACCTCAATTATCTGCCTCGACTTACTGGACCCATGCGTTGTTAAATTTCGCATCCTGACGGACAAACGATGATTCACCTGAATCTTGCATATACGATGTTATTATGTATGTGTAATGTTAAGTGGAGCTGCTGCTTAGAAGTTTTAACTTGTTTGATCATGCCATGAATCTTTTGAATTCCTATTTAAATTCGCCAGACAACTTATGGTTTAGTAGACATTTCAGGGAATCATATGATGAGCCATTAACTTGTGCTCTGGTGATGAAAGAAGTGGGAGGCTTTTCGTGTTAATTTTGATTGATTGCTATCATTTAGGCCGGGAGACTTTTTTAAGGTTGACGGGAACGAAGAAAGAAAATCCTATCCTTGCTAGAAAGTGTCTGTGCCTTCCCATGGTTCCATTTCTTGATGGTTTGGGTTACCTTTCTGGTAGGTGTCAGTGCAACTATTTTGGGGTGGGAGATGGCGCTGGTGGTGGGGTTTCATTTGGAGTCAATGAAAGCACTTACGATTGTACTTTTAGAGTCCCATGTTCCTTCTCTGTGTATTCTAATGACTATGAGGGCGAAATATTAGTAGAGTCGAGGCACCGGCACCTCTGGAGGTGCCCCCCTTCCTACGCCAACGGGTTTTGAATGACCTCGCTCTCACGGTCTAAGTTGCTCGGACTCGGGTGCGGATCTAGTGGTCGAATTCTTCATGATCTAAATTTTAAGATTCGGGGATACATATATGAATACGGGCGAGGGGATTCGGCTAAAAATAATTTAAATATCTAAACTAGTATTATAAAGCCTAAATTATGAGATATTTTGTGAAAACTTGAGGAGAATCCCCGAAGGAGATAAAAGGAATGACAGAGAAATTTTTGTTTACAAGGTATTCCATTTACCTCAATTTCACTTTAGCTTTTGTTTTGATTACATAAATCTTTGTATTTGTCCAGAATTTCTCTGTCGATTTGGGTCAAAGTACTCAAAATCGGTTGACCAGATCGGATATGGATCCCACACCCATGTTGTGTCGACACGGGTGTTGTACCGAAAGTGAAGAGTCCGAACAACTTAGCTCACGGTTAAAAGTGGTTAACTATCTCGGAAAAATTCATATCTTCCATCTAAAGACGTGTCTACTTTTCTAATAGAGTAGTATTTTCATCCATGCATGCCATCAACTATCGCTATGATTGCTATCTGTTTATTTTCTTCATTCAGGGCTCCTTAGTGTTCTTGAAATTTGCCGAGTCAATTTAATCCAACTCATACATTGTTATGTAGTTCAAGTTGAGTTATTTTATATTGGATTCATGACGTGGTGCTCCTGCTTCAAAGTTTCCGCACCATGTGCTCATTCCATTACAAAGCAATGGATTGCCTTTATTTTTTCTTGTTCATATTAAAGCACGATCACGTTTGATGGTATATATTGTTGAACTTTTCGCAATATTTGACTAATGAGTGGATTTGCTTAAAGCCTGGAGTCGGAAGCTCACGTGAGTGAAATACTTGAGAAAAAAAGAGAGGAGAAAATACATTGGCAGATGACTTGGATCATTTATATTTCCCGTTTATTTTTTTTGAAAATCCATGTAAGTTATTAATATCAAAACTAAAAGGAAACGGAGGAAAGCATCACCCAGTAATAATTCCCACCAAAATATTAAAACAGAACAGTTAATGAGGGCTAATTTTTTCTTTTAATCGGGAAGTTTTATTGTTTATTGTGTAAAAAGTTAGTTTGTTCATAAATGAAATTGATGAATTTATTCAACTATCAAATACTACTACTATTGCTTATTTAAATAGTCGGAACGGTTATAGTGAATCACCCCACTTTTGACTAGTGATTTTTTTTTTCCGTTTGTCTAATACAAGAAGTGTCCTACTAAACCACGTTCCTTGCTTAGTCCAATGAATGCACTCACCAGCTAATTTCGATGGGTTAATGTCTGGACAGAATATCCAAACTAGTAGTACTCCGTTCTTTCCCAGCCTAATTCCGTAAATCTAAATTTTGAAGTAACTTTGGTTAGAGGCGATTTAGGATTTCATACCGTTACTTGAAATAGGCGAAAATATATTATGGTAAATACATTTTAAGATTTACCATCCTTGCATTTACATTGCCTGAGCAAAAAACAATGGGTAGCAACAAGCTGAATTCTCCTCTTACTCTCATCTGTAAATCCGTCCTCTTTTAATACAACAAAATATCTTTTGTACAAGTCATTTAGAGCAACTACTCGTTTTTCCTTCTTAATTATCTTTTGTAGAGGCTAGGTGACTGAATGTGATCACTTGTAGTGAATGTATAGCTAATGTTAGTTTGTGATCTAGCAAGTGAATGTATAGCAAATGTTAGTTTGTGATCTAGCTCCGAGTCCCAATTGAGCTAGTAGTTTTGTACAGATACATTTTGGTTGAATGAAAACTTCAAGCTTTTACCCAAAATAAAAAATATATACTACAAAATAGCTACCAATTTTATGAAGAAATATTAAAATAGATGCCTGATTTCTCTTTGAAGGTCTAGAGGAGAGTTATTCATGATCGACTTAGAAGAAGATTTGGCCATGGAGACAGCAGTGGAGTGCCAAGAACTTTGATCCAACAAATGCTGTGCTTTCACAGAATGGGGCTTACTGGGATCGATTCTTCTCTCTTGCTCTCTTTTTCTATAGAGAGCATCTGGTGATTGAAAAATGGACGTTGGGTGTAACTCAACTTCAAAAGCTAGTTCAACAGGTGAGAATCGCCGTAAACCATACAAGAAGACCAAATGACCACATCCCCAACGATGTGAGATATCCAAACATATGGTAAACACGATGTTTAAACTATGGCTAATGTGGGCTTTATCTGTTTATGCAACTCATATATCAAGTGCTCTTATGCTTTATTAGAAGAGATCACTTTGTTTTGATTGACGTAAAGTTTTTTCAAAATTTATCCTTGCTCGAGTTCTACCAATTAAAAGTCTCAAATACCTTTTTTATTGGTCGGAACCTGTTAAATATACTTAATTTTCTTATTGGGTTGTTTAGGAATTTATGCATGCTAAATTTTAGGAGGTTCTGATTGGTGAATGATCAGAAGCTTGTTAATTGTCTAGGTAGCTAATATAAGTTCAGAGAGACGATGTTCACATGGCCATAATTTAATCACTGTTTTAACCTTCTTGTTCTGCAGATTGATAACTTTTGGCTGGGATAATATCTTCCTGAAGCACCAGCAGGGTGAGCCAGGAGAGATGACATTTTAGTTCCTTATTCAGGTAGCAGCCATTACAGTTTTAGCTGATGCAATGTCAGTATATTGTGTCATTGACATTTTGGTTTTAAATGTCTATGGTGGAACATATAGTGGATATATTATTTTGGTTTAGCTTTTAGAATGATTAGTTGTACAAATGTTTCTGAAAAAAATTATCGAGCATAAGTTTTAATGTACGAATCCTTTCTGGTTTTGTACCATATGCTGGACGCAGAGACGGAACTATAGTTGTCCAAGGGGAGTCAATTGACACCCCTTCGCCTGAAATTATTATGTGTAGATGTGTCATATTTTGTTTTTATGCATATCTACTGTATGTTTAATTCCCTTGACTTCTTCATGTGTCTACTTCTTTATATTTTGAATCCGTTATTAAAAATCTTGTTCTGCCACTGGCTGCAGGATCTACACGTAAAAGAGAAGGGACCCAAGGGCCTAAGGGTGGCATAACTTGAAATGTTCTTCCTCATAGCCTCTAATTGCAGCTTTGCATACTACATTTTTCCTGGTCATTTTCTTTCAAATGTTGATCACATTTCTTGGATTTGTTAATTCTGTCCTGTTTCAGCAAGGGTTCTAGGGTTTTGGATATTTGACTGGTTATCAATTGCATTCTACCAGCAAGTCGTCTGGATGGTTTCATACTTGTAAAATTGTAATGTATGTGTCCATCCTTGTAATATAGAACTCTACAGCCAAAAATTTCTCAACTTCTTTGGTAGTATCTTAAGCTGGATGAAGCTATGTCCATATATATATATATATAAAACCAGCCTATGTGCAATCTGACGCTTTATTTGCTGATGTTTGTACTGAAATCTGAATTTGATCACTTGCATCCATTTTTACGCATAACATATCCATTTTAAGTCTCAAGATTGCATAGCTTCAGTATGTGATGTACATCAATATAAACGAGGCATACATAAAATTAACATCTCGGATTAGATCAAATATAGCTTTATAATCTTAAGTTTCTCCACTGGGAAGTGGTTCATTAATAATGCTTTATTAACAAATTACGTTGACAAATCTTAACATCCCAAACTCTTATGAAAGTCATTTAATATTTTCAAGAAATCCTTATTGTTGAGATCTTTTCCTTGAACCTTTGATAAATTCATTCATAATAATTGTTATCCCCAACAATAAGCTGCCATCAGTATATACAAAACGAAGAATCAATCAGTATGTTAGCAACATTGCAAATCAATAATGATAATATGCGATGCTACACTAATTAGGATAAAAAAAGTAGTTCAACTAGACTGGTGGAGTTTATGCAAGTTCATAAAGAGCAAGACTAGTTTGCGTACATGTCTGCATCGACTGTCAAAAGCATAAAGGCCTAGAGACGGTTTTATAAAATGGGTAAAGATTAACAATGAAGAGAACTGCATCATTGTATCGCATTTTCTATTTTGAGGCTATTGTGAGAGTTATTCAAATAGTTGCTTAAGTATTTTAATCATTGGGAAAAAAAAAGGCTTTAGCAGAGGTATTCATTGTGTTCCCTGCAGTCAATGCATAAATTATCTATATATTGAAGGAGCACTCATTAGATTTAAAAAACAGTCATATGAAATTCTACATAAGTGTTAAATCATATTTACAGGCATGACATAAATTAATTTCACAGTACTAATCATGCTTGTGATCTGTACTTATTAGTTCATTTCTTAAGAAGAGGAGTACTTTTTAAAATATGTTTAATGTGTTTATCTATTATTGTTGGCTAAGACTACCATGCTTCGGAAAATTGGCTAATCTAAGCATATATTTTATTAACTATCCCATTAAAAATGACAAAGATTTCCACAGAATATCCAACACTTTGAATATGTCTACAGCAACGTGGCCAAGGAGAGAAGTCTAGCAAAATATGAGGTGCAGGGAACTTGTAAGGAAAAGAAAGAAAACAAGTTTTTGTACCACATCGCATAATAGATACGATGGAGGCTGAAGAAGGAAGTATAAAATTGGGCCAAGTAGGCTGAAGAAACTTACTTACCTGGACGGGGTCAATGGGTGATCAACAAGGCCTATGGCCTAGGCTGGTGACCTTCATTGCACTTTGAAGGGGTGCCCGCCTAAGGTCGGCCCAAGTGGTCGAGCCTACGTCATAATTTGTGGCAGAGGGGGCCAGCGTTCGCGCGGCCCCTACCAAGTCTAGTTCAGTCTTTGGCCCAACTACCTACAACCCAAATGTGTGTTTTTAAACCCAGACGCCGTGTCAATATTTTACTTAGGATCTTTTGGCCTAAAAGTGAGGCACAAGGCGAGAAGTAAATAATAATGAAATCTATAGGTTTTCTTTTATGTGCTTCAAAGAATACGGATAATCCTTTAATTTCCATTATGCTTCAATTTTTATTTTCCATCAGTAAACAGAGGGAGAACTTTAGAAAACAAGTGATTGTTCGTCAAATTAAAGGACCCACCCAATTATTGCGTCTATCACTGAAATACAAGTCAACGTCAACCATTTTCCAAACGGAAAAGGGCCAAATGTACTTCAAATATACCTCTGAAATTATACTATGAGTCTAAATATATTCCTCTACGGTTAAAGTTGATCAAGATGGAGTCAATCCCACGTGATATTGATATTTTAATAAAGTAAATACCATGTGACATGCCACCTCACTAATCAAAGCCATTTTTTTTCTTTTTCCCTTTCTAAACTTACAAGCAAACACTTTTTTTGTCTGAAATTAAAAATTTCCGATAACTTTATTTCTATCGGGAAAGTTGTTCTGTTCCAATACTTCCATCCTGCCCGGACAAAATCCCTACTCCTGTTCCTTTAGCTTCAAGTAGTAATCGTTTTTGCTTTAACTCGATGAAAATCGCTCTTTTTCCGATGGGTCTCTCGCCGGCTCTACTTTCCCTACATCTGACACTTTATCCTCTTTGGTTAGTGAGGTGGCATGCCACATGGTATTTCCTTCATTAAAATATTAATGTCATATAGGATTGGGCTTCACCTTAGTCAACTTTCACAGTAGAGGGGTATATTTGGACCCATAATATAACGACAGGGGTATATTTGAACCCAACGTATAATGAGGGGTATATTTGGCCCTTTTCCGTTTGCAAAATGGGTGAAATTTTTTCTTACTCTCAACTTATAATGTTGTGGGAAAATGAAATTTCCCCCCTAACTTTAAGCAATAGATATCTTATATTTTGATCATTTGAGAAATTACATCATTTTGTTCTTTTTTAATTTACGCTTTTAGTTTCACTCTACAAAAAATTGAATTTTATTTTGTAGTAAACGTAATTGATTAATGGAATCAAATGTAATTACTAGGATTATGCCCTTTGATGAATTGAAAATGCCCAAACATACTCCTAAACATTAAAGGTCCAAATATACAAGAATGTGGCTTCCACCGTTAACATATTTGGACCTTTTTAATTGTTTAGAGGTACATTTGAGACATAAGATAACACTTGTAGCTTCTATAAGCCAATAGATTATATAAGAAAAATCACAAATGTTACCGCTAATTTCTATAGATTTTATACAAGTATTTCTATATTTGTTCTTTAGATGAGTTCATAATCACAATTTAAGAACCACTAAGGGCTCGTTTGGTTGGGGAACAAGTTATCCCGGGATAACTAATCCCGAGATTGTTATTCCACTCTCTATGTGGGATAAAATAACACTCTAATACCAGGATAACTAATCCCGGGATTAGTTATCCCGTGGTTTTATTCCAACCAAACATGGGACAAGATGATACTAATTTTTTATCCCGGGACTATTTTTACTTATCCATCATACCAAACAACCCCTAAGGGTATAATGGGATGGTCGAAACGCCTCAACCATTAACAGGAGGTATCGAGTTAGAGCCCTATTGAATAGAAAATATTTTGGTAGGGAGCTTTTCCTCCTTTTTAGATTAGTAGGGCAAGTGAGTTCTGATAATTATCTTGAAAAACAATTTATAATAAGAATATCATTTCAATTATAGGCGAAAAAGAAACTATAAGAAAGTACATTGGGTTGAGGCCTTGAGGGTGGGAGGAGTGATTAATAATGTGAATGATAAATAGACACATCTTAGGATGTGAGAAGAAAATGTCTCTAGTTCAATGTTAAAAAAGAGAATTTGAAAAATGATCTTCACCTCCAAAATAATGAGCCGATAAGCCTACATTTTACAGTGGTGGAACTAGAAGAAGGAATTGAGACTCAAGTGAATCCCCTACGTCAAAACTTTATAGATGAGTAGGGCAAGTGAGTTCCGACACCAGATGCTTAGATTGAAAAACAATTTATGGTAATACAATTATCATTTCAATTATAAATGAAAAAGGAATTATAAGAAAGTAAATTGGGTTGTGTTGGGGATTGGGGGGTGGGGGAACATTAATAATGTGAATGATAAATATACATAGCTTAGGATGTGAGAAGGAATGTCATAGTTCAATGTTGGAAAGAGAATTTGAAAATTGATTTTCACCTCCAAAGTAATGGGCCAATAAGCCTATATTTTTCCGCGTCAAAAAGTTATACAACATAAATGGCGTAAGAGTAAATTTTTTTGGTTGTTGTATACAAGTTGCTGAATCCATTTGATAGAAGAAAAAATTGTAGTATAGTGCTAAAGAAGATTTAAATTACTTTAAATTACAAGTCCAAATCCACAAATGTTCCAATTTAATTACAGTTTTGCATTTTAATAAATTCCCACCAGTTCTGGTGGTTTTATTAAAAATAAAATAAAAATCTAACACCCTTTGTTAGAATGATTAACTTTTCTATGCAATTCTAGTATATATGGTTCTGCCTTTAAATTACTCCTATAAATTACTCCTATGAGTGGGGTGTCAATGGTACGGTTCGAACGGTTATTTTATAAAATTTATACCATATCAATTTTTCAATTCTTTTATTTTGTATAACCAAAATTAGGCTTTTCAGAACCGTCCCATCATCTCGGTTTTTCTTCGGTATCGGTACGATTCGGTTAATTATTCGGTATTTTATAAAGAAAACGTCATGTAAAAGTCACAAGTAGAAGTTGTACACGATACCATGCATACTTGTATAAGACTTTGGCAAAAACTCTCTAGACATTTTATTGTTTAAAAAGTAAAGAATCAAGCAAACATGAATCACAATAAGAATAGAGATCCATCCCACTATTTTATAGTAGTGTAAGATAATATTAAATAAAGATAAAAAATTTAGATCACACGAGCTGGAAGTAATCAATCAAGATGAGACATAAGAACTAAGTCTAATAAGATTCGATATCCAATAAAAGAATTTAAATCATATGAGAGGAAAAATATCTAATACCTTGTAGCTTGTTACTCAAGATCGTTGGAATACCTTGTAACTTAGTGGTTACCGCTCGAGGTGCTAGAACTAATTAGTTTCAATAGGGGTAACATAGCAAGTTTCGGAATTAGGACTTTAGTGTTAATTACTTGTTGCCGACTTGTAGTCATTTCCATCACCCCAGGCACAGGAAGAAAAAATTTAATGTTTTATTAATTTTAAACTTAATATATAAAATATATTTTACACATATAAATGTGTTCGGTACGGTTGGCATTTTTTTCGGTTTATTTTTATAAAATAAAAAAATCTACCCAATTTTTCAGTATGGTTAAAAATTTATATAAAAATAGTCGATTTTATTAAAAAATCCTAATAATCGGTTAGATACGATTCGATTCGGTCAGTTAAGTCGGTTTTTAAAAAACCATTAACACCCCTACCTATGAGGCAAGATAAATAATAGCAACCCAAGTAATACAGTTGTATCTCTAACTCTTGAGTCAAGATTCGAGTCACACGTAGAAAGGGGTGGACGTTCGATTTTTCGGTTCGGTTTTATCAAACTTCGGTTTGGCTATTTCGAGTTCGGGTTTTTGAAGGTGGACACCGAACACCGAACCGAACTAGTTCGGTTCGGTTCTTTCGGTTTCGGTTTTTTAAAGTTCGGTTTCGGTTTTTTTAATTCGGTTTTTTTGATATAATATTAGAAGAGATTCCATTGACATTAATTCATATTCTCAAAAGCAATAAAACATAAAACTGATAAATTGAAATCAAAATCAAACAAACAGGATACATAAGAACAGAAAACTATAATCATGACATAGGATTACTAGGTGTTATATACATACCGGAAGAATAATTAAGAAAACACATAAAGAACATACATTAATCCTAAAGAGACATCCTAGTTACCTTTCTTTGTTAAGGATATTTGATTTTTTTCAATTGAAGTGGAAAATTAGGGATACAAATGCAAAAGAGGACTTATTACAATTGAGTTTTTTTGCTTTAAACTTAATGGGCCTGGACTATTTTTTTTTTGGATAATGTATTAAATTTCGGTGCGCGTTCGGTTTTTCGGTTCGGTTTTATCAAAGTTCGGTTCGGCTATTTCGGTTTCGGTTTTTTTATGGTGGACACCAAATACCGAACCAAACTAGTTCGGTTCGATTCGGTTTGTTGAAGTTTTGGTTCGGTTCAGTTCGATTTTTCGATTTTCGGTATTTATGCCCAGCCCTACGTAGAATACTGTTATATTCCTGAGGGTGAGATTACAATACAGAGGGCGTGGATTATAATCCTTGTAGAGAGAAAAGACTGATGACGTGGAAACAATGAAATCCAAATAGCCCCACTGTAGAATACTGTTATATTCCTGAGGGTGAGATTACAATACAGAGGGCGTGGATTATAATCCTTGTAGAGAGAAAAGACAGATGACGTGGAAACAATGAAATCCAAATAGCCCCACTGCCTTTAAACTAGCACCACAAACTCAGATTGCCCAAAATATCCACATTTCTCTTGAGATATTTCGAAAGAAAGACAAAAGAGGAAAGCAAACACATCAAGTTTGCTTCTCTCAGTCTCTTGCAATAATTAGAATCTGTAGCATCTAACATTAATTGTTCGTAACTAATATGGCTGCTCTAACTTCAGTTAGTGCAGGCTCATCTTCTCACCGTTTTTATTCTGTACCTCATACTTCTTATTCTTGTGCCAAAGAATGTGTTACATATGGCTTAGCTAAAACAGTAAACAGGAGATTCTCATTGAGCTACCACCCTTCAACCCTCAGAATCAGAAGTGCAGCTACTAAACCTGCAAAATCACCAGGTACACAATCCCCCCCCCCCCCCCCCCCCCTCTTTTTAAGGCCAATCAATACGTATAATGGTGGTTACGGAGGCGGATTTAGGATTTAAAAATTATGGGTTCGAGTGCATATTAACCAAATTCATTTGAATTATTGGGTTCGAATATATTATTTATACTTATTTGGTGAATTCCGAATCCCGTAACTCATAAGCTATATCCGCCTCTACTGGTGCATCAAACTATAAAAGCAAAGTGCTTTTGTGTTTTCTAACTACTTTTGTGTTATTTGTGTGGACTAGCTGAAGAAGAGTGGTCAACTAAACGTGCATTTCTGCTTGAGAAAAGGGTAAAACAATCTCTCTTTTTTTATCTTCAAGAATATATATGCTAGTTTTGTCATTAGCATTTAGAATCATTAATGCTTATCAAGAATTGATCAAGATGTTCTTTAATTCAATTTCGTGCAGACAACGCTTCGGTAAAGTGAGGCAGAGCTCCTCTCTTCAATATAAGAAACATCGAATCGTGATGTAATAGAAAACAATGTACACCTTACTGATAAACTATTTGTTGGGCGTGGGAACAAAAATCTCATATTTCGTTGAAAAAAAGGATTTTAAAATTACGTGTTGAAGACAGTATTAGCACCACGGAGGAGCTGTTGATTACATTTTGAGAAAGATACCTCATATTTTCTGATTCCAGGAACTGCGTTCCTTAATTTCACCCCGCATAAATCAGCTTCCTATTACTTCGTTTTTCGAAGAATACAACTAGTAATCGAATAGCATTCAATAAGAAAATCTTGTTTGTCACTTCTATCAGTTTCGCCATAACTGGGCCGGGTGGAGGTCTAACAAGGCATAATAAGTACTAGTTTAGGACTGAGACATATCACATACTATTAGTTTTTGTTGTTATTGTTGTAACAAATGCATACAAATTTCAGGTGAGGAGTGTAGAGGCAAAGGAAGCATTCAGACTTCAGAAAGAGAACAATTTTGTGATTCTTGACGTACGACCTGAGGCCGAGTTCAAAGAGGTCAGTTCCATGATCATAAAGGAGGTAGTCTAAATTAGTCTGCTAATATAAAACATGAAACTGATCAATTACCACCTTCAAGTGAAAAAGAAAGAAGAGGAACAAAAACAGGAGCAGCCAGATATCCCAAGATTATATGATTCTGTTTCATCAATAGTAGTAATTCAATTTGAAATAGACTTTGCTAATTGTGGTAATTGCTTGGGCGTGCAGGCTCATCCAGAAGGAGCTATTAATGTCCAGATATACAGGTTAATAAAGGAGTGGACAGCATGGGACATCGCTAGGAGAGCTGCATTTGCCTTTTTTGGCATTTTTTCAGGAACTGAAGAAAACCCCGAATTCATACAACGTAATAATCTGTTAAGAATACTCTTCCATATGTTTTTCCTATCTGGATTAATTCATAGTATCATTTGATAAGTAATGTATGCATAGTATATTTCCTTTTACCAAAGAACTAACAATTTGATATACTCAAGCAGTTGTGGAATCTAAAATAAAGAAGGATGCAAAGATAATTGTGGCTTGCTCATCGGGGGGTACAATGAAGCCAACCCAAAATCTTCCAGAGGGCCAACAGTCAAGGTTCCTCATACTGCTCTAATCATCTTTTTCTTTACACTTTTTTTATTTCCTATTTTAACATCTTCATTAGGAGTACTATTTAATCTCAAACAACTTAGTTGGACGTCCAGAAGAAACTTGATAGAAGAGAAATTCAAAAAACTAACTACATTCACAAACCATGTTAATACCACATTAGAAGTCGACCGGACAAGTTAATATTTGAGCCGGACAGAAATTATAATACAGAAGCAGAACACGTAATTATAAGTTTAACGATCCTTCAATAGCACCCAGAATTCATATCTGTCTACATCTTTCAGAGAGTACGAATGTACATTTAATTTGAGATTAGTTCAAAGGCTCGTAAGTAAAATTATGATATGGCAAGTGTGCATTGGGAAATTTTTGTAACTCTTAACAGAAAATAAAGGCTTAGTACTAAAATTTGCTTCACTCACCTTTTGCAGGTCGCTTATTGCTGCATATTTGCTAGTTCTGAATGGTTATACTAACGTGTTTCATTTGGAAGGAGGGATCTATAACTGGTACAAAGAAGAATTACCAACAGTCTCTGAAGAATGATCAAGTTCAGTCAACTGAAACCACCTAAACTTGGATAAGAATGCTGTACCATTTTGCTTTTGTACAGAGAGAGAAGGCGTTAGAAATCAAACCCTCCTTTTGCTGAGATTCATATTGTAGATTATTAATTTTTGAGTGTTTAATGCATTTGCATTGATGTGTGCATTACCATTTCTAACAGACAATCTCCGCGTGTGCATATACTTTCATGTGTTAATAAAGTAAAAAAGTGCTCTTACTTCTAAGAAGTACAAAAGAGTTACAAAAAAATGTGTTCTGTTTTAGCAGCTATGATTTGCTTCTATTAAGGCATGGCACAAGTTGAAACTTTAATAAATGAAGAAGTACATAACAACTAGGTTCTAGGAGTCTGTTGCCGTCTTGAAGCGTCAAAGAAAGTTGTTGCGGTTGACTCGGTCAACAACACATTAGTCGCTCCGTCCCAAATTATATGACACCGTTTGATTTGACACAAAATTTAAGAGAAAAAAGGAGACTTTTGAAATGTGGTCTAAAATAAATTTTAAATATTTGTGTGGCTATAAATCATTTCATTATCGGTAAGAGAGGAATTTTGAAGTTAGAAAAAGGCGTCATTCTTTTTGGAACAGATTAAAAAGGAAAGAATGTCACATAAATTGAGACAGAGAAAGTAGTAGTAAATAAGGTTGGATGATTCGTCTGTCGCGATAGTAACTCTAGGCTGCTATTCTTGAAAAGGAGTCCTTAAACTCTCCCACATATTCTAGTGTTACATCTATTTATGATTGCCAAATTGATTAAGAATAATCAGTTACAACAATCATGTTCAATTTCTTTCAACAACTTTATAATGTGGAGCCATACATTGGCTTGGTTTACAATTATAGTCAGCCCTGGATGGTGCGTCAATCGTGATGGTACGCTAAGTCATTCGCTGATTCGGTCTACAACACAGTCAGTCAAATTTAGTGGTGTGTAAGTCGCAATAGCCATACTGATGCGTCGAGTCGTACGTGTTGCCTTGTTGGACTGGGCGCAGAGACAAAGTGCTCCTTTGTTCAATTGGCTAAGCTAAAGGATAGCTATTATACCTATACTGGTCATCCACAGGGAAGTCAACAATTATGAATTAACGGGTTTCAATTCTTTTTCGAATGATCTTTCAACATCAGTTACGATTTGAAAAGAAAAAATAACTACACAATAATCTCATTTGTTGTATTTATTGATCTCTTATATTTTTTTAATCAATATCTTACGAAACAGGATGTCTTTCTAACATCAATTTGTAATGAGTCAACACCAAATCTCCCTCCTTCCATCTAGTTACCTATACCTTATCACAAGTGATAATCAATAAAGGTTGCTTGCTGCTATGTAGTGTGACTGTGACCTTAACAGCTTTCTAATAGTTATTGGAAAAAGAAAGAACCACGGAACTCCCTTTATAAAAATGTTATATGCTATGGAATCTCAGTTATATCCTCTTGCCTTTTCTTCACCTATCATATTTGTTTCTCTTTGTTTTTTGTGGTCAAAGATGGGCATGAAATATCAAAGTTCAAAGGAGCTACGCTTTGTGGAGGAAAATGTCTAAACCTTCTGGAACATATGAATAATAAAATTAACTATCACAGGATGAATGAGTTGATGATGTTCCCTGTGGATCATTGCTTTGACTGCTCCTTCTGTAGATATCTAACTAAATAAATGTATATAGTGAGTCAAATTTGCCGTACATATATTCAGAATAATCGTTAAAGATGCTAAAAAAGTTAGCTTGTTCAACTTGTCAGTGCTATATTATATTCTTGACATGTGACCTTTTTGGTTTCACATTACTAAATGAAGGGCTCCAAAGCCTATATATTTGACTCAGGAGGAAAATAATTTTGCAAGACTTTTACTTTTCGATTTTTTATATGCATATTAGAGCTATCACTAATAGTTAGAAGTGATGTAAAGAACGTAATTAACATTATTATTGAAGAATTAATTTAATGCTTCAAAAAAGTGAATAAAGTTCATTTGCTTAGCGAAAAGGAGACAATATCAGATAGAGCCATCAGTAAATTTCTAAAACTCGAATCAAATAATAGGACAATAATGAATCCTACATACATCAACTCATGTGAAAGTCTCACTGTCTCACTCTAAATTTACTTTTCATTATTGGAACACTAAAGACACAGATGATTATCTAACAAAGGGTCCATTAATTGTTGGATCCCCAAAACTAAAATTCATGTCACGCCTATTTGAACAAACACAATTTTCATGCTAACTAGCTACCATGCCTAGAATTTTATTTTTCGGAGGTATCCAAATCGAAAGATTGGGGTTTCTTCCTACTACTCTTTATTCTTATAAGTCCATAGAATTTTCTAAGCTCGTTAACACTTTCCTTGCCAAATGTACCCGAATCAACCGATTCCCCCATGGGTCGAACCGATTTAGATTTGAACAATCCTTGTGGTTGTGGTTCTGGATACGTACCTGATTCACCCGATTCCTCCAGGGGCCGAACCGATCTAGATTTGCTCAACCATAGTGGATGCTTAGGCGCTACGTTGACCTCATTGTTACTCTGTATCGTTTCAATTTTATCAGATGTCTTTATCGAAGGAACGAGCTTACTATTACTCTGATGACTAGAAATCACCAACCTCAACGCCCTACTTGGCGAACTCCGGTTCGATATCATGATTTCACTGATCTCAGCCGGACTCAAAACCGACCCAGTTTGAAAATTTTCCTCTACCTGTGGGAAAAGCTTGTGATCTTTCAAACCTAAATGACTACTAGCTAAACTTTTAAATGCATTGAAATCACATAAAGGGAAGTATATCTGATGATCAATTCTTCCAGGCCTTAGAACCGTTGGATCAATCTGATCTTTGTTGTTCATTGTGAATATCATAATTCGCTCATCCCCACAGCACGAAAAGATACCATCCATGAAGTTGAGAATAGCAGACAAGCTTAGAGTCGTTGATTTGTTACATAAGTAACTATCGAGATCTTCGATGACTATCAACGACTTATTTGTGCTCTGCAAAAGAAGTAGTTTTAAATCCGAATCATCGGAGATTTTTGATAAATCGACGTTGTACACGTCGTAGTTCAGGAAATTTGCTATTGCTGCAATAAGTGTTGATTTTCCTGTGCCAGAAGGTCCGTATAGTAAATAATTCCGTTTCCATATCCGTCCTATTCGATTATAATGCTGCTTTGACTTTAGAAACGTTTCTAAATCAGCTTTTACCTTGTTCTTCAGATCATGTTCCATCACGACAGTGTCAAATGTTGCCGGATGAGTAAACGGCACTGCTATCCACTTTCTATTTCCATCCGTTTCATCGTTTAAGTTGACGAACAATCTCACTTCCTTTCTCCTCTGCTCGATTTCATCGAATTTAGCGTGTATGTGTTGAAGATAAGGACGGAGAATTCGACGTTTATCGTTCCTCCTTATCTTCAGGACAAATGATTTCAGACAGGTTTTTTCATTCTTTTCATTGATCCAAGTAACTCTGGCCCCGAGGAAACTATCAACGATGTTCTGATTGGTGTCAAGAACGAGGTTGATTTCATTGGACTTGTTTCCAGAGAAAAGGTTGGTGAAATCGGAATCTTCAACACAGGGTAAAGAATTCAGGTAAGTGCTGATTTTTCTATAGAGTTGATTTTCTTGCCTGTTGTGGTTGAATTCAGGGACTTTGTAGAACTGGTACACATAACATTTGTCTTCTAATAAACGTAACCATTTCTTGAAAATGTGAAGTAGAGAGGTTTTTGATACAAACTTCAGAAGGAAACACAAAGGAATAATTGCTAACAAATACAGAAACATGATTAAAAGGTGTAAAAGGATAAAGGGGTAATGAGACAATCACACAGAGTAGGATGAACAAAAGTATAAAGAATTTAGTAGTACTAAATTATGAAGGGATGGGCATTTGGCATGTTGAATAATGAAAAGTTGAGTCTTTTTAAATGGCTTAGGTGTTTGGTTTGAACCTAGGGAGATGGCTATAGCCCGGCATATGGTTTTCTAAATTTTTTAATGTTTTCAAGAGAAGTGATAGGATTAATTGGTCAAATAAGGAATATGGATTTTGTCTGTCATTTGAGCAGTTTTCTAATTTTTCAGCTCTTTGTACACTAGCGGGCACTAGCCGTGCTTATCTGACCATATAAATTCGTTTTTCGGGAACTCAACATTTAATACTCCGTCCATTTTTATGTATTGACTTGACACGTTTATTAAGGAGCTAAAAATAGAATGTCAATTTTACTATATTACCCCTAATTATTGTTAAATAACCTAATGATTGAAATAAATAATACATACTTCAAAAATTGTGCAGTCACTTAAAATTCCTTGAACTTTCCAACTCAATAATTAATAATAAGGATAAAATAGGTATGAAATGGTAATAATCTCTTGAATTTTCAAACCGGACAAGTAAAAATAGACAACTAGTTTTGTATACAGAACAAGTAAAAATGAACAGAGGGAGTATTAAATATTGAGTTTAAAAGCCAAATACGTAGTCTTTAAATATTTTATATTATATAAGTGTAATTTAACTGGTAATAGTACATTATTGCTCTATTTACTAAATAATTACTATTGAAGTTGCAATGAAGAGTTTCTTGTTGTTATAGATCAACTGAATATGATGGTGTAAAATTATTTATACTCTCAGTGCAATGAACATAAGCTGTTTTTGTTTTCCCCTTGTGTTTTCGAACTGGAGAATTCGTTGTATACTGCTATATTCTTTTTGTAGGACGATAAATGTATTTCCTTGTTTCTCCTAATAAGATGAGCTTATTTTCCAATGTTACTTATTTGGACCAGATTTTTCTTGTGTTAAATATCATACTCAAAATACCCGGCGGACAAATTTGGTTGTTACAAATTGTAGGAGCATCTTTTCTATTTCTGCAACTATACGCGCGTACTACTAGTTTTTAAGTTTAATCACGTTTTTGTATATGCTATTTGATACTACTATTTTAATTTCCTGCTCATCTGTGTTGACTATAGTATGTCTCATAGTTGAGCAAACTTAAATACTAATGTGTCTTGTTTCAATCATTGGTGCTTTGTTTTTCTTTCGTCACAGAATACACGATATTAACAATGAAACTATTAAATTCTATATTAAGTACGATTTTTTCAAGCATTTTACCTATAAATGTTGCAATTTAAAGTACCTTTTAGGTAATTTACAAGCATATACAATTTTTAAGAATATTTTTCAAATCAATGTTCATGTTCACATAAAAAAAAAATTAGTTAAGAGCATGTAATAAGGGAGGAGAATGACGGAGAAATCTATAGTAGGAGTGTTAATGCTGATGATTTGGTACTTCTTTTGTTCTATATTGTATATAATGCTCTCTTTTTTTTTAAAATGTTTTTGAACTTTTTTTACATTTAAAAAAAAAAAAAAATGTTTTAAACCTCTCATTATATCTTTAATGACATATAAGTAGTTCACAAATTTGTCCTAACATGTTTAAGAGCATAAGTTCGATCAGTTCTAATTATAATTTTTCTATATATTAAAAGTCTTTCTTCTTTTCTTAAATTTCATGTATAGCTAGACGCTAGTAGAACCATTATCAACTGAAATAGCACAAATATCACATCACGAAATGGTATGAAATATCTGGTCCATTTGGACTATAATCTCTTTTCAACTGCGTACGTCTTATCCTACGACAATCATAGGCTAAAATGTAGTATAGTGCGTCTGACATCAAGAAAGATTGGTAAAACTTTTGGTCTTTTGCAAATTAAAACACGCCTCTAAAGGTTTTGAGAAGATGTACTGTGCTTGGATCATATTTCTATCCATTCCAGAAAAAAGCGCCAAATGGACACTGGGATCTGCTTTTTGTGGTGAGTTAGGCCAAAGTAAGCATGATGCATCTTTTAAAACTTAGACCGACTTTAATCCTTTTTGTTTAAATTAAAATTAGAGAGTTAGGTTGTCAATGGTCCTTTTTCTCTCCCGATAATATCCTGCCTTATATTGGTATAAGCCTGTTAACCGGTTCTACCCGGCCCGAACCGGTAACCGATTAGAAAATTGACCTGTTACCGGTTAATCGGTTCCGGTTAATTGGGTGGAAATGTCGAAACCAGAACCGGCCGATTAAAAACGTAAAAAAAACATTTTTTTTGTTTTTTCTTACGTATATGTATATTATAGTATTTCTTAGTATATTGTAGGTATATTTATATATGTTATATAAATTTATAACTAAAGTTTATATATTTACTAACTAACAATATATATATATATATGTATGTATATTAAGTTATATGTATCATAAATTAAGTTTATATATTTACTAACTAAAAACTTATGAATATTATAAAATTTTAGATTTTTTTTTCTAAGGTTATAACTTTCTATTTTATAACTCAAGGTCAAGTATATGTATATTATATAAATATACTAATATATATACACTTGTTTAAGTTATTTCCAAATTTATAAGTTAAGTTACCATATAACTTAATTTTTTTTTCTAAGTTTATAAATTTCTATTTTATAACTCAAGCATGTGTATATTATAGGTAGCTAAGCATATAAGTTAAGTTTTTTCTAAGTTTATAACTTTCTATTTATAACTTAAGTATATTTATACTAGATACACCTAAAATATACTAAGAATATACTTAAGTTATAAAATATAAATTTATAAACTTAGAAAAAACTTAACTTATATGCTTAGCTACTTAATATATATATATATATATATATATATATATATATATATATATATATATATATATATATATGTGTGTGTGTGTGTGTGTGTGTGTGTGTGTGTGTGTTTAAGTTATATGTATTATAACTTAAGTTATTTTTCCAAGTATATAACTTTCTATTTTTTAATTTACGTAGATGTATATTATAAGTATATTCTTAGTATATTTTAGGTATATTCCTAACTTAATATAAGTAAGAATATGAACACAAGTAAATAAAAGAAAGCTCAATGAACTATATAATTTATTCATTAATGGATAACATTTATTTCCAAGTTGTAGTTTTTTTTTAACTTACAAATAATACATGAGTTGCAAAAAAGTAATACAAGAATAAAATCAAAAAGTGTGAATCATTTCGCTAATCTCCTCAATATTATATTCGGTCATTGAGATATCCTCAAAGTCTTCCATTTGGTGTACTCCACTTGCTATCAAATCTTCAATCTCTTCCTCTTCGCCTTCCACCGCTTCTAAGTTTTGGTTGCGTCGCTCCGATCTAATCCAATCGCGAAGGCAAACTAGTACTTGCAAGCTAAATCCGGATAATGAGTGTCTATGGTCTCCAATTTATTGTCTTCCTTGGCTAAATGCACTTTCCGAAGCCACGGTTGATATTTGAACCGTAAGAATATCTCAAGTCATTCTTGAAAGTATCGGATGACTCGCCTTATATTTCTTCCATCATGCTAAGACGTCCAAATCATCTAGTTGGTTGATATCCACATTTGTCTACATCAAATAAAGGTGATATTCATCAAAGTTTGCATTATGAGAAGGAGTTAGATGTGAATGTAAAACTTTTAAATTCGACAAACCCGACAAGCCCTTTTTTCTACTTTGAGAAGTAGTAGGGCGTGAAGCAACGGGTGTAGCACTTTCTTCTGAAGTAAAATAATGAGTAAAAGCTTTTCTAAATTCGGCATCAACCGCGATCTCGGCATCAAGTAAAGATGGTTTAACTCCCTCGGAAATTTCTAAATATTTATAAATTTGGCCAACCAATTCTCTAGTATAAGACATTTTAAAACAAGGATTTAAAAGAGAACCCAATATAAATAAAGTTGGGATGGGAAAAAATACTTCTTAAATTTTGTTGTCATAGAAAAAATAGTCGCTTGATAACCGGATTTATCTTTATACTCATATAAAACTCTACCTATTTTCGTTAAGTACGCTAAAATTTCGGTGACCGTGGGATAGAATTGTCTAGAAAAAGCAAGAATTGCATTATAAACATTTTGTAAAAGTTCAATACAATCCTTAACATCTTCCCAATCGTTATTATTTATCCACTCATCACTTTCCGTATTAAAATGGTTGTGAACTTGTTGTATGAGAATCCTATAATCATATGCTTGTTATAACATAATGTAAGTGTAGTTCCACCTAGTGTTAACTTCTACTTGAATTTTCGTAGGTCTAAGGTTATTTTGCAAACAAGAATTCTTAAAATCTCTCATTTTTTACTTATTAGCATTACAAAAAAGAAAAGCAACCGCATTTCTAACCCTTTGAATAAAATCTTCAAAATAGTCAAGACCATCTCTAGCAATCAAGTTTAAAATGTGACAACTACATCTCACATGAAAAATATTTTCTAGCGGAGGGTTTAATTCCTTTTTTAAAAGACCAACCGCCTTTGTCTTATTAGAAGCATTGTCTAAAGCAATACAATTTTTTTTTTATAAATGTTAAAAAAATTCATAATAGTTGACATTGAATCCGCTAAAAAATTTCTGTTATGACGACCTTTCCCTTCATCATATAAAAAAGTTATAATTCTTTTTTGCATCACTCAATTATCATCAACCCAATGACATGTAATAGCAAAAAAATTTAACTTGTTAAGACTAAGACCAATATCGGCGGTAAGAGAAACACTACAATTTAAAGAATTAAATACATGGCGCAAATAAAATCTATATTTTTTATATAAATCTATAATATCCGATCTACAAGTACTTCTAGGAATACCCTCATACAACAGATTATAATAACGTTGAACATAAGTGACAAAACCCAAACCCGAAGGAAAGGAAAATGGTAGAGCATCAAAAGCAACCATTTTAGCTATGTCTATACGATCTTTTTTCTTGTCATAGCTAAAAAAATTACCGGTTCGTGGGTCTATTGTTAGTTGAATACCCCCCACATTTGAACCCGTTTTCTCTCCCCAAACATCCTTATGCCTAGTTCTCATATGACCCGTTAGTGAACCCGTTCCACCATCCTTACTAGTTTGTTGCCTGAAAACAAATTATTTTGCACATATATTACATATAACTAATTGGCTTTCCTTATCTTTAGTCATAAATTTCCAAATTTTAGCGGTTGGCTTATGAGTTTTTGGCGATTTGTCTTGTGTATGTGATTGTGTAGGATCTATATCTCCTATGGGATTTTCGAGAGCTTGTGTTTCATCAGCATCATCAATTTCATTAAAAGTGCTGGTATAGTATTGCATTACCTCATGATCTAAAAGTGGATTATTTCCACCAATATTAATACCTAAATTAGGTGTTTCGTTCACAAATATTTCCTCCATAAACCCATCCCTAACAATACCACTACTACCGCCACCACGTCTCACTCTCTTCGACATTATTAAATAGCAATAATTTAAATCACACGCAAATAAATCACAAGAAAATAAATTGCAACAAATTAAATTGCGTAAATTAAATAGCGAAAAATAAAGATAGAGTTGGAACGAAGGTACCAAATTGCCGGACTAATTTCCACCAAAGTGAAGGAGGCTGGAATTGCAAATCCCCCAAAGCTTTGGAGCTACTTTGGATTATTGCAAAATCACCAACTCCACCAACAATTTTTTTTTTATAATTGCAGAATATAAAATTGAAACTACAATAAAACTTTATACTCCCTCCGTTTTAATTTATGTGAACCCATTTGACCGGGCACGCCATTTAAGAAAAAGTGAAGACTTTTCAAACTTGTGGTTCAAAATAAGTCTTGAATATTTGTGTGGCTGTAAATCATTTCATAAAGTGAAATTGTTTTCAAATTAGGAAAGAGGTCATTCATTTTGGCACAGACTAAAAAGGAAATAGGTTCACATAAATTGAAACAGAGGGAGTAGTATTTAATTGAGAGAAATTTAAAGTGGCTAATTGTTGCAAAGTAGCTATAATTGAGAGAAAGAGAAGAGTGAATTGGTGTGGATGAAAATGAAATGGAGAGGGATTTATATAGGGGTGGGGATGAATTAAAGTGTATAAAAAAAAGTTTGGGGGGGTTGGGGAACAAAGAGAGTCCAAAATGGCCGTTTGTAGCCTTGCCAACGGCCATGTTTGCAAAATGGACTATTGACCAACGGTCCAGTGGACAACAGCAATATTAAAAAAAAAAAAAAAAAAAACCGGTTTTAACCGGCCGATTCTGGTTAATAGGTCACATTTTTTTGAAAACCGGCCCAGTATAAAAACCCCGTAGACCGGCAACCGGTCCACTGGTTCCGGTTACCGGTGTTGACCGGTTCAATTGGACCGATTAACAGGCTTATATAGGTACACTGATACACCTATTTGGGGCGGGGGGGAGGGGAAGGGAAATAGTTACTCGTATCCGGTGTTAAAACAAAATTGAAATGGGTAAAAGGTCAAATAGTTTTGTATCCTCACGAGGGGATGAATTAAGAAAATTTTGAATCGAAGGTCTAATTTGGTCAGCGCCGATAAATAATCACCCAAATAGTGTCATGATGCCTTGAAGTCTTCCACAGCCAGAGACACAATATCCACAACCATCTCAATCCAATTTCATTATGATATCTGAACTGATTGTAAGGGGATTATCTTGATCTTTGATGCTCTGCCTTAACCAGCTAGCAAGTTATAAATAAAGATGAGAATATGTATTACTTAATACATGTTAAAACGAGAATATGATTATGTATGTTGATAATATAAAAATGATTTACACATTAGTATTTACCATTCTTTTAGGTTATCAACTGTAAGTGAATTAATTGCGGTAAAGATTTTTTACGCAATTACCAAATGACAAGTACACATGTTTTTCCCATTGTGGGAGTACCACAGAGTTACTTCACTTTCTTCATTACTCCCTCCGGATCAAAAAAAAGTGTCCACTTATCAAATCAAGAAAGAACTAACCTTATCTTTCCAAATTTGCCTCTATTATGTGCTATGTAATCAAATCTCAATACTTATTTAATTAGGAACAACTTAGTCAAATTACTTATTTTTGTCTAGGAGTTAATATTTTTTTAAAAGGTGCACAAATGACTAAGTTAATATTCTTTTTGATCCGGAGGGAGTACTTCGCATATTCGGAATCTGCTTCTGTCTTCGTCCTAGCCTACAGTGCATGGCCATAAATAGCCCCTTATCTACGGGAGTAGGCCTAAAATGGTCCCTTAACTATACACTTACCGGTTTTAGTCCTTTAACTATCCAAAAACTTATCAAATTTGGTCTCCATCTTTTTTTTTATACAAACAGTGTACAAACTCATAAACCTTCGTCAGATTAATCATTAAACCATTCCTCAGGCCTATATTTCTCTCTCCCTGATTCTTTTTCCTCAAGCTCCTCTTGTTTTAAAAAAAAAATGGTAAAAACTAGTAAAAATCGACAGAAAAAAAACCGATGGAAAAAACCGACGGAAAGACCGACAGACTCTGTCGGTTTTTTCAATAATATTTTTAAATATTTTTTTTTTAAGAAAACCGACGGACTGCGTCGATTATTTTTTGCACAAAAATGCGCGAAAAAATATAATTATTTGTTATATTATTTTTTAAAATAAACTGATGGAGTCCGTCGGTTTTTATTTTTTTATAAAAAAACCGACGGAGACAGAGTCCGTCGGTTTTTAGAGTGAAAAAACAGTATAAATTAAATCAATGTAAGTATATGAACAAAAAATATCAGTGGTCTAGTGGTAAAACCCTTTAATGCCAAGGAACATAGTCGGGTTTGACTCCAAGTTCCTACATTTCATTCTTTAATTTTCAAAAAAAAAAAACTGACGTGAGACCGTCGGTTTCTTTAATTTTTTTTTTTAACAAATCCGATGGACTGGGTCGGTTTTAACCGACGCAGTCCGTCGGTTACGAAACGCGAGAGAGAACTTGAGGAAAAAAGTTGAGATTAAAGAATGAACTTGAGGAAAAAGAAGCAGGGAGAGAGAAATATAGGTCTGAGGAATGGTTTAACGATTAATCTCACGAAAGTTTATGATTTTGTACACTGTTTGTATAAAAAAATAGATGGAGACCAAATTTGATAAGTTTTTGAATAGTTAAAGGACTAAAACCGGTAAGTATATAGTTAAGGGACCATTTTAGACCTACTCCTATAGATAAGGGACTATGTATGGCCTTTTCTCTCCTAGCTACCTACATCATACTTTTCAAATCCAGCAGCGTCAAAGATGCTGACTTTTCACCTAGTATGGACTATGGAGTCAGAAACAGAGTTTTTGATTACATACGTGTTATTGTTCGAACATATTTGAACACGTGTTGAACAATAACACGTATGTATTCTACTTTTTACTCTTAAACGCACCACCTTCTGGATACAGATGTTATTCTAGAGCGAAGAGGGTATATCGCTAAAAAAAGGACAGTGGGAAATACAGGGTGTTGAATTTTCTGGATACAGATATTTTCTCTGATAGACCAAACACCATGTCTGTATTATACACACATCCTTTCTGAACTGTCTACTCTTTTTCCGAATATTAAATCAAAATTTGAGCACTTCATTCATCATTTTCACAATTTTAATACAATTTCAATATTCATTAGGTTTGTTAGGCCAAGAGCCATATGTTTTATTACATGGATAGATGTAGAGCTATAATATCATTTAATAGAAAATCCAAGGCCTAACTAAATTAGTTAGCCTAATATATTGCACTCAACCAATGAGCGACAATGTCCTTTCTACCTCCTCATTTGAACCTAAATCATGCGGGGAAAACAGAAGCAAAATTGACATCACAAAGCAAAAGGAAAGAGCAAGAACATCTCCAACTACAAGAACTTCTTGAACATTTTAACTTAAACATTCAGTTCACCTGGCAATAAAAAGTCTTGTCATCACCTACCCTATATAATACAATAGCAGAAAACCTGATACGAAGTTCTCCAAGACGCGGCGTCATAAAGAACCCAATTTCAGTTTCCCACATATGCATGCAAGTCCCTGACACCACCAAAATGAAGTGAAAAATAAGATTAACAGCCTATGTAGCTCAGTTACTCATTAGACATTAGATGAGCATACAACAATTCACCCTTTGCAGTGAATATCAATCAATGATAAAATGACTACTACTGTTATAAATTTAACAAGGTGGATAACAGCACACGGTGCTTGAAAAGAAAGTATATGGCACCCGGCATAACCAACAAACAATCAAAATCTTACATTCAATAATACTGTATGGCAATTGCTAGTGGCATTTAAGAATCCTGGTTTTCTGCCTGGAGATTTAAAATTTGTGAAACCACAATTTTAGAGAGCTCGCTGATTGCAGCTTGGACTGGAGAATCATCTGTCTCCGTATGCCTTGATAATCCAACAAACTGTGAACGCAAGGTGTTGTATTCATTTGCAGCAACCTGTGTCTTTTTTGACGTAGCTATAACTTTCTCCAAATCAGATTCTAATAATGGCCTTGGGTCCTGCTCGAAGAAAAACAACAATATATTTATCCAAAGAGCTTTGTCCCCTGACAATCTTGTGAAGATACAAATAAAAATAAGACAAGCATGTTCCCGACAATCCCGTGCAAAGACACTGTCAAATTTTTCCTAATGAATCTTCCCAATCCAAATAAGTAGAAATAAAATAAACAATCATAGCAGAAACGAATATCACAAATAGATTCTACAATTCATCAAGCTCAACAGCGCAAGTCCATTAATCCAGGGTCAAGCACTAACTATATCACAGTTGCAGTTGCAAACTATATGGGTAATGGTTGCAAAACAAAAAATGAAAGGATTCTCTACTTTTTTGAAGAATGCATTTCTTTTTCATCACGGACTCGTTAAAATCAGGGTTGAGGTTAAAAGAAATAAAAAATAAAAACAGAACCAAACTTGAGGTAAAACAAAAAGAAAATGACAAGGCTAGACATGCACAAATTTAATTTTAATGAACCGTGAAGGAGGGATATTTATAAGATTTCTAGGTACCGATGCCTCCCTCTATGTCTGCCAGTTTACAGACCTCAAAACTAAAGCAGTTCAAGCTGATCAGCTAATGTTCTTCGTACCCAAAGAAAGCTAGATTTAAATTTCAAAGCAATCTTTATCTTCATTTTCCCATATTTTTCTATTTTTTTGAGAACCCCAAGCCACTAGTATCAATGGATAAGATAAACCATAGGTCGCTTACTGAGGTAAGCATTTAAGCCAATACAAATTCAACTTAGAATTTCAACAAAAATTAAATAACATAATACTAACCGCGGAAGGCTTTCCATTTTTTTCGTCATTAAGCAGGTCACGGATAGGAAAGTAGGCAGCTTTTTTACAGAGCTCAAGAAGATCTGAACCAGTGTATCCATCACATAAACTAGCAATGCGGTCATAATCGATGTTATCTTCCACCTTCTCTTCCCTCAGGATCACCTTCAGAATCTCTGCTCTCTCTTTGCGATCAGGGAACCCAATCTCGAAGGCCTGAGGAAGACGTCGAAGAATTGCTTCATCAAGCTCGGATGGGCGATTAGTTGCAGCAAGGACCATTACTCGTGCATTCTCTACATCAGGCATTTGACAATGATTAAAGCCGACAGAACACTGTAGCTAGAACACATTAACTAGATAAAAGCCACGACCCATCTCAAATTTGATGGATCTAGGGATGGCAAAACTAGCCCATGAAAACATGACCCGCCCAACCCGCCCAATAATTGGCTCAGCCCATTTTTGCTCAACCCATCTAAAAATTAGGTTGATATGCAGCCCAAATTGACCCATGAGAAACCCTGTCAAAATCTTTTCATAAAGACTTTATAACCACAATAAAGAAAAAAAATAGTTTTATCAGGTACTTAAAAAATTGTAAAAGAATAAACAAAGAAATTAAAACTCAGTAAGAATAGGGCAGGTTGGGTTATGATCCGCTTTTTAGCCCATTTCAGCCCAAGTAACTTTTGAGCGGGTCATTAACTCAACCCATTTTGACCCGCGGCATCCGCCCAAATTCAGCCCAACCTGCCCATTTGATACCCCTCGATGGATCCTCAAAATAAAGAAATGGATACTGAGGATTTATATGCCGAATCCAACTTAGGATTGAGAATTAGAAAATGATATGAATTTCACCAATCGGTTCCTCTCTACAGCATATATACACACACACACACACACACACACACATATACATCAATATGCACACATACACATGCATATGTACATACATATTATATGTGCGTATATTTCTTCTGCTTGGTGGGAGAAAACTACTGGTAAAGTAATCGACTGATTAAGTGGTGAACTTACGATCTGTGGTAAAACCATCCCATAAAGCCATGAATTCAGTCTTCATGTTTGTTAATGCTTCGTGATCGCTACTCTTGCGCTGACCCAAAAAGCTATCCACTTCATCAATAAATATAATTGCTGGCTGGAGTTTATGTGCCAAACTAAATACAGCAGCAACTGCACTTTTCAGAAGATACTCAATTAGTTTTGCATAACACTATGCTGAAACACTAGATAGAACTAAAGGACCTTTTAACACATTACATGACATGAGGGATATACAAACCATCCACATGAGCCATCATACAAAGAATACAAGTAAGAGCATCCTAAGCAATATAATTAGAATTACGATATGATACTTATGGCTTTGAGGCTTTAATGACCTCAACTTAGGGGGTTACTCGTGAGGAATTCGAGACGGATTTTCCAGGACAAAGGTCACAGCTTCTTCTTCCTTGAGATCCATTTTGCTATTAAGACAATGGAAAGCCCAGTAGTTTCCATTTTTTTTCATCCAGGATCAAGCCTCAAATCAGACAAAGAATCCATAGAGATGAATGCTTCACTTTTCTTACCTTACTTTTTTGGATGACAGCACCACAGCTTCCGACATACGGATACCTGATACCTCCCACCAGCATAGGTACCGGATAACTCTCCAAGGCTTAAGCAGATGGAGAAATCACCTAAGTATTTATATTATGTTTGGTTTTAAGACAAAGGTATCCCTGTTGTATACAGCATAAACTACTTCCAGCAACAAAACATATGAAGCAAGGAAGTATGAAAGCTCAATGGTAAAGAAAACTTCAGTTTGATCTTCAAAATAAAAATTAAATGGTTAAGTTAGGATAAGAGTACTTTGCTTTTTATTCACTTTATAAGCAAGCTAGGATAAGAGTACAACTGTATCCTAGTAAACAACACACCTATGTTGTACGGACTCTTCAAAAACATCGCCGGGTGCATGTCGGATACTCCAAAAGTAGTACATTTTTGGAGAATCCGACACGGGTGCGGCAACGAAAGTGAATTCCGTGCAACTTAGCAACACACTATTCATACCTATATATCCTAAATTTCAAGGTGTTTTTTTTTTTTTGGAAAAAGAACTGATGCCTTGAACATACTCCAGAGTCCATGCCAGGTATTAACAAGGCTATAAAGCATCAAATCCCATTATCTACTTTATCTTGTAATTCTTGTAACATTTTGCTCCCGAAAATCCTCGGCAGATGTGGGGCACCATTCTTGCCACTCAAAATAAGCCATTTAAACAGGCATCATTTTATAAAAGGATAACCTCACTGACCCCCAGAACTCGTAATCTTGCCAAAAAGTAAAAAAAGAGCTGCATTATCTTTTGGTGATTAGACAACATTATCTTGAAAGCTGTTCCTAATAATTACTAGGAAAGTCAGGCTCTCCTTTCTTATTTCTCCAACTTCACTAGTTCATACAGCGGTGTTTATAGCAAAAGAAGTCCCATTGATCATAAAAAAGTTGATAGAGATTTTTAAAATTAGCAGATCATCTCTCTGGTTATTGAGATAAATGTAGAAAGGACCAGCAAAAATTAAGAGACTTCTTCCTTAAATAAAGTAACATGACACAATACTTATGTTCTCTCGGATAATTACTTTTTTTTTTTTTTTGATGACATGGGAACCCGCAGCCGCTACCCTTTGGGTGCGCACAGGGTAAACCCAGCTCTTGTGCAATAGCTCGCAAACCACACAGGAGAGGTAACCCACACTAGGCAAGCCCTGTGCGACGAGCTCGACCTAGAAGGCAAATCCCCTGCTGTTGCTGTCGTTGGCAGAGGGTTTCGAACCTGAGACCTCCATTATGAAAGCCCCATGATCAACTAACTGAGCCACCCTTGCGGGTCTCTCGGACAATTACTTTTTGGACTGGGTATAATGCTTTTGGAGCTTCAATACACTGAAACGAGATTCAGAAGATACAATTATTCATGAGACTTTCAGCAAGTCAAACGACACACCTAAGAATAGATAATGCTGAGAAAAGAACCCTGCAAGACTGAAGGTAAAATCTACACTCACCTAATTTTTGTGCATCACCGAACCATTTGCTCATCAGATTTGATATTCTCACGTTAATAAAAACAGCGCCTGACTCTTTAGCTATTGCTTTGGCAAGCATGGTCTTTCCAGTCCCAGGTGGTCCATAAAGCAATACTCCTTTTTGTGGACCCAGTAACTTTCCATGAGAAAAGAGCTCAGGCCTTCGCATGGGAAGAATTACTAATTCGCATAACGCTTGCTTAATGGATTCTAACCCACCAATGGAATCAAATTCCACATCTATATGATCAGGGTTCACTACATCACATGCTATCACATCCTGTTCACACAAAGTACGAAAGAGAAATAAGTTATCCCATCTCAATATGAGAATGATTGAATTCAATATGAAAATGATAAGTTTTTTACTACTATAAGATAAAATGTTCTACAAGTCTGATTCTCGAAATTGTTCACGCCAAGCAACAAATTATTCTACTTGAAACAAAATACACTCCTTAAAACTTAAACTAATCTGTCTTCTAAACATAATTTTTCAGATATCACAGGCTATTATACCCTTAGTCACTAAATTGAAGGGGGTGCTCTGGGAGGGGAGAAGCTCTCAAAAATATATAGGAAAATGATCCTAATCAACAGAAGTGAATACAATGTGCACTGTCTGATAATCAAAATAATTCAGACCGATAAATACAAATAAAAATACACTATCGTCTTCAATAAAAATAAAATTTAAACCAAATTTTCAGAACAGCGAGTTAGACTTACAAATACAACAATTTCACAAGTAGATGGGCGCAAGTTCTAAAAGCTACATTACACTCTTTAACACAGCCAATGTCATCAATATTACTAGACCAAAAGTGTTGTCTCACCAATGTAATGATGACTAATTCAACATAACTACTAGTACTAATTAATAGCACATGAACATCTAAATCTTAATATTTGCAAAATCAATCAAGATTAGCATACTGAAATCTCCTTTACAACTTTCATTTACAAGGGTTGCTATACAACTGCTCGTAACTTCAATCTCTCAGCCGACAAAGCACATGCATGCGGAAAATAGAGTTCCTTTCAACATAAGCTCAAACCAGAAAGCCATTTATTCTGTAAAAAATTTGAGCTCCTATAGAAACAAAGTCCCAAAACAGTAAAACTTCACGCGGAGCCAAAAATATCCAAATCAATCCAGCAAACTATAGGAAGCAAGCTAACATCTTATTCAAATGGCAATTAATGCCGCATTCTATACTGTCTCACCTACACACACACCTTTCTCTCAAAGCAGACCTACAAAGAGTGGCGGATGGAGCATACACTCAACGGGTATATGTGAAAGATTATTAAAATTACAAAAAATATTAAACTTTTAACCTCAATGGCACAAGTTTAATGGGTTCAGTGGCAAGAACCTATCAAATTTAAATCTTGAATTTGCTTCTCAATTACAAACAAATCGGTATAGTCACGAATTAGGAGACAAGAGCTATAACCAATACCAAAGATAAGCACATGTGCATGCATATTGAAGGCAGCGGTACACGCAGGGGCGAACCTGATAATCCATGTTTTCTAGAATCCAGAACCCATAAACTCAAAATTCTATATCCGCCTCTGGGTACACGTACACACACATATATATAAAGTAGCTTGAACCCATTGTCACAGGGAGTAATGGGTTAAATCCGCATCTCAAAATAAACACGGGCAGATGTACATAGAAAGCAACAGGTGTAACCACTGCATTTGGCACATCCATGCGGAAAAGAGAGTTCATTTCAACATAACCTCAAATCAGAAAACCATTTATTCTGTAAGAAAATTGAGTTCCTACAGCAATAAAGTCCCAAAACAGTAAAACTTCATGAAGCCAAAAATATAATTTCCAGCAAAGTATAGGAGACAAGCTAACATCTTATTCAAATAGCAATTAGATGCTGCACTTTATACTGTTTCACCTACTACACTCTTTTCTCTCGAAGCAGATACTACATACCATGGTGGATGAAGCATGCACTCATAGGGTATAAAGTGAGAGATACCACTACAATTTCAAAAAAAAAAAAAATCTTTAACCTCAATTTCACAAGTGTAATGAGTAATAATGGTACAAACCTATATATTGAACCCATCAAATTTAAATCCTGAATTCGGCTCTCAACTACCTATAAGCCGCTCATCAAGAACAAGCAGAAAACAGCATTAACCAAGACCAAAAATAAGCACAGCCTCATGTATATAGATGTAAACACATACATACATAATTTTTTTTTTTGTGTTGAATTCTTTCGACTACAAAATTCCTTGCAGTTACTGCAGTAATTTTATTTTTAGCATAATAAGTTGGTTAGGCTTAGTATGTAACTACTTTTGAATTTTAAATTGTTATTGGATAGATTTTGAAATTATCCTGCTGATTGTATGTAGTTAAGTTGGCTATTTAAAGCTTTCTATGCTAAATAAAATTATCTCGAGACATTTTCAACCATCTTTTATAAAACCAACAGAACCGAAGCATATATGTAAAACGTTTTTAAGGGTATATTTGACCTCATAGGGATTGGTTTGAATAAGGGGTCGACCCAAGCGCTTAGCAATTTCCTTCTTGTGTTCAAGTGCCTTCTTTGATGCCTCTCGGTTCGGGTCGAGTTGTCGGAGCCCCACAAACAATACCAGGCAACTAAATGCTGCACTTGCCGCATACAGAATCAATTCTTGCAAGAATTTCGTCTCTGATGAACCACTTTTCATCCTATAACACACTAGATTCTTTTTTCTTTTCTTTTTTTTTCTCTCTATATAAAGTTAAGGGTTCCTTTTTTTCAGTTGGATGTGAAGGAAGGTGTTGTGGGTTTCAATATTTTTTATAATAGATACTCGTCTTGATTATCAAGAAAACTTTTGAGGATTAGACGCTTTGTCGGAGAGGAGAGTAATTTACGTAAATACCCTTCAATGATGATTAAGCACTTGGAGGCGCTCTTTGTGGGCCAGAATCACAAGCCACTTTCAAGTTTGGGCTTGGACCCAATCCACTAATGATTGGGCTCTCACATCAACTGTTGGTGAGTCCAGAGGCTTACATTTGGTTACATGTAGGGTAATTTGCACGATTGTGCATATTCAAGGGTGGTCTTTAATTTTTAGCCTTTGCCTAAAATATTTCGAGGTTTTGGGTTTGAACTTCGGCTTAATTGAAAAGAAAAAAAAAACCCGCAAGGCAGAATTTCATAGTAAAATCAGGCATACTCAGGAAAAAGTTAGGTCTTAATAGAATCCCAGCAGAGTTAAAACAAATATATATATTCAACCCTTGTCCGGCATAACTTCTGCCTTAAGCATAACTTAGAAATACAGAAGATATGCCTTATAAGGCCTAATTTGGAACGACAGCATCACTAAGTTAGGCCTTATAAGGCAAGAACTAAGTTAGGCCTTACAGCATAACCAAATTAGGCCTTAGGCATAACTTTCGTGAAACCCTAACCTTGTGAAATTATTATTTTTTTGACTTTGCCAAGGTTCGAATCCAGAACATCGAGGTATTTTCTGCTACTTTTTTAGGCGAAGGGCAAAAATTAAAGACCAACGCGTTTGAAGAGCAATCCGTGCAAAAAAAATATTACAAGCAGGGGTGTCAAATGAACGGGTTGGGTTGAATTAGGTAACACAATCATAATATAAAAAACTAATTAATTTTTATATTTAAGATATATGGAAGAACTTTTCTAAGAAAGTAAGAATGGTGTTTTAACTACTGGCTCTATTAAGAAACATTATGAGAAGAGGACTTTCGCCGTAATTTCTACTCATCCACCTTCTTCTTCCTTTTTCATTTTTCTTCTCATCCTTTCTCCCTCCATTAAATATTTATGGGAGGAATTGAACGGATAATGTTGTATTGGACTTATATTGTCTATTCTTAATTATTTGGATTAGTTTGGTAGGAGAAAAATTAAAGAACATCATTATTGAATTTTGTTGAATTGAATAAACAGTTGAAAAGACAAAGTGGTCTATTGATTTTTCAAGGTTTGGTTACATGATCCAACCACTATAAATTGTTAGGAATGATATTACAAAGTTTTATATAAAATTTGAAGCCATTTAGAGCTGGTTTGGATAATTTCGAAGCAAAAACGTATTGATGACACACTAGGTTATGGTGACCCGTTAGGATTTTGTGGTCTAATTTGACAATTTATCAGAATGCAACCCTCTCCTTCAGAATTTGTGACAATGCAAGTTTTGTCATCAATTTGAAATTCATCAGAATTTGTATACCAAATTTTGAGGTTGTTACGACAAGATAAGTTTTACCTCACAACTTAAAATTCAACTTAAAATTCTAGCAATTGGTCAGAATTTTGTTAAAATAAGAACCTTAAGATCAAACTGAACACAAATAAGGTGTCAATTTTTTCACAAGAACAAAGAAAAGTTTATCACATAGAATGAGATAAATAAAGTAATATATAATGTTATTACTTAATATTTTAGAATGCAGCTAATCACACAAGATTTGGCACTACTGATATGCATATCATTGCCAAGCAGGCGTAAGCTATAACTAATAATTCGAGTCTTACCTTAGGGTCGTTTGGTTGGAGGGACTAATGTTTTATCCCGGTATAGAATTTGGATTTAATATATTTTGGGTTTGATTGAGGATATCAGCTAATATATAGATAAATTTTATATCACAATCATGTGAGTAAATTCAGAACAACTTGGTTTTAACCAAACGACCCCTTATTATCTTCTTATAACAAATATTGAGGACTAAACGTGAAGTCGTGAATAAGCTCTGTTGACTGACTCAACTTAAATGGGGTTAAAAAGGAACACTAGCTTAAAAAAGAGAGTAGAAACCACAGAAACAAGGTTCAATAGGCAAATGAAATCATTTCCCACTTTATCATTGTAAAGAGTCCCTTGCGTTTTGCACCCTTAATGTATGTCCTCTTTTGTGGTTTGCACTCTAAACTATTTTTTTAATGATTCACACCCTAACCTCTTTACTTTCTTGCAAAATAAGGAAACTACCTTTTTTAAAATTTTCATGAGGGAAAAATTGAAATATTAATACAAAAAGAAATGACACAAAATTAAAAAAGCAACCCAATAAAAAAATGCTTGTATATTTCAATATCGTCTGCAATTTTTCTTCATAAGTTGCTGATATCTTTTTCTCTTAGATACAGCTGTTTTGACATTTCTTGAATTTTAAGATCCTTCTCGCCCTGCAAACGTTATATTATGCGGGGCCATGGAGTGGATCATTGTCTTCAAGTGAAACATAAAAGGGAACATAGCAAAACCCAACAGAGATAAAACATAACACATTCAGGTTCGTCACTAAAGTTTAAGGTAGGTGGAAAATGCTTTTGATATTCCCTATTGAAAAAAAAAAAAAAAGATGGACTGCATAGCAAGGTAGTTCTCATGTTTGATGTAATGTTATCAAAACCAAGAGTACATTAAAAGCTAAATCATCAAAACTTTTTTTTACTTATCCAAAAGAAAAAATCATCAATGCTCTTTTATATGCCCTCAGCGTTATTCATCTTGGTTGTTTTGGAATGCCAAGCTGCCAAAAGAGATGGACTGGATAAGGTGGTGTTGTTTGAAATTGGCATCTGAGGCTGAATTTGTATATAGTTGACTTAAAGCTTCCTGGATTACTCATAATCTGCAGGGGAGCTGAAGGAGCTGAGGAGGATGATGAGGCCATGAAAATCGTTTTATTGAGTTGTCTTCTATTTTTGTGCCATTTCTTTTTCTTTTATTATTATTAATATATAATATACTTATATTCCATTTTTGCCCTCATGAAAAATTTAAAAAAGACTATTTTCCTTATTTTGCAAGAAAGTAAAGAGATTAGAGTGCAAATTAAAAAAAAAAAATAGAACAAGGTGCAAACCGCAAAAAAAAACATACGTTAAGGGTGCAAAACGCAACAAACTCCATTGTAAATCCATAGAATTCATCTATTTCTGCGGGCGGAGGTATTTCCCGTGGATTAAGTTTTACTCTACGAATGACTATGCATTCAGTGTAAACTTCTAAAAGTCTATTGTCTAGGAAGTATTTATATACTCCCTCGGTCCATTTGATATTTTTCCCAAAAAAAATAATGTACAGTTGAATTTGTTAGTGGTTTAAAGAATATGCGAATTGATCTGTTATAAGTAAGAGTTAACAATAACTAACAAAGTAATGAAATCAAGTAAATATCAAGCAATACTGAAATAAAATAAGTCTAGGCCATATGAGCTCGAAGGAATTTCCCAATAAAGATGACTTCGGATGAACACTTTAGCCTTATATGAACACTTTGAATCCAGAACAACAAATAGATACAAAAGGAATATAATTTGCTTTGATGTGTAAGTATAAATTGGTGGGGAAAATTTCAGAGACCTAACCTCACATTTTGCTTTATTTCACTGACCTCTCCTCACGCTTACAATATTACGGTTACCTCCCCTATTTTAACTTTTTTGTAATAACTATTTTATACTATTTATTACTAATAAAAAAATAATATATCTGGACTGATTTGCCCTCTCTAAGATCATGCTCTTTTATTTGATTCTTATTTTGTCAATATCTCCTTTCCGGTAAAGTGAAAATAAAATACGTCAAAGTGCTCTTTAATCTTCTCAGCAACCAGGGTTCTCTTTTCCTATTCCTCTTCAACCGTCTCCGTTGTTCACAACCACGTTTGCCAATTTTTGGCCACTGCTGAACCTGTGGAACAAGAATTAAAAAAGTTGGTTATGTAAAATCTTGTTTTTAAAGGCGTGCATTAAGTAAAACATGAACAAGTAAAAATAGACGGAAGGACCACTAGTTCAACATAAATAAATTACAATTTCTTAGTGTAAAAGCTGAAAAGCTTTTTGACGCACATGATCAACTTCCATGCTCTTGCGTAAACATTTCCGAAACGCTAGAGTTTTGGAAGTTTACGCTGAAAACATCCACTCACACTAGACTTTTAGAAGTTTACAGAAATTATCTACTTTAATAACGCTTGGTGAACAAAGTTCACATCAAAATATGGTCAATGTTATTGGCGCTTCAAATATGAAGTTTTCGGATTGTTTCATTTTTTTTTCTCATGTCATTCGTTTCTCTTCATTGTACATTTCCAAAATATATGTAGAAATTCCAACTAAGAATACGCTTTGGCCATTTGAAAGAAGTCTACATTTTACAAATCCCATTGCCTTCTTTTTCCTCTAGCTTTTTATGATTTCCATTAGCTGAGATACAATTTAATAATTTTGTATATCACTTTTAACTAGACAATTGAAAGACCACATTCAATCTTGGTGGCTAGATAACACCAACGTAAGATGTCAATTCCGACGAGCTGAATTTTCCTGTTTCTTTTTTTTCCCAACCATCTTTTTCTCGAAATTCAATAGGACGTCATAGTTAAAATCCATATTATAGGAGGAAAAAGTTGCCTTATATACATTTTATGAAATTCGAATTAAAAAAAAAAAGTATTTCTGAACTTAGATCAATACGACTAACAAATTAAAGTAAATAATTTTAACGGTGGAAATAAATAATTAACTAAACAGTGCTGTAGCTAATGTCTAACGTATTATGACTCAAATTTCCAAAGATAATATTTTTCCTACCTAACAACCAATAAAAAGAACATGAAATAGAAAAAGCACCGCTAAGAGTTATGGGGGAATATTAAAAAAAAAAGGGGGACTTGTAATGTATGGTCTTCACCCTTAATTAAAAATTTCTAGCTTCATGAATGAATTTTCTTCACCCTTAATTAAAGGTTTAGAGCTTCATTAAATGGTCATACACGATGCAAATTCAAAATAATTGGACAATAGATCTTCTTATACCAAATAATTACTCCTCCATCTCAAATTATATGTCGTTTTTTATTTTATTTTATACGCCCCTTAAGAAATACTAATTAGGAAGAGTATTTTATTAACTCTACCTTTATGTATGTCTAAGTTGTAATTTCTCTCCGTTAAATATCTACTATATTTATGCGTCATCTGCATTAATGATAGAACTCTACTAATGGTAAAATAGGAAAAAAAAACACCTAATTGTGCCTTGAATTTCTAAAATAACAAATAATTTGGGACAATTATTTTTTACAATAAATAATTTAAAATAACTAGGATAAATAATTTGAGCCGGAGGGAGTATAACAATAATTTTAGAAAGGAAAAAAAAACGCACAAATTTGGAGAAAGTAGGAGGACAAAAAAGTGAAAGAAAAAACAAAAAAAGCCACAATCACACATTGAAGTATTTGTACTAATCTCTTCAACATTTAACTGCCCACCGGTCGGCACACGACCACATAAAATTTCGTTGTTGCGCGTGTAGCCAACACTCGAGTCTAATAACTATGGGCGTGAAAAATGGCATTGTAATTTCCATCAAATTTCAAGGGCATTTCTCTTCTTTTCCACACCTTCACAACTATATATGCATTTGTATATTCAAAGGTGTTTGGTGAACAATTGTTTAGATTTGGAGAATCCAAGACAATTATAAGCTCCTATCATTTCAACAAAGTCCACTTTTGTAAGTACATGCACAAGTGTGTATAAATTTCATTTATATTTGATTTCTTATGTAGAATCTTTTTGTTTTGCTTATTATGTGTGGGAGTTTCAACTTTGTTTAAAGTAATTAAGGTGAATTTTGGGTGTGCAGTAAGTAGGAAGAGATGGGGTCAGATCAGAAAGTTCATGTATTTGAGGAGGTTGCAAAGCACAACAAGACTAAAGATTGTTGGCTTATCATCAGTGGAAAGGTTAGATCTTTAGTATTAGTAAAAAAAAAAAAAAATCCTATCAAATTATTCTGATGATCAATGAGTCTTACTCTTATTATTCTTGATGGGGTTTCTTTTTGGCCATTAAATCAACTTATTGAGATGATTTATCATTTATCAGTTAAGATAAGTTGGGTTGTAGAAAGTAATGTTCATTGAAGTTATCGAATTGTTTTTAATCTGAGGATAGCTTTGATTTAATATAGTTTTGTTTTTAAGTATAGGTGTTGGATTGTTTGCTTTGTGCAAGTTCTGCTGTTCTATTCTCTATAACTATTAAACATTGACCAGTCAATTTTCTGACTTTGCACCCATCTGGTGCTAGTGGCGTTAAAGAGACAAAGAGGTTAATAGTGTAAAAAAAGGGCACTTCGGTGCACGAAGGGGCGGATTTACCATTATAGGTACGGGTTCAATTGAACCCATAACATTCAATGCGGAACATAAATTTATGTGAATTTTTTTTACTAAAATTGCAGTAAATTAGACATGAACCCATAATTTTAAAAATATAAGGGGTTCAATGATAAAAAATTTAAGAGGTTGAACCCTAAGAATTTAAATCCTAGATCCGGCTCTACATTTACGTAGGGTTAGGTAAAAGGTTGCACTTCAAGAGGGATATGTAGGCAATGTATCATGAAGCAACCATGCGTGGCCTATAGGTCACACAGACAACTTTAGTGCTGTTCCAAGGCTCCCTTATATAAGTAATAACCTTTTTGCAGATGCTAATAAGGTTTATCTTGATAACATAAATTTAGGTTCCCCCCTTGGAAACTGAGAGTAGGTGTGACTTGTCGCAATTAAATTAGCAATGTAGAAGATCAGGGGTTGATAGTAGAAATAAACAATTAAACTATATATGTACACAGAAGTGGATAAAGCAAGTAGTTTTTTTTTTTTTTCCCTCTCTGGGTCTAAGGTCAGCACTAACAGATTTTGATTTTTCGCGCATGAATGTTGCGATGATACTAAGTGACCATGTTTGATATTACCCAAAAGAGTGTGACTAATATCACAAATATTGAAAATAGGCTCGTCGCATTGATGAAGTTATGGCATAAAACATAAACATATATAAGCATTTCGTATGTTAAAAAGACAACGAGGCGACATTTTTCTAATGTTCTGGTGATTCAAAGAAGAAAACATCTAGACAGTATCTCTCGTGCCTGAGTGGCTCTCGAGTCCTGGCACAGATGTAAACCTTGTAGGAGTATGTAATATGTTTTATGGAAAGTTAAATCAGCCTTGCGTTATGCTAAATAAGTCAAATCTGTTTTAACCTGACTTCCCCTGCCTGTTCTTGACTTTCAATCAGCAATTTTGGCTCCTAAAAGTTTTTTGAAACATAGAGTAACCTCATAAAGCAAGGATCCTTTGATCTCATTTGAGAAACAGGGATTTATCTCCACAACATAAATTTAACATGCATCTGATTTACTTCGAAGAAAATCTGCAGTACATACATTTAATACATTAGTTCAGCTTTATTACCAACCAGTCAGCTATAACTGCTGAAGATTAAGAAAGCAATTTCTTACTCAGAGAGGTGGTATTAGATACCTAACTCTGCGGAGTACCCTATCTCTCTCTTTTTTTTTTTTTTTTTTTTTTGGGGGTACAGGATTCCACAGTAGACATTCTGCTTTAGCTACTTGCACTGTCGATCTCTCTTCTAATATTTTTCTTGGATACTTTCAGTTGTTATAATGTTATCTAGAGTGGACCAACTCATATCTCCAATATTTTTCCTTTTTAAGGGTCCCATTTCTTATTTTCTCGCTCCTTAATCCGAATATTGATTTATATCCTGGTATCAAATTGTTCTACAGGTGTATGATGTGACTCCATTTATGGATGATCATCCAGGTGGTGATGAAGTTTTGCTTTCAGCAACAGGTAATGCCCGTGCATTCACACAGTTTATCTTGGTTGCAAGTGTTGATTCGGGCTTTCTCCTATAGGTTGGCTTCTAAATTTTACTTGTCTAACAGGGAAAGATGCAACGAATGACTTTGAAGATATCGGCCACAGTGATTCTGCTAGAGAGCTGATGGATAAATATTACATTGGAGATATTGATGCGTCAACAATTCCTCTAAAACATGCTTACATTCCTCCACAACAACCCCCATACAATCCAGACAAGACTTCAGAATTTGTTATCAAGATTTTGCAGATCCTTGTGCCCCTCTTGATTTTGGGCTTAGCCTTTGCTGTGCGACACTACACCAAGGAGAAGTAATTCCGTTGCATTCTAATTTGGATTGTCAGGACATCTTTTGTTTGATTTATGTAGTTGTCAAATGACAGACTTGGTTTATAGTTCATTAAAGGAACTGTAGTAGCTGAGCTTAATTATCAGTTTGTATGTGTTCCAGAGTTGCCATTCGTAGCGACTTCTCGTAAACTATAACTTCACGGGGTTTATGTTTATGGTATTGAGAGATGTGCTTCTCCATTTTGAATAATTTCTGTACAACATCCGCCTGACTAGAAAATTTAGCTGCAGCTCAGCCTGTTGACTCGATAACTAGAAGTTTGAAATTTAAGTAGCTGAATTTAGTAAATGAGCTTTGCCAGTGCCCTAAGAGATGAAAAAGTGTTTCTTGCCATCCTTTACCCTTTAGTGCCACAGTATAGAGGATATTAGAATGGACATAAAATGGCTCTTTAAACGGTTAAGCGAATAGTACTTGCCTCTTCATTCATCTTGAGAATTAGAACCCCGAACTACAGCTATTGATTTCCCTAAATATGCAATTCCAATTTCAATATGATGATAGGAATGTCTAGTCGTTGAGGGAACTTAGGTAAGACCAACAGATATTATGTTTTTATCCAGCATTATTAGCGCGCGCACTACCTATATCTGATTTCTTGTTAGAATATCAAGGGTATCCGAACTTGCTTGCAACTCAACCAATTCACCAATCAATCAATCCGCCTACAAGTAAATGTTACCGAGAAAACCCTTCAATTACTTTATACGTTAACTGCTAGGCTATCCCCTTGGAGAATAACATCATCTAATACTCCCTTCGTCCCATAATAAGTGTCACTTTAGCAAAAAACACGCATATTAAGAAACTAATAATGCAATGTGAAATTTACCAAATTACCCGTACATAATAAAAACAAATTACTTTTACATCTTGATTAGAACATGCACAAGTAAACCTTTTGACATTGAAAATCCAACGATACCAAGTTACTATGTGACTTTTCCAATCATTATTTAGATGTTACTTTATTGTCCAAGGATAGAACTAGCTAATTTATGTTTTGGTTTCTTAAGGTGACACTTATTATGAGACCAAAATGTTTGGCTCAGGAGACACTTATTATGGGACGAGAGAGTACCTGATTTGAAGCTACTCTAGCTGGAAACTCGTAAGGCTTACTAATATGGTATTATTGTGAGTTAACTGCTCATTCAGTTTGTGCACATTCAGAAGCTTGCCACTGGTGGTGTTTTCACTTGGACACTGTAACAGCTCTGGAAGAAAGGAAATGTTCTACCGCCGGATTTGAGGCAAGCCAAGTTGCAGGCAAACGGGATAACATGTCAAACTGTACAAGGCTTTCAATGTTTCTGCTTTGCAAGATATAACCGGTGCTTAGCACACAAAGTCAAAAACCAAAAACCAACCATTCCACATCCCAACTGCTAAAAGTATCACGAAACAGTGTAAATACACAATTCTAAGGCTCTCATGGCCAACATCGGATACTTTAATTGCCCACACTACTCCCAGCCCACACCTCTCCTTGATCCTAAGGAAGTTGGGATATGGGCACAAGATCACGACTTTCAATAAGTTTCCTACTATTCAAAAGACCCTGTAACTATAACTCTATAAGCATTAAAAATCAGAACTTAAATGATATTATATTGAGCATGGGAGACCAGTCTGGAACACAGGCTTTCTTATAATTGCTAAACTGAAATGGAGCAAATTGCAGTGCCTGTACTCGGCAGAGTTACGAGTTATAGATGTGTCCCCAATCTCCGACCCAAAAAAGCAGCAGAAGCAGCAGCAGTGTTGTCACTTGTCAGGTAGAAAGTTCTTTCTCACCACAAACACGTGAAAACTTGAAGAGTACCCACTCACTAATGCTGAATTTAGCAAAGAGAATAAATTAGTGGTATAAGATCTCGGAAGGCACTATATGAAAGGTCTCTATATCTTGTCATGAAGAGTGACCACCAAATCATGGGCATCATCTAGTAGCTTCCATACATCAAGATGACCAGCCATGTTATTGCACTCCTTTAAAATTTCATCCATGCTACTATACTTCTCAGTGATTTGTTTCCTCCTCTGTAATACAGATGCTGCAATTGCATAAAGCAAAAGATCATCTGTTGGTGGGGCACGCTGCCTAATCCTACTCCATGCAGACTTCCCAATCCCAGCCCTAATAGCGGCCTGATCTGCCCACATTACCTCCCATAGGCAGAGTGTTTGCTCAAAAGTTAATTCCCTCCTGAAGAGCACTACCACCATCCTGTACACAAAAAAGCAATCCTCTGCTTGGAGCTTCTCTAAGTGTCTATAGAGATGTGAATCCTTATGTTTGATAATCTTAGAAATAATTTTTAGTTGCCTCCTAATTCCAACCTCATCAAGCCTGAAGTTATGTCGAGCCTTCCTCATGAAACCAACGAAGCACCAAAAAGCTTCATGGTCCTCTGTCATCACAGTAATTATTGGTGAAAGCAAATCACTCATTCCCTGGCAATAACCAATTTCAGGGTCATAAAGCGCATAGGCTTCAAGGATGGCAACTAACCGAGCAGCATGGAAGATCCTTGAGGGCTCTAGGTGATCATAGTCCTTCAATCCAACGGCCTGCGCGGAACAGCGTGCCTGGCCATCTGATACTACTCCAGCTTGGGGTGTGGAATATGCTATCCATTCTTCATTAGCACGAACTGCGTCAACCCTGATTATTCGTTGCCATGTAGCAAAATCTTCTGCATTGCAGGGCTCTGGCTGGACAGTCTTTGAAGGAGAAGAGTCCTCCTTAGAATGCACTTCGGTTGTATTCTCATACATGCTTCTTATAGAGAGGAAAGTGTTACTGGCATCATGATCTGCAGAGGAATCAGAATCTGACGACTCAGAGTCAGAGACATCATGTGGCTCCATGGCTCGTTTGGAACTGGAAAATTCATCCAACATTACACCCGCCTGATTCTCTGAATCCTCAACAAATGGGCTCCTCTCCCCACTAGAGAGGGATTCCAGGGCACTGACAACATCTTCATAATCGGGGAAATCCATCCCTTCCATGAGATTTCCACTGTCTCCATTGCTTCCAATTCCACCCGTCACTCTCATTTTAAAGGTTTCACTGCATCTCAGTAGTTGGCAGCACTTCCTCCGCAGTCTCTCATATTCCTTTCTGCATTCACATATTATGCACCATTAAGGAGTCTATGGAGTCTAAAAATAAATTGAACTACTAATAATAGAAAGATTATGATTTGTCAACTGAAAAACGGAGGATTTCCTGTATGACACCTTTATCAAGGTAGAGCAGATGAATTTGGAAACATTACCTGTTCCTTTTTCTTATAGCATCTCTTTCTTTTTTGGAACTCTCCAATTCATAGCTGCAGAGACACACAGAATAATTATCAGCTCCGACCCAAGCCTTCACCCAGTATAAAACTTGACACAGAAAGTAATTAGTAAAACGCAGAGGCCCCCTCCAAAAAATTGCTGCCCATCACTTCACCAAGTTAATAAACGACAGAAGTTATATAGAGTCTGTCCTTTCTCCGCACAGATCTAAAGGGACAAAAGCAATTAAGAACCCATTAAATCACCAATGAATGAAGTTATTTTCGGACTTAGTGACCAGAGCTTGGTTTCGTTTAACAATCTTCCGTAGAAAACAACCCTAACAGAACAGATCAATAGAAAACAGGGACCGTACAATATATAGGTTGATAAGAGGAGTCATTTAAAAGATCCAAAAAAGAAACTGCAGTACTGGTCTCACCCATTATGGAAACAAATTAATTCACAGAACTGGAAGAAAGTCTAATGTCATCTATCTGGAGACAGGAGAATGGAACTCCATCATCTCCCTTGGAAAATTAAGCAATTAAAATTGGCACACAAAAGTGAAAAGAAAGGGGGAAGGAGTGTGGAATTAACCATAATTCAATACTAACAATGGTAACCAGTACGAGAGGACGGAAAACTTACACTCCGAGGAGAAAAGGCCAAACCTCTGCCCTGATGCTAGGATCAACTCCCTGCATAAGAGAGACAAATTTCAGCAAATAAACCCACCCTTTACATGGATTGTAGGCAAGAGAAGGAAAAGGAAGATGGTAAAATTTTCTGCTTTAGGTCTGACAGTAGAGGAAAAAATTTCGACAGAGAAAACTGATCTCCAATTTGCCCCCCAAGATTCTTTTTCCCCTTTGGAAGGGAGAAAATCCTCATAAACTTTGAAAAGTAAAGCAGTCTACACTCCAATTCACCATTCCCTTCCTCTTTTGGACTCCAAAACAAAAGAAAACTGTGTTAATTTCACCTTTAGCCAAGGGAAAGAAAATCATTTTCTCTTACAAACTCCCTCTTTTCATTTCCCTTCATTTTGCTTCCCTTCCCTTTCATACTTTCAACCAAATATTAAAAGTTTTAATATGTAAACTAAATGAATACAGGGAAGATGTGATTCCCAAAAAATATCAAGGTGCAGGAACTCACCCCGCTTCGAACTTTCTTTAGAAATTTAACTCCTCCATTACGAAGCTTTCCATCGGGGGTAAAAAAGCTTCTCCACCGCAGGGGTGCAAGGACATGTTTTCTCTTTCTACGAGACCATGGTGATTTGAGATGACCTCTGAAATGAAAAGACATATTTAAACATTTCGGAAAACGACAGCTACAATTAAATGTAACAACATTAGGAGATCAAATTTTTTAGGAGAACAAATTACCATCTAATAAGACATAGATATTCAGCAGCATTACAAATTTCACAACTCCAACTACCCGGCAATAAAAAGGAAAAGCATAAAGGTGACAGGTAAAGATTGTTCACCGGCGCTAACACAGATCAAAACAAAGGAAATTAAATGATCAAAAGTCCACAACTGTTACATCTTGGATATGATAAGCTTATACAAATTCTTTTTTCATCTTCTTGGTGCATTATTTGAAGTAAGAGATAGCCAGCCCAAACATAAAGATTAACATTTCAGGATTCATTACAAAATAAAGTAAGATGCCTAAGGAATAAGGAAGCTCTACAAAATTAAATTATGCAGAGTTGAAATTTATCTGAGAAAAGCCCGATTCATGGTACGCGGTGATTAGAAAATTAACCCAATTCAGCTTTTATCCACATAGCCTAGCAACTGAGTATGAAAAGATCAACTTGAGAATATCACAAAGATTTACAGATACAACTCATTTTGACAATTTTTATCCAGAAGCAGAGGCTGGACAACATGAAAGTAGAGGAGTAGCGGGAAACAAAGGGCTCAACAATAATGTATTTGATTAATTTACTGAGCTTATACATAGGGACAACTTAACCTCTCGATAGGCTTCTGCATAAGTATTATCTTTGACTGGTGTGGTTTGCAATAAGTAGATGTGCGCCTATTCATACATCTTCTGAATCAAATATCCTAACACCACTGTCAATACCTCCAAATAAAATTTTGCAAGAAACATTATGAGAGGGGATAAGCAATCTTCTATCAGAAACAGCAATGTAAGAAGTTCAGCCATGCAGTTTAAACAACACGGCGCAGCGAGCCATAACTGGCAGATCATACTAGTTTGCTTCCCTAAATGGGTATAATTCAATCATGTAGGCCTATGGACTCTCAGATTTCACGCAAAAAGACACAATGCATAAAGATCCCAAAAATAACAAATCAGAGAAATAAAAAGCGCTTCATAACACCGAACATCACCTCCCAATTCTGAAAGAGAATTTTCCATCCAAGGAAATGAAAATAAGGGCAGTCAGTGTTCCAAGTAATTATCCGCACAATGTCAAAAAGGATTAGAAGTACAAAACTCGTCACAAAAAGAAACTAAAACTCACAAAGAAGCAAGAAGAACAGGAGAGAATCCACATCTAGATGGGATGATACATGCTGGAAATTCCTCCTTATGGTTGAGAATCCACCCCCAATCCCCCCCACCAAGAATTTAAAAAAAATCACGAGCAATAGTACTATGGTTTGTATTCTTTTGCCACTGAATCAATCCTCAGAAGCAAATAGTACTGTGGTTTTCTGAACTTAAAAGATGTACAGTCAGTCCTGCTTGCATCGACCAAAGAGGACGGCAAAATGAGAGAGCAGCAAGAGGTCAAAATAAATACTCCCTCCATCCCAATTCAAATGTCTTGCTTTCCTTTTAGGTCTGTCCCAAAAAGAGTGTTCATTTCTATATTTAGTAAGTTGACAATTCAAACATCTTACATGACAAGTTTAAAACCACAAGATTCAAAGGACATTTTAGTACAGTATACAACTTTAATTTAGAACCACAAGAATTAAAAGTCTCTCTTTATTTCTTAAACTTCGTGCCTACTAAAACTAAGACACTTAAGTTGAGACAGAGGGAGTAGCTATTAGCCTTCAGCCCTTCACATATTTTGTCAAATTAAATAAGCTGAAATATATAGACTACAGCCAGCAAACAATCAAATAAAAAATTGTCATCACATTATCACAACTTAAAACAATTGAGATAAAGATCAGATGTAAATTCGCAACCTTTGACTGATATAAAATCAAGATATAGTAGTATTATGACCGGGTCAAATCAAAGTCCTAAGAAGATATCCAAATTGAAAACAACTACAACAATCACAAAAATAAAAATTACAGATAAAGATAATCAAATATACCAACAACAACATAATCCCACAAGTGGGGTATGAAGAGGGTACGATGTAGACAGACCTTACCCCTACCTTTGTGAGCTAGAGAGGTTGTTCCCGATAGACCCTCGGCTCAAAAGAAACGCAATCAATGCAAGGAAAATAAGACAGCAAAATATCAAGATACAAAACCAAAAAAAAAGCACCACACACAGAAAACTACGCGAATACTACTAAGAAAAGGAATCTATAAACTAACACTATAGACATATAGAACACACGAATTGAACAAATGATCTGGAAAAATATCCTATTTTGACACTTGGATATATAGGCTACAAGATCGAGATCTGAGAGAAAAAGACTAAATTTAACTAAAATGCTAGCTGAATCAAAGAAAATTACAGTGATATAGGAATAACTGAAAAGCAGATCGAAGAATAACCGAACAAGTAGTATAACTTACCGATCAGATGAAGAACAGTAAGCTGGCGAGGAAGAAGCAACAACAAATAAAACTGATCTCAAATGTATCCACGATGATGATGACGTCACCGCCGACGATGACGGTGAAGATGAAGACGGTGACGGTGAATTTGATGATGACGACGTCTGACTTCGTCTTAGAGCTTTCATTTAACTATAAACTCTTTAACAGATTTCTAATCAGTAAAAACTGTGATAACTGAAAACATCTTTGATATTTCAGCCGGTTATTTTTTTAACTTTTTTGAACTTCCTTTAACGGCAGCCGGCGATTAAAACTCCACCGGTGCCGATTGAATTAAAAGAGAGATAATGGAATGACGATTATGCCCTTTTGCACCGTAACACAGAGAAACTGAAGGTTTTGTCTTTGTTTAACTGCTTTTTGCTTTTAGATGTGTGCTTTCATTTTAAGATTTTGTTGTGTGTTGTTTTTGTCTCTTTTGTTGAAGATGAGTGAGTGAGGGGACCTAAAAAGAGTCTCCTAAAGGGGGCTTAGGTTGGATTTGTGTATTTTCATTTTGTAGTGTAACTACCACTGCCGAGAGAGAGAGGGTGGACGATGGATCTGAGAGTTGTAGGAGTTATTTCCGTGGCACTGTTGTGACTTGTGCCTAAGCTCGCCTCTTTTGGCTCGGATGTGACGTTTAAATTGTAGGTCCAACAAGGCCAAACTCATGCTACTCTCCCTTTCATTTTATATATAATATATATAACTTGTCTTTTATATGTATTCGTTTTTTAGTTCGTTATATTAGTGTAATTTTAAATTTTAATTTTATTTATTTATTCTTAATGACATCTAGTATCTACTTCTACTACTAATATATAAGTGGCAACAAGCTAGCGTCTCAGGGTCAACATGCTTGCCGACCATGAGGGCAATCTGGTATTTAATGAAAGTTGAGTTTTTCAGTGATAGACGGCATGGATTGAAATTTTGTACCTGGAGCCGGTGTTGACTGTAAAACCATTGTTGTTCCACATAATTTCAAGTTCACCCCTGCACCCAAGTATAGGACCTTTTCTGGTGCTACTTTTACCCCTGATTTCCCCATTTATTCATGATTTTTCCTCAAACTTTTTGGTAAATATAGCAAAAACTTGGAGCACTTTATATGCCTGAAAAGGTCATGATCCCTTCCACGTCCCTCCACCAAATTGTTTGCCCACTAACTATGAGTCCGCAACTTAAATGATCCAAAAAGTGATCGGAGGTATCAAAATAACGCAATAAGAAAAATATTATCGAACTAACCTTTGCGCACTAATTTAGTGCGCAAAAGGTCTTTAATACTACGGGCTGAAAAGGCTTCATCCTAGACCACACCCATATCTGAAGGGTTATTAAAAAAAATATTTTATTAGTTTTCGTTTCAAAAAGCTATATTTAGAATAAAATTACATACTTTTAAATATATTACCTGGAGGAGCGCGCAAAATCCGCCGACTTCCACACGCTCGCCCACAGATGCTTGACATAGTGATCAATACGGGTAAGCCAGAACAGTAGCTCCCCAACTATAGCATCCCAACTCGCCCTAGATCGTCCATATATAGCAAATACCGTAAACTCACATGGGAACCCGAAGTGTTCGGGAACAAGATGCCCCCGAATATGATGAGTAAGTACAGACGGGCACAAGGATCGACATCCACCTGAGGTGTGTCCTCTGTAATAGGATATTGGATGTCTATAAGGCGCAAGTGAGTACAGAGGGAAACCAACGACACCTGAGTCTGTCCCAATAATCACCCTCCTCCAGCACGAAGCAGTGAGCCTAGTCAACTCCTACAGATACCATCTGGCTCTCGAGCTGGCTCTTCAATAAATAATGGGCGTCCATTTACCCGAAGATCATATATGACCTCCACATCCTCAAGCGTGATAGTGGCCTCACTAGTACGGAGATGAAATTTGTGGGTCTCCGATCGCTATCGCTCAATTATGGCCGTCACAAGAGCCCTATTATACTGTACCCGACCAACAGCGACGCAATGGTAGATACCGTCCTGATAAAGTATATCTAATACACGACAATGTGGGGCCCGAGCACCTAAAAGATCCCACGCATGTTCTATCCCACGGGGGATGGAACAACGCACTAGAATGTATCTCTCCATCCCATAATAGCTAGGACCTATGAGCAGCCTGTAGATAAAGTATTGATGCATCGAAGATGTTACACCTCGGAAATTTCTCCGTACTTGTATGATGAGTGGAATGATGAAGAGTTTGAGTGTATGATGATTTGTTAAGTCGGGAATGGCTAATTATGAATTTTTGGAAATAAGAAAGTCGCGGAAAAATTTTCAGCCCAGTGGTCGTATATGGCACTATACGGCCCGTAAAGTGATTTACGGACCGTATAGTGCAATCGTCCTCCAGCTTGCCAAAAATCTCAAGTTCTGCCAAGTGCTGAATATGGTTAAATACGACCCAGTTTACGGCTCATAAACTGGTTTACGGTCCGTAAACCAGGTCGTAAACTGCCATGTTCCTCAGCCAAAACTTTGTCTTTGAAATGATTAAATACGGCCATGGAGGACGGACCGTAAATCAAAATACGGTCCGTATATGGTGGTTTACGACCACTGTTCATCCCGACAAGAATTCATTAAAGATCAGATTTTGTGATTTATTAAGAGGGACTTAAGCCCATTTCACGTCATTTTCATCTAAACACTTCAAGAAAACTCTAGAGTGTTCTTCAACACTTCAACTCTAAGAATATCAAGAAAATCCAAGGAAACCTAAGATTATCAACACCAAACTCATAAAAATAAGTGCAAGAACACATCAAAGGATCTTCTAAGTCAAGAAATTCCCAAGAAGGTGGAACTAGGGTTTTGGTTAATTGAAGTATTTCCACTTAAGGATTGTTCAACCATCATCCAAGGTAAGTTTCATGATTATTCCATGTTGTTTGAAGTATTGGAAAGCTTAGACACTTGAAATGTAGAAGAACATAGAAATGGGTCATTATTGAGTGAATAGTGACATAAATGAATGATAGTGGAATTGAACTACGAATATTGAAGTGTTGTGAGTACAAATACGTTATAAATGATGTTTAGATCATGAAACAAGCATTGAATGCATGAAAACGCAAGGATGAGCTGGAAGTAGAAATAAGGGAAAATTGGAGGAAAATGGTGGATTTTGCCAAATGTACGTAAATGACGATTGTCGATTATGATATTGCGAATAATATTATGAATATTGGGAGTTGATATAGAACGTGAGAAAAGTAGTATGAACAAAGGAGACGCTGCCTAACTTCTCCTAGAATTAGCGACGCGTTTCTATAGTTAGTTTACTAATGTCGATACGAATTCTCTTATGAAGGTCACGACGTGATATCGACGGAGAACAAGTGAGCGATATCTTAGCTAAACGACCAAGGTATGTGAGGCTAGTCCTTCTTTCTAATGGCATGAATCTTTTAGCTTGAATCCCTATTCCTTTCATGAGTTCTTACATTCTAAGAAGTTAAAGGCTTATACCTATGAATGTCTATATAAGATAAGTTATACGATATGATGACACTAGAATGATGATGATGGTATTCCTTGCCTACACTCACCTTATGTACTAGTTCTTTCAAGGTGAGGCAGAATGTCCATAATGGTTCCATAATGTAACCGGGGGATCACGACCTTACGTCACCCCGATAGAGTAAAGTTGATCATGAGTCTTATATACGCATTATGATAAGATAAGTATTTTATGATAAGCATATTACTATGAGTATTTACGTTAAGCATGTCATGATTGCATTCACACCGGGCCTAGTTGGCCGGGCAGACACCACTTCAGCGGGTGGCGATACGGATACACCACGACCTACGGGCGTCGGCAGACACCACTAGTGGGCGGCATGTGATGGTACCCCGGACGCGGGCTAATATTATTGATTATCACACTGTTCCGACATGGACGGGCAACTTGCATATGATGCACACATGTTATGATGATGAGTATGAGTAAGATAGCATGCATTACTTCATTTATGATTATCAGTCAGATCCAGATGTCTCATGTTGATGTTATCCCCATATTATTGATGTCTCCTTTCATTACGTATGCCTCTCATACTCGGTACAATATTCGTACTGACGTCCTTTCTTCGGACGCTGTGTTCATGCCCACAGGTAGACAGGGAGGAGAGCTTGGCCCAGGTCCTTAGTAGCTGTCAGTTGATAGATAGCACTCCATTGTTCGGAGGTGCTTATGGCTATTCTTTTGATGTACATATACATATGCATATTTTGGGCATGACGGAGTCTTGTTCCGTCTATGTATTCATTATGTTAGTAGAGGCTCGTAGATATGCAGTGTGGGTTAGATGGTCTCACAAGATGTTTTCATATGTATGTATATTATTTTGATGGCCAAGAGGAAAATGTATATAAAGTATTTATGTTTTGATTAAATATGATTTTCCTACAATTGGTATGTAAAATTGATAAAGAGTATTAGATGAGCAAGACAAGCAGTAGAGTGAGCGGTGCTTGGTAAATTGCTCCGGGTACCCGTCGCGGCCCCTAGCTGGGTCGTGACAGAAGAGCCCCGGATGAAGAGGGTTGGGATCTATGGTCATGTCGTATCTGTATCAATAATTTTTAATTAATCATTAACATGTAATATTAATTATGTAATCCTTTATCGAAAAATTATACTAACTAACTAATCCTTTAACGGGAAATTATATTAACTATCTAAATTTGTGAATTAATAATTGTTAATTAATTATTATACTAACTACAATTAACTAACTAATATTATATTAATGCTATTTTTAATCTTAAACTAAGGATGCTCAATCCTAAACTAAGGATTAACTACAATTAACTAACAAATATAATATTAAGGATATTAAGGTTTAACTTTTTCTAATTAACAATTGATAATTAATTAGACCACCAATGAGCACATTAACATATAAATTAGATAACTAATTAGCACATAAAATTAGATAACTAATTAGCAAATAAAATTAGATTAACACATAAAAATAGATAACTAATTAGCACATTAATAATTACATGGATTAAACAATTTTACAAATAAATAAATTAACAAATAAAGATATTATTAGGAAATTAGTATATTTTCCTACAATCAAACAATTAACAAATCATTAATAAAAAATTAAAGATTAACATATCATTATCAAATAATTAAGAATTAGCTAATCAAAAAATTAACAACTAATTAACAATTAGCTAATCAAACAATTAACAAAAAAAAAAAAAAAAATGAGAAAAAGGGGCTAATATTTTTTTAAAAACAATTAACCTTTAATATTTTTTTTTCCGAATTCTGCAACTATTAAACATTAATCATGCTTAGGATAATAATATATTTAACAAAGTTATAGAAAATTCATAGTAAAATACCTAGATTAAAGGTTGTTTTTGAGTTTTTGAATCGAGATCTACGTCGCTTTATTCCGAAATCCAACCTTTGAAACTTGTTCTTTACCTTGAATATACCAAAAATATTGACTTTCACGTTAAAAAATAACACGAAAATTATATTTTTTAATGTGGGGACCACTGTTTTTTCGTTGTTGATGGTTTCTTTTTTTAAAAAAAATGGTGGGGGACCGATCGGGGTGGGGAAGATGGTGGGTTTATTATTAAAGACCTTTTGCGCACTAATTTAGCGTGCAATAGGACTTAACTGTAAATTTATAGGTTAGTCTAATTGCGCACTAAATTAGTGCGCAAAGGTTAGTTTGGTAAAAAAAAATTATTGCATTATTTTGGTACCTCCTACCACTTTTTGGGTCATTTAAGTTGCGGGCTCCACTAACTATTGGTAGGAGTGGGCATGGTACGGTATTGGAAAGTTCGGTATGGTAATTTTGATTTTCGATTTTTAAAAATACTATATCATTACCATACCAATTATTTTTAACGCTGTTTCGGTATTTTTCGGTACGGTAAATCGGTAACCATAGTTTGTTCGACTTCGACCCACATATACTTATATAATAGATAATTACGACTTTGGCTATTCAAGAAACGTCTCAATTATATTGTACCAACACCTTACACATGTAAATATATCCAAAAGAAGCACAATTAATTCCCTTCGTAATTGACACAAAAGAGCATTTCAATTAACATAGATTAATCAAAATTCCAATGTTTAAACAATTAATTTTGTATTAATACTTGTTCATATATTTGTTAGTATTAAAATACTAATTTATATGACTCGTATATGTACCAATACACTTCGGTATGGTATTCGGTATTTCGGTATATTATTTATAAATATCGAATACTGAACTTTTTAAAAATGCATACCAAATACCGTATCAAATACCATAATATCAAAATCACGATATAAAAAATTTCGATTTAGTATGGTAATTCGTATATACCATATCATGCCCACCCCTAACTATTAGTATTTGAAGTTGTCTATCAATTGGACACGTGGAACTGTGGGCCAATAGTTCTGCACCCACTCTATTCTTTCCTGAATTTTTGTAGTTAAATATTCTTTCTTCAATTTCATGTTCTTCCAAAAGTTTATTTGTAAATTAATTTTCCTTCTTGAATTTTAAGAAGTATTTTCATTTAAAAAGAAAAATTAACGCAAAGTGTAATCATTATTAAATGTACTTAATGACATAAAGAAATACTTTACTCTGCCATGAATACTATTATGATAAACTTTTGCTAGGAAGTGATGAAAATACTTGAAGTTTGCAATTAGGTAATATTTCAGCCAAACATATATCAGTACATAAAATAATAAAATCAATTTCATCATGCAAATAAAGAAACAAACATTAGTTAAAAGTTTGGACAAAATAAATTATACCTTACTTTTACAGTTTCCAGATCAAAGTTGAAGAAGTAGAATAGAATTTGTAAATAAAACACAAATAGTTGGGAAAAGTCACTACTTAATGCATAATATAAATAATCTTAGCTATCTTCGTTATTCTTCTAAGGATAAAAAAGGTGAAGTAATACTTTTATGATCTAATCTGGGATCTGAACCACTTTTTGTTAATAGTATGTTACATCGAATAAATTATTCATCGCTAAGTCTTAACTTTTTTTAACTGTCTAAGCTGAATACATATTTAAATATTAAAATATTTTCAATCTTTCTAACAACTTAGATTTCATTTTGAAATAACTTTCTAAATTAAATGCTTTCTTTAGATCAAACACTATAAAAATAATAATTAACGTTTCAATAAATTTAAAAAAAGAAGATTAATAAGTTACAATATATCTGTTTCATATTTTTTATATGGTTGCATTAATTCAAATACCAAACTTGAAAACAAACTACATTATTTATGATATTTGGACACATGAGGTTTTTACATCAAAGCATTCTTTAAGATTAAAACACTAAATCTGAATATATATTTGAAAGAGAAAATATATTGAAAGAGAAAATAGTCAGATGCCCCCTCAACGTTTGGCCGATTTAATTATGACGCACCCATCTTTGCGGGTGTCCTATTACTCCCCTGATCATCTTAAAAGTGGAATAATTTGCCCCCTGAAACGCAATGCCCAGATTTGAAGTATGCAGTGAAATACACGTGCCAACAAGCATTTGACACGTGTATTTTTCTTTTAAATCCTTTTTTTTTTTACTAATTTTTCCTAATTGTTCTTCTTTCTAACAACCTTAGAGCTCCAAAATGAAGAAAAATAGAAACCCATTATTCAAAGGCTACCAAAAATCAATATACAAAGTATTGGTTCATTGAAAAAACTTTGCGCTAGCTTAAATTAAAAAAAGAAAAAAGAAAGTCGTCGGAGGCGGAAGCCGCCGGATTATTCAATTTTTTTAAATTTCTTTTTCATGTCACAATTTCCCTCCTTACTTCAAGCTCTAATCTGTTTTATAGCAATTAGTGTAGAGATTTATGTAGTTTTACTCAAATTTGCAGATTTGTTATGGGTGTTCATGATATGAAGTTTTCTTATCTAGCTAAGTTCTTGATTTGATTCTTATTTTATTTAATGTTGGCATTTAGATTGATGGGTCGTTTTGATCTTATTTGTTATTATGAGAAAAAATGGAGTTTGCCTGTGAAAATTTATCTGGCAACCAAAATCCGGTGACCTGTTGAAGAGAAGAAGAAAGAAGAGAAAGATATAAACAAATCAGAAATTTAAATAAAAATATAGTTTTTATAAACTATTTTTGTGTCTCACTCTCTTTGAGAGAGAGAGTGAAATGCACTCTCTTTGCCACCTCAGCATTCAGGGGCAAATTATTCCACTTTAAAAATGCTCGGAGGGTAGTGGCGGATCCAGAATTTTCACTCAGGGTGTTCGGAAAAATAACTGGACCTAAATATACAATGTAGTATATGTTCAGGGTGTTCAAAAGTTAATATATGTATATGAACACAGAAAATTTACCCTAAATATACACTGTAATTTCTTGTTCAGGATGTTCGGGGCCTCTTACTGCATCCGCCCCTATCGGGAGGGTAATAGGACGCTCGCAAAGGTTGAATGCATCATAATGAAACCGACATAAAATGTTTCTAAGATCACTTCACTTATTGTTACAGTTATATACTTTTATTGTTTCAAATTAGTTTGTATAATATACTTATATATACCATTTCACTAAGCTAGAAAAAAAAAACGTTTCATTCTCGGTTATTGGCCATAATTCGAAATGGACAATTCAAAGACACAAAAAATGAAAGTTCAATTAAAAGGGGAACTTATACATTAAGCACGTAAAACTTTATTTGCACTATTAATTGTTAATAAATATAAGTTCAGGTCATCTATTTGTATTATCCTCTCTCTTTTTGCATTATATTTATATACTATATATATAGTTCTAGCAAATTTTATTCATGGTAGGGAAAATCATTTTTTTGTGTTATCCTCTCTGTCCCACACATATAGGTGCTGAATACTCTTTTATTCTTTACTAGATAGACACTACACTACTACAGTGATTTTATCCACTACCAAATTTTATTACTGTGCCATTGCAAGCTTTTTACGCAAGCTAGCCAGCATCCATCACTTTTTTCTTCTTTTTTCCTGAAGCCTAGTGATGATTCATCATAAGCACAGTCAAGTTTAGGGAGGATCGATGGAGGAGTCGTAACTGGTAAGTTACCATTTATTTTCCCTTTTTTTTCAACCCAAAATAGTCAAATAAAATTAAAAAATAGAATACAATAATGATGTGGTATAGTTTTGTCTTTACATTTGGTTTAAGATTAATGGGTGAAAAAGAATTTGTATGCGAAAGCAAGGCACGTGCAATTGTGCATTGACAAATCTTGGATCGTAATGGTAATGATAATTAATCAACGAAAGCATGAAAGCAAAATGTAGTGTGTTGTCACATGCTTCATGGCCTAATTGATTTATGGTGATTAGCAAGTAGTACTAATAACTAAGGCCTACTACCAACCTGCTAATGCACGACACCCGGAGGATTTGTTTGGGATTAAATACTTGGCTAGTCATTTCGTCAAAGAAATCTATTAGGTGGTCTAGTTTTTAAGAAATGATTTTTTTTATTTTTTTTTAGATAGTTGAGGTGTTTGATCAAAATTTTTAGGGAAAAAAATAAGTGCTATTGAATAGAGCAGAGTTATTTGTTCAGTTTTTTTTTTTTTGCAAAAGTATTTTTTCAAATTGATTAAATAAACATAAACTATTTTTTTTTCTTTTCAAAAATACTTTTTTGCAATGACACTTTTGACAAATACACTTTTTAAAATAAGCAAATTTTGAATTGACCAACTAATTTAATTGCATATTTGCATATGGGCTACTTAGTGAAAATAATCATACTGTTTTTCTTTTTCTCCTTTAAATTACAGAGGGTAGAAATCAATCATCATAAGTGGGGGAAAAAAAAAGGATATCGTTACAAGTGTCATAATTAAACTGACACAAATATGGATTGTATTTTCATATGTATATTATACTTAGTTCTTTGACATTTTAAATGACATTATGGAGTAAAAGAAATCTTTTTTGATTATGATTTTTAAGCAGTTTATTATATTTTAAATTATAAAAGATCGTGATTTGCGATAAAATTTATATGCTATATAAATATATTGATTTTATCTTCAAACATTAACAACTCATTATTAATTGAGACAGGTTTCCCCCTAATTATGTGAATCTCATATGCTGGTTCACGAGATGGACCTTAGAGTCTTAGACGCCTTCGGAAGGACCCGACCAAGGATCGGGTTTGATTATTTCGTTTCAATGTATATGACATATATGTAGTTTAATTATGTTTGATGAATACAAAGTTTTAGAAAAAAAAAAATTTGAACTTAAACAAGTTATAAATATTTATGTAGTTATAAATTAATCTATTAATTAAGATAACATGAAATAATATCAAATTACTTTTAAATAAATTATATATCTTCTTAAATAAAAAAAAGTACCACATATAAATTCGAATAAATGAGTTACTTGTGTAATCCAACTATCCAAGTATAGCAAGCTTTGTACGCAAGCAACAACCACACGTCAATTTTCCCCCCTTTTCTGAACCAAAGTGATGATTCGTCATTAGCAAAATCAATTGAGTCTTGAGGAATCCGCGACTTTTATAACACAAAAAAAAAAGTTGAACTAAACTAGCGCAAAAAAAAAAAAAAACATTACTAGGTTTCACGCACTAAATTAGTGCATGAAAGGACCAAACTGCACAAATACAACTTGGGCCTTTCACGCACGAATACAATTTCGTGCGTGAAAGGACCAAACTGTAAAAATGCAACTTGGGCCTTTTACGCACGAATTTAGTGCGTGAAGGAGGGCAACAAAAAGCCGCCCCCTCCTTCCCCACCACAGACCCTACAGTGACACCCCCACCCTCCATTAACGGCGATTTCAGGTGGTCCCCAACCCCCAAAACGCTATTTTCTTGTTGTTTTTCAATCCAAAACTCAATATTCTTGGTATATTGAAGTGTAGGAACAAGTTTCTAAGGTTAGATTTTGGAATAGAGCGGCGCAGAGGTCATTTTGAAAACTCAAAAAAACCTTCAATCTAGGTATTTCACTACGAATTTTTTATTACATTGCTAAATATATTATTACCCTAAGCATGGTTATTGTGTAATTGTGGTGGATTTCCTGTTTTGCGCATTTTTTTTGTGCGTTTTTGGGCAGTCCGTATGCATTGTTGGGACTGCCCATTTTTTCGTTTTTTTTTAATTTGTTTATCTATTGTTAATTATTTATTAATTGTTTATTTAGTATTTGTTAATTGTTCGATTAGCGACTTAAGTATTTATTAATTGTTAGACTAGCTATTTCAATTGTTAGACTAGCTAATTATTTATTTAGTTTTTGCTAAGCCAATTGTTTATTTGTTAATAATTTCTTAATTGTTTCATTAGTTAATTAATTGTTTATTTGTTAAATATATGATAATAATTTATTAATTTTTTGATTAGTTACTTAATTGTTTATTTATTAAATATATGATAATAACTTGTTAATTATTTGATTAGTTAGTTAATTGTTTATTTATTAATTATTTATACTAATTGTATGCTAACTAATTGTTAATTATTTGACTTATTAATTTTTAATCTTTATATTTTAGGATTGAAAACCCTTAGTTTAGGATTCATAACCCGTAGCTTAGGATTGAAAACCCTTAATATAATTTTCGATAAAAGACCATGCATGATAATTTCAGGAATCTATGACACATAAAGCCTTGATTTGACAATACATTGCTGCATTATTTGACCATTTTAACACGACTTGTATTGCGCAACATTTTAATGCGCAATGTAAGTGTTGATTTGACAACACATCACGCATGACAATTTCAGGAATCTATTTAAGTTGAAGGCTTGACGAGTGAAAAACTCATCAACTTCATAAGTCTAAGTCTTACAAGTCATTAATAAAAAAATCAAACTTCATAGAAAAAATGTCTCAAAATGCTTCAACTGTTAAGGTTTCACTATTTTGGGATGGAGATATCGTCGAGGACAATTACTCCATTCGTTATAGTATCAAACCAAAATCCCATGTTAAATTTCCAACAACTTTAAATTATGAAACACTAGTCAGTTACATGCACAAAAGAATGAAAACTACACTCACTGAGTTTGGAATCTCACTAACTGGCAGATATCCACAAACAATATCAAACGGTGTAGTGCGTTATGGCATGCACAATATCAACGATGATGAATCTTTGAGTGATTTTTTGGGATCGCCGGAAGAATATCGTGATTTAGTATTCATTAATGTTCTTGAGATGTATGTTGAAAAGATACCTCGAGAAGAAGTCCCTCAAGTCCAGCCTATTCATGGTAACACTTATGGGGACTTTAGTTCTTATGGAGACATTTTGAGTGGTCAAGTGCCGCTGGAAAATCTAAGCCAACAATTTAATCAAGCTTACAATGAAAATTGGTAAATATGGATTTTTCATATTATTATTATGTGTAGTTGCACGTGTTTGTTGTATGAATTGGTAAATAACCAGTTTTCAAATCTTTATAGGAACTATTCTCAAAACTCGCCAGTGGTACCAAATATGGATGTTGGTCAATCCTCTCAATTCGGTGGAGTTGATCGTTCTCCACACCATGACAGTGCTTATGAACAACAGTAAGTTCATCACCTTGATATTAAACTATCTGTATATGATGTTGGTATTTAAAATATGTAACTTTTCGTGTAGGAGGATGAATGCACTTGATAATGAAGATTTTCCTAATTATTATGAGTCATCATCAAGTGATGACGATGAAATAGCTAATAATGCAAAGGTAACCGATGATGAAGATGATGTTCAAGTTGGTATGACCAACAATATTCCTCAAAGCCAAAACCAAAAAAGAACCAATGCACCACCACGTACCATCACCGATGGCTGAAAACCCAACTTCTGAAAGCCCAATTCAGTGGCATTCTAACAATATACCTTATCTTGACAGCCTGCAGGGTCGTGATGATGCATTTGTCTTCACAAGAGAAGATGATGATAATCGCCTAAAAACCTGGCTTGAACCAAGGGATCTCAACAAAGATCGATGCTACCTTGCAAAGGGAATGTTGTTCGCATCCAAAAAGGCGTTGCAACGGGCTGTCAAAATTTATTTTTTTGAGGACACGAGGGAGTTTAAGGTTGATCAGTCAAACACAAAGATATGGAGGCTAGTTTGTAGACGACGGTATCAAGGCTGTCAGTGGTTGCTTCGGGGAATTGTTAAGCCTGATAGTATGTGGGCTATCACAAAATTCCGCGAAAGACACACTTGTGATATGGAAGAAAATCGAGCAGATCATTATAATTTAGATACAAACATGATTGCTCAACTGTTACTTAAAGACATTGTCAAAACGCCAAGGTAACTTATCCTACCTAGTACATTATATGTCTTATATCAATTGAAAGATCATTACTAAATGTTGTTTGTTTAAACTTGTGCAGGTTCCCCATCAAATATTGTATTCGAAACGTTCAAACCGTATATAGTAAAACTATAAGCAACAGAAAGGGATTTCTCGGGCGTAGACGCGCTTTTGAGATGGTCTATGGAAATTGGCATACTTCTTTTTAATCGCTGCCAAGGTATATGGCAGCTCTACAACATTTTAATAATGGTACTATTGTAGAGTGGCGACTTATAGAGGGTAAAATCTTCAACTTCGTATTTTGGACATTCAAACCATGCATTGATGGTTTTGCTCACTGCCGACCAGTGATATCCATAAATGGTACGTATGTATATGGTGCCTACGACATCAAGCTCCTAATTGCAATAGGAATGGATGTCAATGTGTCAATATTTCCTCTTGCTTTCGCAATTGCCGCTAACGAGAGCAACGACACATGGGGGATCTTTTTGACCCATTTGAAAACTCATGTTATTAAGGATCGTACCGACATATGCGTGCTATCTGATCGTCATAAAGACATATTGCACAATATGGATAATTTACCGGGGTGGCAGCCACCATTTGTTTATCATCGCTATTGTTTAAGGCACTTGAAGGCAAATTTGCAATCAAAGTTTCACAATGACACTCTAAACAAATTGATGTGGGGGGCTGCGATGGAGCATCAACAACGAAAATGGGCTGCAAAAATGGATCTGATCAGGGCAGTGAGTGAACCCGCATACGTTTGGTTGATGAAGCTCGAAGTTGAAAAATGGACGCTTTATGCTGATGGAGGCAAAAGATGGGGCATGCTTACAACAAACAGCTCAGAGTCTTTCAATGGCTTGCTGAAATCTGCTCGAGGACTACCTGTCATCGCAATGGTGAGAATGACTTTCAAGCAGGTTGTGGAGCGATTTGTTGTTAGGAAAAGGCAGGCCAGAGCGATATAAGCCGACGGCGGGACGTGGATGCCAAAGCCCTTAAAAAATATGGAGCATTATAGAAAAAAAAGTGAGCATCACCAAATGACCGAGTATGACCCAATTCAACATGTGTATGAAGTTAGGACGGGTTATTACAACGGTAAGGGTGGAAACGTGCATACCGTTTATGAGGCAACAAGAACATGCACTTGTGGTAAGTAGCTAACGTACCACATGCAGCGTTCTCATGCTGTCAAGTGCTTCGAGAGAATGAGAAAAACCGTAACAAGTTATGTGGCGGGGGAATACAAGGTCCACAGTTACCTTAGAGCATATTCCGCCCAATTCCACCCACTTGGTAATGAAGCTTATTGGCCAAACAAGCCGTTTTCGATGGTTGCTAACAAGGATTACATCAGGAAATTGGGCATTAACTCACGGAGTCATAGACCCAATCAAATGGATGTTAGTGAAAGAACTTACTCTGGCAAGTGCTCTACATGTAAGCAATATGGCCATGACAAGCGTTCGTGTGGGCAACAAGGCCGTGGTAGTACAAGCATGTCTCAAAGTAATAGAGCCTCTAGAACTTGAAGATTGTATTGTTATTGTAATTTATTATTGTATTGCTTTGAATTACTATTGTAATTAAATGGAATGAATTATTTTTTAATTAGTATAAACCTCTCATATTTGATGAATGATTATTAAATCAAATATTTATATTTGTACATTCAAATATAATAAAACACTTAAATCAAAATCCTATAAATATGACAAGTTTCAAAACTTACTTCAGGGCACTTTAGAACCCCTAAAACGACGATCCAAACGTTCAGGTGGACTTGATGTAATGAGCCGACATTATTGTACGCAAAAAAGATATTAAGTTTTATATAAAATATTGATATTTTGGGGTTTTGAAACATGACTAATCTTTGCCCAAAGTATGGAAAAAAACGTGATTTGAAAGGTAACACCAAAAAAAAAAAAAAAAACAAACAGAAGAGCTCCTTCACGCACGAAATTCGTGCGTGAAAGGCCCAAGTTGCATTTTTGTAGTTTGGTCCTTTCACGCACTAATTTATTGCGTGAAACTTAGTAATGTTTTTTTTTTTTACGCTAGTTTGGTTCAACTTTTTTTTTTGTGCTACAAAAGTCGCGGATTCGAGTCTTGACCGAGTAAATCTAATGCACTCTAAATAGATAATATATTTTAGGTTGTTAATTTTATTTTTTAGGAGCAATTATTTGTAATTATTATAAATAAACTAATGACAGTAAAAACTCTTTTATGTTGCCTTATGTTTAGAAGTTAAACTCTAATTTTTCAATTTGTTCTTCAATGCATCCTTTTTCTTTTGGTCAACTAAAACGGTCCAATTAATAAAATCGTGTATGCTATTGTCTTTGCTATTAGACGAAGCACATAACTAGTAGTACTATTTTTTTGTCCTTTTTTTTTGGCGTATAATGTGACAAAAGAATTTTATTCGAAAGCAAGGAAGTTTCAATTGTGCATTAACAAGTATTTGGTCGAAATGATAATCTATTAACGAAGGGCATGAAAGCAGAGAGGAGAGTGTTATCACTTATCATGCTTCATAACCTAATTGATTAGTGGATGTACCAACTACCAAGTGGTAATAATTAATACCCAACAACCACCTGTAAATACCAATTTTTAGGATTTGGGGATTAAAGATTTAGCTATTCATGTCATCAACAAGCACTTAATTCTTTCTTAAAAAAAAAAAAGTATGTTTTAACACACTCATTTTAAAAAATTGTTTAATAGTATCAATAATGAGGATTATTTGATTAAATTGTCCTTATATCTCTGCAAATTTCCCATATATCCGCTCCATATTCAAATGCACTTGTCTTTAATTTTTGTCCTTCGCCTAATACCATGAGGTTTGGGCCTTTGGGGTTCGAACCCTGGCTCTGTAAAAAAAAAAAAAAAAAAAATCGCAAGGGAGAGTTTTGCAAAATTCCAACTGAGATCCCCCGTCCTCTCCCCCTTAATGCAAACCTCTACCTTAAAGTAGAATTTTGCCTTAAGCCTAAAGGCAAAACTCCGCCTTAAGTAGAGTTTGCATTCAAACTCTATCCGACTCTGCTTGATCAGGTAGAGTTTGCAATCAAACTCTACTAAACTCTGTCTTGCAAATCCAACCTCTACCTTGCAATTTTATTTTAAATTTTGACTGAGCGGAGTTCGAACCCGGAATCAAGGGATTTTAGCCAATGATAAAAATTAAAGACCACCAATTTAAGGGGAAAAAATTGAAGATCATCCCCCAATAAGGGCAATCGTGCAAAATTGCCCTATCTGCTCAGACTTTCTATATCATACATTAGAGCTTATATAGATTTAGAAAAAAGTAATTACAGTATTATTGATTTTCTAAATTGACACTTATTTCGGATCAAGTAAATTTTGTTACATGGACACTATTTTGAGGAAATAAGATCTCTTGGCTTCTTACAATTTGAATAGAAGAAAATGTCTTTTTCAAATCTCTTATGTGTAAAAAATGAAGTTCTCTTGTAAAAAGATCATAAAACTATTTTTTTTTTTATAAACGGCCAAAAATCCATTTCTCTTTTGGACCACGGAAGTATATATCTACTTGCACATTTACTTATTAGTAAAACAATCATATTATCGTTAGGTTTAGATCTTGCATTTGAGATAATTGGAACTCTAAGAATATACATCATGTAATAAGATGCAAGCATGAATATTGCTACAAAGGGTAAGATAACACAGATGTTAAGATTTCATTTCTAAATTATCGACCCTCTTTCTTGCTTTAATTGAAAACCATCGTTTTAGAGAGAGAGAGAGTATAATAATTTGTTGTTTGATCATGAATTTGGTAAATATTTTGTTATTTCTAATACCTGCGTAATGCCAGCTACGAAACCACTCCTCATTTCATTGGTCAAGATGAGTTACGTACGAAATGAGGAGCTAAAGGTGATCGAGAGCCATGTGATACTCTTATCGTGTGTACATATCGAAATGGTGTCAATGTTACGCCTTCTCAATTTGCCTCTCTTTGAACCTTGAGTCAAAAATATCATGAAAACCTTTGACACTAAATTTTTTACCTTCTGTCCTTAAAGATAATTGTACAAGTTGGTTCAAGTTTTAGAGATCCATACACCAACACCATAATATTTTTTTAAATATAGTGCATAAAAGAAAAAGAAATTCATTTAACTAGTACTAGTACTGCCAATTACCAGCAATAATTACACCTTGTCCTCTTATCATCTTATGTTCTCTTTACTTTAACTAGACGTACTTTTTTTTTCTTTTCTTTTTCACTTTAACTATTCTTTGAATAGACCTTTTTCCTTAATGCTGTTGAGACTTGAGTGGACCGATGCGCCGGATTCTTTCTTATCCTTTCAAAGACCAAATTGGGATGCCTAATGAGTATAAAGAGAAAACGATCAAATTGTCCCTTAAGTTAAACCAATGGAATAAAATGGTGCTTTAGATATCAACTACAGCGCTAATAGTCCTTCTAAGCACACAGAAGAAGGCCAATCCGAGCAAAAAAAAAGTAAAGGATCAGTTTAATCTAATGATTACTCGAGGGACTATGTTGGGCTTTTCTCCCGAGTATAAAAGTCGCTTCTCAAAACTTATTTATTTCTCCATTTCTCTTTGTCACTGATATTCGATAAGGAATGATGGTGGTTCCCTTTGCTTTGTACCGTACTACCATCCCTATGTTTCGTTGGGCACAATTCTTGAAACCAACCCCCCACACTTTCTAGAAAAGAAATGACTTCTTTATTAATTTTGAATTTAACTTGGTTAAATAGGAGTACTTAATTCCTGCTATGGTGAAATTCATGGGGCTGGACGATAGACCATGCACATTGGAGGATTTAAGATTTTACTAAGTTTTAGACACAATTATTTTTATTTATTGGAGTATGAATAGATTATTTATACATACTAGGCGAAGGATATATTCTTTGTTTTCTTTAATTTGTTTTTATAGCGTAGAATGAATGAAAAGGAAGACGGTGACAATCAAACTCAATTCTATTTTAATAGAATTCTTATTGATGCACTAAGTTATAAGTTTGATATATACTTGCAACTTTTGTTGGCATCAGATCTCTTTGACCAAAGTATAGGAAATCTGATGACAACTTCATAATAGAAATAGAAGGTTCTGTAATTTAGAAAGAAAATCGAATTGAAACAGCTTATATGAAGTATAAAACTTTCAAGTAAATATTTATTAAAATAATCTTGTAGGAGTATAATACAAGAGGGCAATGCTTGATTTTGGGGTCTTTTTGATGTAGTCCAAAAAGTAGATCCAAGAATGATGATTGTAGTAGGGACCTTGTACCCCTTTGTTACAGCAATTCCCATAATGAATTTCGTGTCTGCTTTACCAACAAAATCATTAAAATAGCCACCAGCAGTCTCTGCCTGGCCCAACTAGGGACTACCCCAAGCTATTCTACTTTCGGAAAAGGCCAAATATACCCTAGTATTATTGGACAATGACCAATATATCATTCATTATATTTTAGGTTTAAATATACTTCTATCGTTATATTATTAGTTCAAATATATCTCTTCTCCGTTAAAGCTGTTCAAGGTGGACATCCTATCTTACGTGACACTGACATTTGATGATATGAATGTCATGTGGCATTGCCACCTCATCACCCCTAACCTATTTTATACCTCCCCTCTTTCACCACTAAATTCCCCCCACCCCCCTCCCCCTCCCCCTCCACCACCATTGCCACCATTCCCTAAGTAAATTCATCTCCAAAAACCCTCATTTTTGCTTAATTTATTTAACAGTTCTATTATGTGTGTTTTGCGCTTTATGTGCTACTTTGGTTTGAGACTGGCTGCTTGGGAAGGTAAATTGTTGCTTTCAACCAAAAAAACTGGCATTTTTTCTGCCCATCTACTATTGGGGTTGGCCCTGTGTTTTTCTAATCTATTGTCTGAAAAAGTTCGTTTTAATAGCGTAGATATATGTGTGCATGTTCTGTATGTACTGCAAATGCGTTTGTTTTGCTCTTTTATGATGTTCGCCCACAGTTGTGATCTGTATGCTCATCCTTCTGAAGTTCCCTTGTAGCTTTATGTGTCCAGAGGCAGAGAGTTTGTGTGCATCGGTATGGGAAGTACAAAGAATATGGTGGTAATGGCCACAATGATTGCGGAGGGAAAGAAAATTTTAGTGGTGGTAGAGGGGAGGTGTCATATGGTTAGGGGTGATAAGATGACAATGTCATGTGTCATCCGCCTCATCAAATGTCAGTGCCATGTAGGATAGGATGTCCATCTTGGACAGCTTTAACGGAAGGGGTATATTTGAACCAATAGTATAACGGTAGGGATATATTTGGACCCAAAGTATAATGAAGGGTATATTTGGCCCTTTTCCGTTCTACTTTAAAAGTGTTCAATCAGTTTGGGTTCATTTGAGCTAGGGGTGTACAAAGGACAACGACAAACCGCACCAAACTGACAATCCGAATCAAACCGAGAAAAAAACTCGATCATTGGTTTGGTTTGACTTGGTTTGGTTTTAGAAAGAAAAACCCGACCACCCTTGGTTTGGTTTGGTTTGGTTTTAACTAAAAAAAGTCAAATCGAATCAAACCAACCCGACATTATATATATAAAATTTAAAAAATATTTTATACAAAAATGTTTATTTATAATGTAATTTATAAATATTTCTTAAACTTTTTCATAATTTTTGTCTTTTAACATATTATTTCAAGCTTGGATTTAGAATTCTTAATAGTCCAATAAAATTTATAGCCCATAGATGTTGTAACTCAACAAAAATCAAATTCATACTAATGCTAAAATAAATACTAGGAATGACAAAAACAAAAACTAATGCTAATAAAAGAAATCAATTCTAACACTAGGAAAGACAATAATGTTGGATATTTATTCTTTAGTTTTATAGTGGTTTAAATAGTGAAAATACAAAACTTGATGTGTTTTTTCTTTAATATCTAGTCATGTAATTAATACTTACTTATTAGCCTTACTTATTTTAGCATGACTTAGTACTTTTAGATTATGATCATTTTCTATATGCCTTATATTTATTATAGTATGACTTAGTACTTTTAGTAGGCGTTTGACCATGAGTTTTGAAACCATGGTTTCAAACCAGCGTTTGGACATGCGTTTTTACGCATGGTTTGAAACCACTGTTTCAATTTTTTTAAATATAAAATTTAACCCATAAATTTATATTTTGTAAAAAAAGACTCATAAGTTGGTAGATATTTTTAACCATTACCCCTATCAATCATTTACCAATCTCAATAACTTTCACTAAATTTTATTTATGTCTACCAACCTTTTAATTTTGTAAAAAAAGAATCATAGTTTAATTTTATTTATTGAACTAAATTTTGATCAATTGATGTTGTATTTTTAGAAAGACCTTCTAGTATTATTTTTTAGCCGATTGTTATGAATTAGCGTATTTATCTTGTTATGAACAATGACTTGTTCATTTGATAAGATTGTATAATAATTGAGGATGTTTTGATAGTTTTCACAACTTGTGGGGTTTTTATGTCTATAGGAGAAAATACTCCTTAAAATATCCAAATTGCATGTCCAAACATGGTTTCAAACCATGTCCAAACGGGGCCTTAAATTATGATCATTTTATTTTATACGATTTTCTTGTTACCTTTTTGTTGTTGAATATTTTAGTACAATATCCTCTCTCATCTCACATTTTGTGTTATTTTCTTAAGCAATATCTTAATTAGATAGTCGCGCCTTACTAGGACTAAAGAAGTATTTGAAGTACAAGTTGTATGTTTTGTCCGAAGACTTTACCAAAAAAAATCCCAAAAAAACCGAGAAAACCCGAGGTCGGAAAACCCGACTTTTGTTAGTTTGGTTTGATTTATAGATTTAAAAACCCGATGCAATTGGTTTGGTTTGGTGTTTGAAAAACCCGAACCAACCCGGTCCATGTACACCCCTAATTTGAGCTATTTCGACTCGATTTTCTTTTTAAGTTTTAGTTTTTGGATAGACAAATGATTATTCAATCCAGATGAGTTTGGTTCAGTTACATTTTTTTTTCTGTTTTGTTCAATATTTTCAGTTCTCCAACTCCTGCTCCCCGGACTTCTCCTGTTCCCAGTATAAGTGCGAGTATACGAGAGTTTATTTGTTCTTCTATTGTTCCTTCAACAATACCAGTTAATGTTTTTCAAATTTATTTTGGTGAGTTAGCTAGAATAGTGTTTTTACAAAGAATTGAAACTAACAAAAGAAATCAGAAGAAAAATCTTAATCGAAGTCCTTTGGACAATCGAAGAACTCTAAATACCAGATCTTAGCATAACTCGTAATCAAAGGTAAATCCAAGATATTAAACCAATGAGTTGTACTACTTTGTGACGAAGTGTGTGAACCACTGAACCTAGTAGTATAATACACACGCGCATCTGCACACATAGACAAACGCGCTTAAATTGTTCAACGATATATATATTTCAAGTCAAGGCAATGGATGTAACTGCTCTTGCTGCTGTCATGCTACATCCGTCTGTGCTAGAACGAGCTTCCCTGTGCTTGGAGACTAGAGAAACAACCAGACAAAAAGATAGGATTTTTCCCCTTGTTTGGCTTCGTAAGAGAACAACAGACAAAATTTTTGAGAAACTTCACCTCTGAACTCACTTGTTTGATAACTGATAGGGGGAAAAGAACTACATTTTTCCATTCTCCTCTATTTTCTTCTCTAGTTAACCAAAGGAAACAAAAGTGAGTCTCCTCCTGTTATCAAATTTTAGTGTCTAGCATAGTAAGAAGCTCAGTCACCCTCACCTTGTTTATTTTTTGTCACATACAATTTCTTTTTTCTTGGTTGGATATTTTAGTGTAACTATGCAAGAGGACCTCTCCGATAGTTGATGGAAAAGAAATACCTGGAATAAAGCATTGAAATCATAAACCCCAAGAACAAAGATGAGGAAGCCATTTTCCAAGGGAGAGCAATCAACCCGGGGCCTAAGAAGAAGAAAATCAATGGAAGCACTGAAGTATAAAAGCGATAACCAAATAATAGTATAATACTAGCAGATTCCTTGATGACCTAGAAACTCATCACTTATCAGAGGCCTCAAGTATTAAAATGATTACTAGACGCGGTTACAGCAAATTGAAGTTCTGCAAGAGAAACAATTCAAGAACTTTAGAATCACCCACACATGAAGCAGGAAAGCTTCACAGGAAAATTTCATCTGCCACGATGGAAGTGATACCAGAATAAGCACTATACAGATGAGTTCTAGCAATGAAAAACATACCTGGAGCACTTGCAATCACCACTAGAACTTCTGAATACCAAAAGGCCTAAAGCAGGATAATAAATGTTTAAGTACTGCAGTCAACAGACTATAGAGATAAGGATAAGTTGTTTTTCATATAGGGTGTAGGGGAAGATGACAAGGCTTCGCCTTTTTCTCCCGAGTCAACCTTCTGTAAGCTAGAAGGGAATCAGAAAAGCATGACAGCCATAGTTTAAGAAAAGAAAAAGAAAACATCCCTTATATAATACTAAATACAATGTGTTACATTCTGAGCCATGCTACATAGTAGATCATGGACTTTAGTTTGAAAAGAAAAGTTATTGATCCTTAATAGAATATGTAATTCTTCATAGATTACATAACTTTTACCTTCTAGAGGATACGTTAAAAACAAACAACCCAAGCAATATCAGGAAAGAAATACAAAGCAAAGATGGATAACCACCACTAAGCAACGTATTTCAGGGGCACCAAATCCTATTTGGGTTACCGTTATTATCTATGACATAGGCAACAAAATCATCCAGAGGTTTGTAGTTTCGATGCAGCATCCTTGTCTAAAAACCAGGTAAGCTCCTCTTCAGCTGAAACCTCAGTACAAGGGGGAGGAATCCCATCAGGAGGAGGTGCACTACCCAGAGCCACATCAACCATATAGGCTAACTCTGCTCCCGTGATCACCATTGCTATCTCTGAAGCCGAGTTAATTACCGGAAAGGTGAAAGTAATCCTTGGTGGAGGAGGCTTTGGTGAGTCAGTGATGAAGGTGACTAGCCGCTCCTTCTCATGGCGGTGAGGACGCGAAGGGAACAAAGAAGCTACATGTCCATCTGGCCCCATACCTAATAGCATAAGATCAAATTTGGGGAATCCAGTAGCTGCTGATAGAGGCAGAACTTTGCTCTCAACCAATTGTTTCAGACGGGCCTCATAATCAATAGCTGCACCCTCAGGTGACTCCTTGTCATTGATCGCATAAGTGTTAGAAGAGGGGATCGGAACCTGCCAAAAGAAGCCAATCATCCAATTAATTTTTGGAAGTTACTAGTCTAGCCATATCATCCATTTGATTTCAATCTCTAGTATGTAAAGTCATTTTTTTTAATAAGGTAAAGGTTTATTGACTGAGTACCAAGAAGGTACCAAGAGTTACAAAAGACTTGGGAATATCCATACAGCCAATTACAACATCTCCCTAGCAACTCCAAATAGTCCATATATTGATCTATATTATCAAGAACCTAGTAGCTAACCCGATGAGATTGAAAACTAACAGAAACTCAATAAATGCAATTTGAGCATAACATTACCAAACACACAAAAAAAAAAAAAAGGTTCCAACATAAGAAATGAAACACAATTTAGCTCCTTTAATCCTAATTCATTATTCTGGTCGAACCATCGAAGTAGAACTTCTGACACTATCTATTTTAGGATCATCGTTCCTTTTGCCCTTCCAGCTTCATTGACAAGATTAGAAGCGGATTCTGGATTTTAAACAAGTGCGTGCAGAGCAGCACTACACCCTATACTTATGTGTTTCAATAAATTAAGATTTACAGAAATACTATGTAACTACCGAAAATTATAAACTATATGTATAAATTATAATTTGAGGTGAAGGGAGCAATTATAGTTGGATCTCCCATGAACAAGATAATATAGTAGGGGTGGCAAATGGGCCGTTTGGGTTGAAGCTGGGCTGAATCCATAGATGGGCTAATGCTCAACCCTGCCTAAAGTGCATTTGGGCCAGGATGGGCTAGGTCAAGATGGGCTAAACAATGGGCCGTAACCCAACCCGCCCAACTTGATCCAATTCTTTACAATATTCTCAACTTTTAAACAAATCAAATTTTTTTAAAAATTGTAAATTTATTTTTCCAAGCTATACTATATCAAGCTACAGTTAGTTTTTTTTGCACAAATACCAAAACCATCAAAAAATATTTACCCATTTTCAAAAGGAAATGAATTTTTTTGCAACCTAAAGAAGGAACTGTTATCATGACAAAATACTAATCACATCAACGTTATCCACGTATGAGTTATCATATCCCCTAAAATTGATTTGAGTGAGAGTACTAGAGTTTGACTTATTGTTCTATATCTAACGCTCCTTAAAACTGCCTTCACAGATCAAAATTTATTCTCTTGCTCATGCTTTTCTAAATAAACGGTGTTTTGAAAAAATCAAATTTAAACACTTTTTGGATATAAAAAAAACTCAAACGTATGCTTTTTACTCAAAATTATAAAGATATTCACTGTAAATATTTTCTCAAAAGTTATCCCAATACATAAATTATATTCAAAATTATTTCGAAAAGTAAATCAAAAGAAAAATATATGTTAATTGACGTAATGAATAGTGATTTTGTCAAATTTCCCTCTTTTACCCCTTTGTCTTATTTATATATTTTTATGGTTGTCTTGTACATAACTAAGAGTGGCAAACGTGTGTCAGTATGGGTGGGTCGAAAAATAGGTTAAACAAAAACGGATAAGCATAGACCCTAAGGAAAAAAACAATTAAAAACTTAAAAATAAAAAATTTCTAGTAAAAAATTTAAAATAAGGAAATTAAAAAAACTAAAAAAAAAATTAAAAATAAACATTTTTAAAAGTAAATATAATTACAAAAATAAATCTAAATAATAATTAAAAAAGAAGTTAATCGTGTTTTGTAGCTTTTATACATATGAATGGAGGACAATTGATGGGTCAGTTTGGGCTCATTTGATGGGCTAATTTGGGCTGATGATTAGTGATGGGTCAACTTGGGCTAGCTCAAATCAGCCCATCTTCAAAATCACTCTAGCCCAAATCCATTATAACTTGAGCGGGTCAAATGGGTTTGGGCTAGTTTTGCCACTCCTATAATATAGCAACTGTAGTACCCAGAGCAAACTATGACAACAGGCATAAACAATCTCATGATGATGATATTGCAGTGCCTCAATTTCTTGTTACTCGAGAAAAGAAAGATACTCCCTCCGTCCCAATTTAAGTGAAGTAGTTTGACTGGACACAAAGTTTAAAGAATAAATGAGATTTTTGAATCTTGCAGTCCTAAATTAAAGATGTGTGAAATGTAGTAAAATATCTTTAAATCTAGTGATTATGTTTGAATTGTCAATTTACTAAATATAAAGAGAGACACCTTTTTTTTTTTTAGACAGAACACTTAAATTGTGAGTTTGTGACAGAGGGAGTATATTAATCTGATCTAGTACCGCACCTTAGAAAGAAAGCCATCCCAAGCAAGTTTATAATTGCTGTCATCGTGATCCAAAGGAACAACCCTCTCGTCCACCCAAAAAATCCACCATTTTGACCAATCAACTGAGCCTTTATACGGTGGTTCCACCAATTTCCTGTTAAACTAGTAATTACCAATCCTAAATCTTTAGGGGTAATTAAAAAAGCCTAAAAACAATGTTCGATAAAAAAAAATGTTACCTCATGGTGTCGATAAGAGAACCTCCAGAGAGAACAACAGTGAAAGAACCTTTTTCTTTGATGAATTTACCGGACAAATCAGCAGTGTATTTCGCGAGGGCATTTGATACATCTTCTTCTGAGTCGAACTTTAACACCGTCTTCTTCCCTTTCTCGGTTGCCATCTTAGCTTAAATCTCAACTTATTTCCTGAGTTTTGAGAGAGACAGAGAGAGAGAGAGTGTTTTTTTGCACTTGAAAGTAAACTCGTCAACGGGTTCGGATAAATCGGTTAAAACCGGTAACCGGACCGGTAAAATCCGAACCGGAACCGGTTTCGGTTAACAGTTTAAAAGATTACCGGTCCGATTCCGATATTTTTGAAACCGGAACCGGTTAAATCGGTAAAACCGGAACCGGACAGGTTAAATCGGTAAAACCGGAACCGGACCGGTTAAACCGGTGAAATTAAAAAAAAAAAAAAAAAAACCCGTTGGGCAGTTGGGCCTGTCCGTTAATGGACCGTTGGCAACGGTCCATTTGCAAAAATGGCCGTTGCCAAACGGTCATAAAATTATTTTTTGGCCCCCCAACCCCCCAAACTTTTTTTTTAACACTTTAACCCATCCCCCACTCCTATATAAATCCTTCTTCATTTTCATTTTAATTCACATCAATTCACTCTTCTTCATCTTTCTCTCAAATCTCAATCTCTCAATTATAACTTTCAATTATTAATTTTGCAATTATAATATTGTTGGTGGAGTTGGTGATTTTGCAACAATCCGAAGTAGCTTTGGTGGATTTGCAATTCTAGCCGCCTTCACTTTGTTGGAAATTAATCCGGCAATTTGGTACCTTCGTTCCAACTCTATCTTTATTTTTCGCAATTTAATTCTAGCAATTTATTTTTCGCAATTTAATTCTAGCAATTTAATTTGTTGTAATTTATTTTCTTGTGATTTATTTGATTGTGATTTAAATTAATTCTATTTAATAATGTCAAAGAGATTAAGACGTGGTGCCGGTAGTAGTAGTGGTATTGTTAGGGGTAGGCTTAATGAGGAAACATTTGTGGAAGAAACACCTAATTTAGGTATTGATGTTGGGGGAAATAATTCACTTTTAGGTCATGAGGCAATGCAACAACATTTTACCGACACTTTTAATGAAGACTTAGATGATGATGATGAAACACAACCCCCCGAAAATCCCATAGGAGATACATGTCCTGCACAATCACATACACAAGACAAACCGCCTAGAACTCGTAAGCCAACAACTAAAGTTTGGAAATTTATGACTAAGAATAGGGAAAATCAATCAGCTACATGTACCCTATGTGGACAAGTATTTAGTTTTAAGCAAGGAACTGGTAAGGATGGTGGAACGGGTACACTAAATGCTCATATGAGAACCAAACATATGGATGTTTGGGGAGAGCAAACGGGTTCAAATGTGGGGGGATTCAAATGACGATAGACCCACGAACCGGTAGAAATTTTAAGTATGACAAGAAAAAAGAGCGTGTAGAAATAGCTAAAATGGTAGCTTATGATTGTTTACCATTTTCCTTTCCCTCAGGTTTGGGGTTTGTTACTTACATTCAACGTTGTTATAATCCGTTATTTGAGGGTATTCCTAGAAGCACTTGTAGAGCCGATGTTATAGATTTGTTTAAAAAATATAGATTTTATTTGCGCCATGTATTTAATTCTTTAAATTGTAATGTTTGTCTTACCGCTGATTTGGATCTTAGTCTTAACAAGTTAGATTTTTTTGCTATTACATGTCATTGGGTTGATGACAACTGGGTTATGCAAAAAAGAATTATAGCTTTTTTATATGATGAAGGAAAAGGTCGTCACGATGGAAATTTTTTAGCCGATTCAATGTCTACTATTATGAGATTTTTTAACATTTATAGAAAAACACTTTGTATTGCTTTAGATAATGCTTCTAATAATACAAAGGCGATAGGTCTTATAAAAAGAGAACTAAACCCTCCGCTAAAAAATATTTTTCATGTAAGATGCAGTTGTCACATTTTAAACTTAATTGTTAAAGATGGTCTTGTGCATTTTGAAGATTCTGTTCAAAAAGTTAGAGATGCGGTTGCATTTCTTTTTTGTAATGCTAATAGGGGAAGAATTAGAGATTTTAAGAATGCTTGTGTGGAAAATAACCTTAGACCTAAGAAAATTCAAGTAGAAATTGAGACTAGGTGGAACTACACTTACATTATGCTACAACAAGCATATGAGTATAGGATTCTCATACAACAAGTTCACAACAAATATAATACTGATAGTGATGATTGGTTAAATTATTCGCATTGGGAAGATGTTAAAGAATGTGTTGAACTCTTAGAATTTTTTTATAATGCAACTCTTGCTTTTTCTAGACAATTCTATCCCACGGTAACCGGAATTTTAGCCTACTTAGCGGAAATAGCTAAGTTTTACAAGAGTATAAATATAAACCCGATTATCAAGTAGCTATTTTTGAAATGATAATCAAATTTAAGAAGTATTTTTTTCCCATCCCAACTTTATTTATATTGGGTTCTCTTTTAAATCCTTGTTTAAAAGTGTCTTATACTAAAAATTTGGTTAGTCAAATTTATACATTTTTAGAAATTGAAGAGGGAGTTCAACCATCTTTAGCTGAAGCCGAACTCGCTATTGATGATGAGTTTAGAAAAGTTTTTACTCATTATTCTAGTTTGAAAGAACGTGCTACACCCGTTGCTCCACGCCCTACTACTTCTCAGAGTAGCAAAAAGGGCTTGTCGGGTTTAAAAGTTTTACATTCACAGCCAACTTCTTCTTCTACTGCATACTTTGATGAATATAACTTTTATTTGATGCAGCCAAATGTGGATATCAAGGAACTGGATGAGTTGAACGTCTTAGCATGGTGGAAGAAGTACAAGGCAAGCTATCCGGTACTTTCAAGAATGGCTCGAGATATCCTTACTGTTCAAGTATCAACCGTGGCTTCGGAAAGCGCATTTAGCCAAGGAAGACAGCAAATTGGAGACCATAGACATTCATTATCCGGCTTTAGCTTGCAAGTACTAGTGTGCATTCGAGATTGGATTAGATCGGAGCGACGCAACCAAAACTCAGAAGCGGAGCAAGGCGAAGAGGAAGAAATTGAAGATTTGATAGCTAGTGGACCGGACCAAATGGAAGACTTTAAAGATATTTCCATGACCGAATATGATGTGGGGGAAATTAACGAAATGGTTCAAAATTGGTGATTTTATTATTCTACTATTTTTGTACAACTCATGTATTATTTGCAAGTTAAAAAAAAACTACAACTTGCAAATAAATGTTATCCAAGAATGAATAAAATATATGGCTCATTGAGCTTTCTTCTATTTACTTGTGTTCATATTTTTACTTTTATTAAGTTAGGAATATACTTAAAATATACTAAGAATATACTTAAATTAAAAACTAAAAAGTTATATATTTGAAAAATAACTAAAATATACCAAGAATATACTTGTAATGTATAGTATACTATAAGTATAACTTAAACATATATATATATATATATACCTACAATATATTAATAAATACTATAATATATATATATATATAATACAAAAAAAAAAAAAAAAACATGTTTTGGACACTTTGAACCGGACCGGTTCCGATTTGAGGTTTCAAACCGGTAAACCGGAAACCGGCCGGTTCCCTAACCGGTTACCGGTCCGGTTCCGGTTAAACCGGTTGCCAGGTTTACTTGAAAGGACCATACGCTATATTTGCAAATGAAAAACACGAGCGGATGGATACTTTGCGCACTGTAAACTAAGCACGTGGCAGGAATAAAAAAAAAAGACAAAAAATCAGCACGTTGCCTTATTCATTTTCATTCGTAGAGAACAAAACAAAAACAAAAAATCTTTTGATTCATTGCAATTTGAATAGAAGAAAATAATAGTTTCAGATTTTTCTATGTATAAAAATAAATATAGCGTGCAAAAAAGACATAAAACTAAAAATATTTGGTAAGTGTAAATAATTTCTGGAAAAAAAAATATCGCTTAAAAGGAAGTAGTGATTAATTTCGAAATGTTTAATGTTACCTATTTGTGTTATGTTTTTTTCTTTTGTGAAAAACTTGTTTTTGTGTATGTGTTTTTCATATGTACACCGCGTTAATCATTTATAATTATGTAACTGTAAAGCAATAAAAAAATCAATAATCTTTTTTAATCTAATTTTATACATCAATATGTTATCTGAATATCATCTAAATTTGCAAAGATGATTAATCCAATTAAGTAATTTAGATACTACTGTATTTTATAGTGTAAAAATATTCTATGGGGTGGAATCTTAATAGGCATTTGGACATGCGATTTGAAATCATGAGATGAAATTAGCGTTTGGACATGCATTTCATCTCATGATTTCAAACCATGATTTGAAATTCCTAATCATCCAAAAAGGTATGATTTGGGGTTTCAAAACATGGTTTCAAAATTTTTAAATATAAAATTTAACACATAAGTTTATATTTTGTAAAAAAAAAGACCCATAAATTGACAGATATTTTTAACAATTACTCCCACCAACTATTTACCAACCTTTATTTATGTCTACCGTGCGGGAGAATTATATTAAAGAGTAGTTACATTACTATTCATGTTAAATTTTCTTTTTTATTGAACTAAAGTTTGATCAATTGATGTTGTATTTTTTAGAAAGGCCTTCTAGTAGCGTATTAATTTTGTTATGAACTATGATTTGCTCATTTAGTAAGATTGTATAAGAATTGAAAATATTTTGATAGTTTTCAAAACTTGTGGGGGTTTTATGTCTATAAAAAAAAATACAACTTAAGAAATCCAAATTACATGTCTAAACATAATTTCAAATCATGGTTTCAAACTATAATTTTAAATTATGTCCAAACGGCTCCTTAGATAATGTACTTCTGTGTGGATGATTTTTTTAGCAAAGGAAAAATGATGAGTTTGTAAGAGAAAAAGGTACAAAGTATAGCAGGGTGTAAAACATTAATTGGTTCTTATTTTTGTTTCTTTTCTCATTTTTCTTCCTTTTTACTTTTGTTTTCTTTAATGCAACAATTGTTTTTATTGTGATTTTACTAATACTAATGTAGATAATAAAATTTAGTAACAGTTCTTGTGCCGAGGATCTACCAGAAACAGTTTCTCTGTCTCCCAAGATAGGGTAAGATTGTTGGGATATATACTATTAACCATATGTTTGGATATAGTATTTATTATAAAACAATTATTTATTCATTGTTTAATAAAGAATTAAATAGATCATGTATTAGTATGTGTGTCATTTACTTATATAGTAGATGATTTAGTGTATAGAGTTTAGTTTATACACAAAAGATAAAATCGTCGGTTCTTATAAGTATAAAATTTATGTTCACAATCTAAGATGGAAATTGGACAAAGCCATCGGTATGATTGTAGCCCAGGATTAATATAATGTATCTTCATTATGGGAACGGTATAGTTCCATCTTCTTGTGCTAGTACATTTTGCATGTATTGAACGGACCAAGTAGAGATAAGTGTTTTTGTACTGAATATATAAAACAAATTCTCTAGTTCATTAAATGTACTCATACTCTTAATCTTGATATAATTATTATGATCAATGTGATTTGTTCATTATTTTGATTTATTAAAATGTACGACTCAATTGCGGGTCTATGTATTCTTGGTAAATTGGATAATGGCAAATTACATTTGTGAAATAATAATTAGTTGATAGAATACATGTCTCGACTTTGAGATTGATGATACCCCTTTATGGATACTTATAAGTCTCATGTGAAAACCCTGCAGGTGGATTTTGTATCCATCACGTGATGTAAGTTAAGCAGAAATATAAAGGATTCAATTAGTCAATGAATTAAATTGTCAATAATTTAATTTAATTGATTGGTATCTGTAATCTTAACATGGGGAGTTAAATAAGTTTTAATGTATGATTTCGAAATTGAACTGAGGAGTGCAGTTACGATTTTTTAGTGGAATAATTCGTAATTTATTATGGTAGGATTAATTCAGATTTTTTGAATTAATTTCATAATAGGAAGCCTCGTTAATTAAATTTTGTGGTCCCTGCTGTGCCCGAATAATAAAGAATTAAAAGAAATATTATTTTTTGGTGGAAAATAAAGACCCAACAGGTTTTGGAAAAGGGTGAAAACCCAAAACCTGTATTCCATAGAAATTCGCCCACACGAATTTCGCAAATTCTGGTGTTATTCGGGTTACACAGCAGAAGATTGTGGAACTGAAGAATGAACACGTGGACAGCTTTTGCTCGTGCTTGAGGGTTTGATTTGCAACCGCGGTCACGCTCCAAGAGATAAGTATCAATTTTATATTTGATTAAAATCTTTAATTATGTGTTGTTTATATTACATGCAAGATCGATCCTGACTATTTGCTTCCGCTGTCTATGCATGTATTCCATCAATTGGCATCAAGAGCCTCACTTGCATCTAAATAGATAACCTAATATATATATATATATGCTGTACGATTATGTGCATGTACACGTTGTATTTTTTGTGTCTGTTTTGTACGGAAAAGAAAAGGAGGGCGGCGTTGTTGATTTCCGCTGATACTGCCTATGAGAAGAATCGAAGATAACCAACTTTTGTAATTCTTTTTGTGATTGAGTTTAATTAAAAAAAAAATTGATGGTTGATTGGGTTCTCGAGGCAGTGGACTGGTTTTCTTAGTACTTTGATCAAAATGGATACAACATTGAGATTACTGTGGCGGCTAGGTTTTTTGACAGAGGTGAAGTTTTCTTTTGCAAAGTAGATTCCTTCTTGGTTAGTTGGTTTACTTTGTCATTAAAAAAAAAAAAAAAAAAGGGTTGCTCGAGCCTTGGCTTCACTTGATCAAAGGGGTAGCGGCCTCCACTATTCAATTAGAAATTTTTTGATTTTTGATTTTTGTCTAATAATTATATGAGCATAGTTTTCGCCTTTTCTCTCACATGAATATATTGACCTGTATATCTTAAAAATTTTATAATTAATAAACGGTTACCATTCAAGTGGTATGTTTGTTTGGAATTATTATAAATTCTTTATACTTTATATATGTGAGATTATAATACATGAATTGAGAGCTTATATCCATGAACTGATCTGCTGGTCTGTGTATTCACATATGTATGTGGTTTGATATTCTTGTCTTTTGCTAGTTACTTCAAGAATGTATAGTTGATGCCCTTGTTTGGCTAGAGAAGTTTTGTCACTGCTTCCTCATCATCGTTGGTTCTAACTTTGAAATAGAGCCTTAGAGAAATTGAAAACTGAGGAATATTACTTTGATCATTAGAAGTACGGTAAAACAAAGTAATTCATTGTTTTAGTCTTCTCTTCCGTGGACATCAAGGAGGGTAATGCTTTCCTGATTTCAGTGATTATATGAATATATATAATTCAATGGTATTCATTATATGAGCGTGTTTTTCTCTCACATGAATATAACAGTGTATAATATTAAAATTCGTGATAAATAAATAATTACTATCAAAGTGGTTTATTTAGTTGGAATCATTTACAATTCTTAAAATTTTATACATGTGAGATTTCATCATACACAGATTGAGAGTTATGCTTAATAAATAGGATCCACTAATATGGTCTATTTATTTGAGTTATTAATATATGCTCAATGTACCACATGTAAATTTTGCTGGATAAGTGTATGCTAGTGGTGGGTTTTTATCTACTGAAAGGAGATTTATCTTTAGACACTAGTAACACTCAATTAATTCATGAGAAGAGACATCGAGGTTTTTCGCCCAAAATGAGAAAACGTAACATCTTGGATTCTCATGTACATTAATCGAGAGGATAATTTGTTGTGAGTAAGTGTTGTATGTCTTGCCCAAAGTTGTGCTCATGGGATTATTGTAAAAAAGAATGAAAATGAGAATCTGTTTGTTTTAATTCCTAAAGATGCTTAAAACAGTTATTTTTCGAAGTTGGTCATAGATTTAGAGATCTGGAATATTACGAACTCTAATTGATCTAAAATTCGGTAGGTTCATCAGAAACGACCCAATAAGAAATACTCACTGTCATGCAGTGATTCATGTCATTTTTCGGCGATTTGCGATTGTTTAGATGGTGTTTTGGACATTTTTTTTGTTTTCTGAAAAATTAATTTTTTAGGAAAAATTACTTGGCTATGATCTAATGGTGATAGAGATTCTTCCTTATGGTTTTCATGACTAAATACTAGTGAAATAATAAATTTATGTGTTGACTTTAGGTCTTCCTCCCCATCGGATGGATTTATTATGGCTTGTCACTAGGTATAATCACTAGTTATTGATAACTTGTATTAACTCTCCATCTGAGTTATATGTTGGGTCAATGGAACTAGAGATAATGATAATGATATTCACTTGGCTTAAATTAGCAGCATACTCTTCGTCTGAGTTAGCTTTGGTTTTAAATTTATAGAGTGAATGTCTGGCATCACATATATATGTTGCATGAATTGTTCTTTTATATTGAAATTTATTGTTCAAGATGCATGGATATCTATGTGGTGTGTTTTGAATTTTATATTCAATGATTACATAAACATGTTAATTTCCAGAAAGCAACACTGAGATTATATGTAAACATATTTTAAAATTTTGTTTGTTGTTCTTGATTCATATATATTAGTATGCTAATGATGATATGTGATAAGAGCTACTAAACAAATGTATATGTTTTTTAAATTCTATTTTGGCTGAAAAAGAAAAAAAAAACTTTATTTTATTCGAATTGGTCATGGTTTCGGAATTCTGATTTTTGACGAACTCCGATTGACTCGAAATTTGGTAGGTTCTTCGGAAACGACCCACTGAGCAATACTCATGAGCAAAGCTCATGAACTGGGCCCTTTTTGGCCATCCGGGGTCGTTTAGATGGGGTTTTTTGGTCGTTTTTCTGTTTTCTGGAAAATTTTTGTTAAATAAAATTTTTATTTCTTCAAACAGTGGTGGTAGAGTTCATTCTCTATGGTCTCCATTGTATATAACAATGATATAATGAGTTTATATATTGACGTAGGTCTTCTTCCCCATCGGATAGATTCATTATGGTAAAATACTGTACTTCAGTCCCTAGTTAATTGATAACTTGTCTTGACTCTCCAACTGAGTTACACATTGGTTCAATGGAACTAGGGTTTATTAAAAGTGATATTTACCTAACTTAAATTAGCGGTTTACTCTCCATCTGAGTTAGTCCTGTTTTAATTTATGGGATGAATTATCAAGCATGACTCATATAGTTTGCATGAATAGTTAAGTTTTTGTTAGACCCCGTATTTTATACGTCGAATTATTCGCGAAGGAATCGACGCGAGTTAAAGACGGAACCCTTCCCGGACCCGAAATAGGAACCCTTAATCCTAAATTTCGAAATTAGGACTAGGTGTTTATAGATTTTTTACTTAGTACAAAAATATTAGTGGAAGACTTATTACACATTTTAATATTGGCAAAGCATGCTAGTGGTATACATTTTAATATTGGCAACTCATTATTATAAGAAGGATGCTATTACATGTTGGAAGACTCATTGCACACACTTAAATATTAATTCATCTAATGCACATGCAATTGTAAAATAGACAATTAAAAAATTGAGAGGTGAAGAAGTGAGTCTCGGCCATGTAGCCGAGACTAGTGGGGAATATTTCTTGAAATTTTGCTCAAGACCATGTGATTGGCTCAAAGACATGAGGGGGACATGTGGCCAACACATGTGCATCATATTTAAACCCATTTGTTGACCAAAAATCAGATTTACCCTCACTCCATCTTCAACACAACAAACTAGAGAGAGAGAGAGAGAAAGCACAAGCCATGGCATTCGGCCATGGCTAAGGAAAAATAGAAGCTTGAGTTGTTGATCCAAAAATCAGATTTTCAAGGTAATTCAACCCTTTAGAAGTCCCTAACAACGTGAAGGTGATCATTTGATAGCAAGAGCAAGAATTAAGTTCAAGACTCAAACCCTAGCCAAGTTGAGAAGTCAAAGTGCCAAAGTAAGGTTTAGCTTATTTTGCATGTGTTGAGGGTGGTGTAAAACGTGTGTTTGAGGTGTAAATATAAGTTGCATGCATGAAACTATGTGTGTTGATATTGAAGTATGGTTGTAACTTGGTAAACATGAATTGCATGCATGAGATTTCGAATGTTGGTGTTGGAATGTTGTTGAACCGTGTGGACTGTTTTAGGATGAATTTTGAGGTGTTGTGAATATGTAAATGTACATTGCATGTATGAAATTATGAATGTTGGTGTTGAAATATGGTTATAGCCGAAGGGGCTGTTTTAGAGGTGATTTGGATATGTTGTGCATGTGTAAATGTGAATTGCATGTATGAAATTGTGTGTGTGTTGATGTTGAGGCATTGTAGAAGCCGTAGGGGACTGTTTGGTGTGGGATAATGGACTGATTTTATTTAGTAATTATGGTTGTGGCTATCCTAGATTGCATGGCAAAAAGAATGAAAAGAATTGGAAGGTTAAAGGTGAAGTTGTGTTGATATGAACATGTTGTTGTTTTGTTGAATTATGGCCGTGTAGTGGACTGTTTTTGTGGAAGATAGTGAACTGATTTTAATTGGTATTTTGATGGTTGTTGTCATGAATTTTATGATGAAGGTATTTAATGGTTAGAGTTGGAACTAAAATTGTTTATAGGTTGTTGTAAGGTTATAGTGTCGACAATGTAGCTATTTGCGTACGAATTTGGTGATATATTTATCGTGTGACTGCTGGTCGTATTTTACTGAAATTATATGAAAAGAAGACATGAAATAATGTGTAAGAATCATATGTGGTTTGCTTGGTATGTTCGTAAACGTTTGCAAGAATTCCGGGCACCTTTATGTTGTTGGTTAGGGACTGTTTTGGGCGTGTTGTTGATTAGGGACTGTTTTGGACGTGTTGTGGTTAGGAATTGTTTTGGGCATGTTGTCTTCTTTAAATTGGAAAGACTAATGATAGTTAAGAATATATATTGTAGTTACGTTGTTTGGGTTGTTGTAAAGTTGTTACACGAAAACGTTAAGGCTACGGATTATTAGGAGTAACTTGAGAATGTAGTAGCCGTATGTGAATCGTTATGGAATGTTGTGAATGTGGGCTATTTGGAATGTTATGTGGGCTGTCCGGGTTGGTATTGAACATATGATTATTGATGTTGGATTGGTTGTATGTAGTTGGCTTGCATATAAAGAAAATGTCGTCTAAACATCTAGAAAGGAGTTACTAACGTTAGAATACGTTTTAATCCCCCCCGTAGCTTAACCATAATTCTTGACGTCTTAATATAGGTTGAAACTTTGAGCAGTGTATACGTGTTGTGTTACAAATAAACGCCAAAGGTATGTAAAGCTGTCCCTTCTTTCTTTTGGCATGTCTTAGAGATAAGTGACATATGATATGAGCTTTGGGGTAATTCTATTCATAAGTTTCGAGTGTGATTCAAGATTCTTATTCACTTCTTGATGTTAGAATTCTTAAGGTAATTGAGCTATTGCCTCTCAAGTCTTTTGTACGTTGGATAATAGTCGATATATATCAGCTTCTATTTTTTTGGGACTCTATGATGACTCATGTCTTGACTTCTATAAAATGTTTCATACTATATTGACAAGCAACGTTTTGTGACTTCACTACATATTCATACTGTATATCATATATATTGTTATTGTTCCACCTGATCAGCTGGATTATGATATTCTTAAGCCGGAAGCGGCTGCCCGAAGGGGCCATTATTATTAAGCCGGAAGCGGCTGCCCGAAGGGGCCATCATTATTATGCCGGAAGCGGCCGTCCGAAGGGACTATTGTATTATTAGCCGGAAGCGGCTACGAGTAGGATATTCTATATTTATATTGTGTATGCTAGAATTTGTGTAAGGGACCATATGTCATGGTTCAAAATACTGTTCCAGGTTACTCCCGGGTTGCTTTCTAAACTTGTTTACTGTTACGTTTTTCCTTGTTTATGATTCAGTAATGCTTTACATATTCAGTACATATTTCGTACTGACCCCTTTTCTTCGGGGGCTGCGTTTCATGCCCGCAGGTTCAGGGACGCGGTTCGACAATCCAGCCACCTAGGAGGAGTCAGCACTGAGAGTCAGACAGCTCCACTTGCTTCAGAGACTGTTCCTGTCTTGGTATAATTTTGTGTATATATTGCGGGCACGACGGGGCCCTGTCCCGTCACTTATGCATGGTCATACTCTTCTAGTAGTTTGCGAACAGCGTAGGTGTCATGGTTACTGTTTGGCCTTGTCGGCCATTGTTTTGTTGTACAGAAGTATTGGTAGCCTCGTTGGTTTGCCTTGTCATACGTTACGTATATGTATCGATATGTTTTGGGATGTTTTAAGTTACAGGTCGACTTTGTTATTCTATTTACAGCTTTCAAACTTAGTTAAATAAACCCTATTGAATGCCATGAGTGAGTACAGGTAACATAAGTTGGGTTATCGGGCAGGTTAAGCTCGGTCACTCGTCATGGCCCTAGGTTGGGTCGTGACAGTTTTCCTATCGAATCTAGCTATTCAGTATGCATGGTTGTATGTGTGATGTGTATTTTGAATTTTATTATTCATACTACATAACTAATGATCTATTTAATGATTATATCTCAAATTCTCAATAGACTTTATTCAACCCACTTACTACTAGTCAGGAACTTCGTCTGATAGAGATAAGACATTAATTAAAGAACGCATTATATGTAACTTTTGTTAGGAAGAATTTTTTTTCCTGTTCTAACCAAACAAGAGATGGATAGTTAGTTTATTTTTCTTGTAACTCTTGTGTTATTGTTTTTGATAAACATTTTATCTCTTGTGGTACATTGATGCGTAGACACTTTAAATTAATAACTCTTCTGAACTGAATAATGTTAATCTGTCCCATAAGAGATTTTTTTTTCTTTCGTGAATTGAATGAACTTATCTGTGGCACTTGTGTCTAGGTCATTTTAATCTAAATAGGATTTCGAAGTTGGTCAAATGATGAACTTTTGAGGTACATTGAAAGTGGAGGCACTACCAACTTGTGAGGCTTATTTAGAAGGAAAATTTTAAGTTAAGCTAATCCATTCTGATTTGTGTGGTATAATGAACTTCAAGGAAAGAAGTGATTTTGAGTATTCCGTGACATTCATAGAAGATTACTCATGATATGAATATATTTATTTGATGCTCTATAGCCCTGAATGTTTTGAAAATTTCAAGGTTTTTAAAGCAAAAATGAAAAGCGTCAGGGAAAATATATTAAGTCACTGCGATTTGATCGTAGTGGCGAGTACCTCTTTGTAGAGTTCATTAGTTACTTATTAGATAGAGGGATTGCATTTTCAATTGTCTACACCAAGTAATATACAATAGATTAGTGTGGAAGAGAAAAGAAATATGACTCTTTTGAAGGTGGTAAGATTAATGATTGACTTATTTATATTTGCTTTTTCGTTTTGGGATATGTCTTAGAAACTGCGAGTTACATTCTTAATTTAATTCCTTCTAAGTTAGTACCTTTGATACCCATAGAACAATGGATTAGATGTAAGTCAAATCTGCAACATGTTCAGATATGAGGTTGTCTAGCACATGTGTTCAAAGGGAAAACATATAAGTGGGAATCAAGAACGGATGTACGCATGTTTATTAGATATCCAAAGGGAACGAAAGGAGGTTTATTTATTGTCCTAAAATAAAATAAGGTAATTGTTAATACAATTGCTAGATTTTTAGAAAAGGACTATTTAATAAACCAAGTTCCTAGAAGTAAACTAGTTTTATAGGAACTGAGCAAAGAAATAGCAAATGAGTCATCTAAAATTCAGAAGTTCAAGAACATCTAACTGACAAGTCAAGGTTAACATTCCATTACATTTAAGTAGTGGGAGAAACGTTAATAGACGTAAGGAAATTCACTACCTCTAAGTACTAGGAGTGATGTTTAGCAAATAACACTATATGAAGGCGTTAATATTTCAATATTGAAAGAAACATGCTTGATAGTGTGACTATAATAGTAGTAGTACTTAGTCGTAGTGGGACAATAATAACCAAGATCGGTTCGGTGTATACTCTTGGGAGAATTTCATGATAGGATTCCTGAAAAGAAATACATTTTTTTTGGAGAGTTTCATGATAGGATCCCTGAAGATCTTAGTACAGAATCGGTCAGTTACGACGAAGCACTACTAGACGAAGTTGCATCAGAAAACAACTTGGTAAGTTATTTTTTGCAAAGAGCTTAGTCGCTAAGACTTTTGGTAGTCGTGGAAAAGGAATACATGTGAAAGTTGTAAATGCATGGTTAAAACTCTACGTGGGAGATTGTTGGGGTATACACCATTAACCATGCATTTAGACATGGTATATTCTAACAATTGTCATGGTTAAAAGTCTAAGTAGGAGATTGTTGAGACATACACTATTAACCATGTGTTTGGATATAGTATTTATTATAGAACAATTATTTATTCATTGTTTAATAAAGAATTAAATAGATCATGTACTAGTATGTGTGTCCTTTACTTATATAGTAGATGATTTAGTGTATAGAGTCTAGCTTATACACAGAAGATTAAATCGTCGGTTCTTATAAGTATAAAATTTATGTTCACAATCTAAGATGGAAATTGGACAAAGCCATCGGTATGATTGTAGCTCAGGATTAATATAATGTATCTTCATTATGGGAACGGTATAGTTCCGTCTTCTTGTGCTAGTACATTTTGCATGTATTGAACGGGCCAAGTAGAGATAAGTGTTTTTGTACTGAATATATAAAACAAATTCTCTAGTTCATTAAATGTACTCATACTCTTAATCTTGATATAATTATTATGATCAATGTGATTTTTTCATTATTTTGATTTATTAAAAGGTACGACTCAATTGCGGGTCTATGTATTTCTGGTAAATTGGATAATGACAAATTACATTTGTGAAATAATAATTAGTTGATAGAATCCATGTCTCGACTTTGAGATTGATGATACTCCTTTATGGATACTTATAAGTCTCATGTGAAAACCCTGCAGGTGGATTTTGTATCCGTCACATGATGTAAGTTAAGCAGAAATATAAAGGATTCAATTAGTCAATGAATTAAATAGTCAATAATTTAATTTAATTAATTGGTATATGTAATCTTAACATGGGGAGTTAAATAAGTTTTAATGTATGATTTCGAAATTGAACTGAGGAGTGCAGTTACGATTTTTTAGTGGAATAATTCGTAATTTATTATGGTAGGATTAATTCAGATTTTTTGAATTAATTCCATAATAGAAAGTCTCGTTAATTAAATTCTGTGGTCCCTGATGTGCCCGAATAATAAAGAATTAAATGAAATATTATTTCTTGGTGGAAAATAAAGACCTAACAGGTTTTGGAAAAGGGTGAAAACCCAAAACCTGTAGTTATGAAATAGGGGTCTTATTCCATAAGGAGGCTAAGGATTTTAGAAGTTTCTTCAACTTTTCCATAGAAATTCGCCCACACGAATTTCACAAATTCTGGTATTATTTGGGTTACACAGCAGAAGACTGTGGAACTGAAAAATGAACACGTGGACAGCTTTTGCTCGTGCTTGAGGGTTTGATTTGCAGCCGCGGTCACCCTCCAAGAGATAAGTATTGATTTTATATTTGATTAAAATCTTTGATTATGTGTTGTCTATATTACATGCAAGATGATCCTGACTATTTGCTTCCGCTGTCTATGTTTGTATTCCATCAAAGATATGCGTACACTACCCTTTCCAAACCCTAGGGATTTTACTGGTTATGTTGTTGTTGTTCTATACTAGAATTTAGTAATCATAGTCGAAAAATCCTATACACAATTTATTTCTCAGAAGATAAAATATTTTATGGTTTTGCAAATAAATGAATAGTAAAAAACAACTAAAATGAAAAAAAAAAAAAAAAAAGGTTGGATATATTAAAGGTGCGAAATGTAAACAACATTGAAATTTCCAATAGGTATTGGTAATTGTGCGATCTATAGGGGAGGTAAATGGAGTTTAATGCTTCCTGAACCCTAAATTTATCATCACTATAAGCCCTCCTCGACTGGCTTGACACTCTAGCAAAACATGCAGATCTTCGTGAAAACGCTAACAGGGAAGACAATAACCCTTGAGGTTGAATCTAGCGATACTATTGACAATGTCAAGGCTAAGATTCAGGATAAGGAAGGTATTAATTAATTTGTTAATACCTGTAATTTTCCAGTTGCATTATTGTGAAACAATAAAAGGTATCTCATTGGCGGGTACTTTCTAGGTATCCCTCCGGACCAGCAACGTTTGATATTTGCTGGTAAGCAGCTTGAAGATGGCCGTACGCTAGCTGATTATAATATCCAAAAAGGTTTTAGTGTGTTATGAAATTGGAAACTTTGATTTGGTTTAATTGTTAGTACACCCTTTGTCCTATGTGGCGGAATTCGGATTTCGAGAGTCAAACTCTGAATGACTGAATCTTTAATTTTTTGAAATAAAATTTATATATTTAGATACTACATAATAAGTAGTAGATAATTCAAAATATTTACTCCCTCCGTCCCAAAATAAGTGTCATCTTAACGAAAATCACGTCCATTAAAAAAATCAATAAATACAATTTGGAGTTATTAAACTAACCCTATTTATTAGATGTTTTCTGAGAATTGAACAATATTAAAGAGGACTACTTCATTAATGCAAAGGGAATAGTTAGAACACTTGCTAATTTTGTCTTGAATTCCTAAGGAGACACTTATTTTGGGGCAATTTTTTTTGCTAAGTTGACGCTTATTTTGGGTCGGAGGGAGTAAAATATAGGTAATAGAAAGACTTGTTTGAATCTCGAAATTGCCGCATAAATTGGGACAGAGGGAGTATTTGTTTTGGTTAATTATTTATTTTATTTTATTTTGAAAATAACAGAGTCCACTCTGCATCTTGTTCTGAGGCTTCGCGGTGGGATTATTGAACCTTCTCTTATGGCTTTGGCGCGGAAGTACAACCAGGATAAGATGATTTGCCGCAAGTAAGTTTTCCCTAAACAAAATTGGCTGATATTCACGCGTGTGGTATTGAAATGAAATGGACCTGAATTGATGAGCATGAATATAGAGGATTTATGTAGTCGATTCCAATTGATCTCGATTTGAGATTGTAAACCTTTACATTACTTGTAATTGTAGAAGCTATTGGTATTTTGCAAAGTTTTGATAGTTCTGGTTGCGGGTAGGTTCTATCTGTTGTTCCCCTTAGACCCTTCGAGTAATCAGAGAAGATTGATGCACTGCTAAAATGTCGATCTAAGATAGAAGAATGATTGTGTGTGGTGAATGCCATATTATATTCTTGTTCTCACTTGTAACACATGGTGATTATCCTTCACTTTTGTATTCCTTGTTGGTACTGGAATAATTGTTGTCATGGAGATGCCACGGAAAAGTAACTTGGACGTTGGTAGTGGTGGTCATTTTTAGGTATGGTCTTATGGTTTTGTATTGCACAAGAAAATTAATGTCTGTTAGCTGCTGTTAACTAATTTGCATGCCCGAGAGCATTGTACTTAGCTAAGAAATTAAGATCCTTTACAATGTTATGTGCATTTGAGCCAAAGAAGAAACTAGAAAGTTACACTTCGATGGCATGAGAGGAACATATACCTGCCCAGTAGTTCTTTTCCCTTAAACTATCAACTGTGTACATATTTGCTAGTATAGTTCTTCTGATATTTTTGTTTGCTTTTCGATCTACTTTTGTACCATTTGGTATACATGATATGGAAGATATCCTGGACAAGGTAGTGGCTAGAATGTGATATTTCTATTTGCTCAAGTGACTATCGAACAAATCATTGTTCTCATTGCCATCTCTTGAGGGGTCGCATGATCATTGCATGACTAAATAAAATTTTGGTGCTAAAGAAGTCCGTTCCTATATATTTCCTATAAAAAGAAGTCCACGTGCTATGAATTTGCATTTATTGGCTTAAGTTGCGTGACTAATGAAGTCATGGTCTTTTTATCCTTCCTATTAGGTGTATTTATATGTGTTCTTTTGCTGCAGGTGTTATGCCCGCTTGCACCCTCGTGCTGTCAACTGCAGGAAAAAGAAGTGTGGCCATAGCAACCAGGTATCTTCTTGGTCAATTTTGTGAAACATTTGTGTATTACTGGACTCCGTACTAAATGGTTCTTCTGTTACCTACTTTTATTTCAGTTGAGGCCAAAGAAGAAGATCAAGTAAACAGGTGGTTGGTTGCATTTGCTGTCAAGACACTTTATAATTTGGCACTCCTTTGTATTTTACTTGCTTGTTTAACTTTTGTTCTGTACTTCAATGTCTCTTTCACTTTATAACAAAAGTTTTAAAATGATATTTCCAATTGCTTTACTCAACTGAGTTTTGTCAAGTGCACAAGTTGGTTCAAGCCCTATGCTTTAAATTTTGTTATTAGCGGCTTCCTTTTCATTGATAAGCCGCGTTATGCAATACGCATGAAACCACCCATTAACACGCCTTTATAAACCATTAACTCACTTGACACTTGTCTTGTTTTTCTCTTTTAGCTCCCTGTTTTTAAACCGAAAGAGAATTGCTCTTCCATAATTTCTTGCTGTTGGATTCCATAGTAGTTAGATTTCTTCACTAGCAATTCCAAATGGTTTCCTATTAGGAGAGGCATTCATTGCTGCCTCTAGCTTTAAGTACCCGTCTAAAAACAGAAAAGAAAAAGAAATCACTTTTGACAGCTTCACATAGATAACCTTGGGTATTGAAATTGGCTTATCTTGACTAATCTGTATTAGCTTTCTATAAAATCTATATATATAAAGTCGGGACATAGGCTCGGTGATGTGGCACTCTAAAAACTCAGGATTTGTGTTTATCTATTTTCTTAGAATTTTGCCATTTACTCTCTTATTTAAGTGTTGTCAAAATAATTTAAAAAAACAAACAAAAGACACATCTGTTAAGTTCTCCTGCAGTTGCAATTTACAATTTCAGTTACACTTCTACGTAATATTTAACCCTTCGCTGTTTAACCTGTACCATCACATGTTACGCCTCTTTGTTGGAGGAAAACAAAATAACGCCTCCGTTCTCCTTGAAAAAATTGCCTTTTCCTGCCCCTCTTATCATCTTTTTCCTCCCACTTGCAGTGTAAATCTGCTTTCGTTTCCTTTTTTTAATCCAATACACAAGTTTGCTTTCATGGGACCTGTAATCAACTGTTCATGCTTTGACAGAACACTTCTTTTGGATAGAGACGTCTATTAATAATTGCTAATTTGCTTTTGATATTTTATCTACTGACCGAGATCGTTGGGTTTAGGGCATTCTTCTTGAAACTTTGTAAAAAAGAGATGCTTTCCTTGTAAGGATTTAATATATTTAGTATTACTCTTCTTTGACTTCTAAATCTCTGTTATGTTAGTTTGTTCTCAGCATTCACGGCCTATGATGGAAAATATCGGCAAACAAGGGATCTGAGATTTTATGGGTGTACAAAAGCACACTGAACAACCGAGAATACATTAACATTTGATTGGTGTTTCACTAATCTTTACTCGCGAAGTTTTAGTTTTTGTTGAATTTTATGGGTGCTCAAATTGAAAAGTTTTAAATTAATTTTCTTCATTTGATTGAATTTTGTCGCAGGAACTTTTCCCCTTTTTTTTTTTAGTGGCTAAAATTTTTAGTAACTGATCTTTCATAATGCCTTGTAACTAAAACTTCATAGTAGTTTTGGCCTCACCAAGTTTGGAGTGAGAGTTTAGCCAATTAAATGGGAATAATAATTTGATACTTTTTGAGTCGCAATCTTTCTACCTCCATGCATGTATCTCTTTAATATGTTCAAGTTTCTCTCCTTCTTTTCCTATTTTATTTTTTAATTTATATATAAAATATATGAAAACCTTTGAAAATAAATAATTGTCATTCTCTTGCCTCCAATGATTTAAGATTTATATGTTCATCACCTAGTAGTAATTAGTATTAAATACATGAAATAAAACGATTTTGTACTTCTACTTCTTTAATTTTTATTGTGTGAATACTATACAAGTGATAGATCTTAAATGTTTAAATGATATCTTAAAATTGTTGAAATTTTAAATTTAAATAAATAAATACATGGAGCACTAAAGAAGGTAAATAAAAAGAAAAAGGCAAGAACAAAAAGAAAAAGACAAGTATTAACTACTAGGGAATTTGATCTCACCAATGACGAATAACAGTTTCTTCAATTCTTTCCATTACAATTCCTTTTCTACATATATATCACCCTTTTTTAGTTTTAAAAATTGTTGCTGGAGAGAAATGAAAAAAAATATATATTAAGAAATAGAACTATAAACAGCTTTTATCAAGAAACAAAATATTAAGAAAATAAATTGACGACATCTGAAGTTCGCATTCCCATAATTTTGTGTTAGTAATTTTGTTTTATTACAATCTTTCTGATTTAAATGAGTTCTCTCATATTAAACAGAAAATTTCCTAAAGGAAGTGAAATGTTTCTAACAGATATTTTCAACCAATTTTTTTTTTTTTATATAGAACGCTAGAAGAGTACTGAAAAGATGATTTTTTTTTAACATAGTAATGAATTTTAAAATGATGAAATTAATGTTAGTTTGAATTTATATTTTAAGATGGCGCGAAGCGGGGACAAATATACTAGTCCATATATATGGAAACCTACTAGGAGTTTTTCAATTCCCATGATTCAGAAATTAAGACTTAAGACTTTTGATTAAGGCGGAGGGATTCGAAATTAAGACGACTTCTGATCAAGGACGGAGGGGTTCTAACTTTCCAACCGTACTACTAGGTACAACTTCATGCGAGTAAAAGGTATATGGAAAACGGTAGTGCTATATTTAATCCTCGGGTTTCATTTCCTTGACAGTTGAGCTTTTATTGTGATCACACAGAGAAGCTCTATACATACTGTTTCTCTTTCTAGTGAAATAAATTACAAGCTATAGCCATTACCAAAAGAAAATCAACTGGGCAAAAAGTTCTTCCTTCTATTCTCTGCACACAACCTTGGCTCTATCAATGTGAAAAAAAAAACTGATTTGTTGATTGAAGTTCTATCACTGCTGGCTCCTTTGAAAGTTTTGGTGTGCTTGCTGAGTTCAAAATTCCCACCACTTGGAATTGCCACATGACAGGTCGAAGGAACTACCTTGGCCTACAGCATCCCAGTGTCGAGGTGATCCTAAGGAACTGTCTCCTAATTCCTCCATGTTCCAAAACTCTGCTTCTTCCTTCCACCTGAATTGTTCGATTGATTTTCCTTCTCTGTCACTATCCACTCCCTTAATCCTCTTGTGGTCTAAACTTGCATTTAAGCAACCTGGGATATTGTCCTTCAAATCTAGTTCTGCTCCTACATTTTTTGAGCTATTGTAGATTTCGCTGTCTATCGAGTCTTGGCTCCTGCTGCAACCGCCATGGTTGTTTTCCAGCTGATCATTTAGTTCCTGTAACTGTTTGAGAACAAAGAAAATTACTCAACCTTTCATAGGTTAGGAGATGACCTTCAGAAAACTCAAGAAAAGGGAATTAAGGATATTACTTCCTCCGTTCATTTTTTACGACTGTGTTTGTATGGACAAGAAGTTTAAAAAAGAAATAAAGACATTTAGTACGTATAAAGAGAATATCCTAAAAATAATAATTCTATGGCTACAATAAGCATATCCCGTGTAATCTTACGAGTGGAATTTGGAGAGGATAGGATGTATACGGGTTCAATAAATCATTGGCTTACAAGAAACTGTCAATAAGAGTAAAATTAGAAGTTTAATATTTAAAAGTTTTTGAGGCTCTCATTCTTTTTTGGAACAAGAAAGACTTGACATATAAAACGGAGCAAAAAGAATAGTAAATACCTGTTTGAGCAAAGATTCCTTCTCTTTCTTCAATGATTCAAATTGCATAGCTAAATTGTCAAATTCTGATTTGAGTAGTCTGTATTCGTGTTCTATTTGCTTTGATTTCCATCTGGCCCTTCGGTTCTGAAACCAAATAGCAACTTGACGAGGTTGCAGGCCAAGATCTCTGGCCAACTCAAGCTTCTTCCTCGGTTCAAGCTTTGTCTTTTGTTTAAACATGGACTCAAGTACCTTCACTTGTTCATCACTAAACCTTTTACCATCTTCACTCTTCTTCTTAGAAGAACTGTCTTCTGCTTCCATCACTTTGTTGAGTGAGTTCCAATACACTGAAAGGTTAGTTTTGTGGTTTCAATTGCTTGATGGGATAAGAGAGAGTATTAAATTAATGTACTAATTTATTGGAAACTTGTAAAGAGGTGGGGTTCTATTAATATACAGCAAACATGCAAGAGATATCTAGTTTGGTTACTCTCAGGTGATTGGGACTTATTTTAAGCCAATCGTTTGGAAACTAGGTTACTCTCAGGTGATTGGGACTTATTTTAAGCCAATCGTTTAAGCTATCGTGGGAGTATCTTTTTCTACTCCTATCATTTTTTGGACATCTCTATCTTGGACCCTTTTTTTATTTTTTATTTTATGACGACAAGGAACCCGTAGTCACTAACCACACAGGAGAGGTAATCCGCACTAGGCAAGTCTCGTACGACGAGCTCGAACCAGAAGGTAAATTTCCTGCTATCGTAGGCAGAGAATTTCGAACCTTAGACCTCCATTATGAAAGCCCCATGCTCAACCAACTGAGCCATCCTTGTGGGTATCTTGGACCTCTTTTTATGCTTTTAGTTTGGGGCTACATTCCATTTCTTTGGCACTTTTCTCTCATTGTGAGATAATAAACGTAGCAAGATTGTGGCATTCTTAACGTAACAAGACTGTGGCATTCTTCTATAGGACAAGTCCAAGATGTCCGTGTACATTCTTATTGATATAAAAAAGCTTTCCACCCAAACTTTCAAAATCAGCTTATTTCAGAAAAGTATTTTTTAAAAAATAATGTTTAGTGTTTAACGGTTAATCAATTGGAAAAACACTTTTCCCTATATTAGAGAAATATTTTGTGCTTAACCAATGTTTTCAAAAGTATTTTTGGGTAACCACTGCTTTTTTAACTTCTGGAAAATAGCTTCAGCTATTGCTCAAATGACTTAATTTTCTCTGTAAAGGCTTATCAAAACACATTTGACTTTCTAAAATAAACATTTTCTGAAGATTTTTTTTAGCTTCCCAAAAATTTGGCCAAACAAGTTATAAGAAGATATTTATCATTCTAAGTAACCTGTGGTATTTTTAGGTCATTACTCTGAACTTTTTATGCACGATTATGTGCCTGCTCTTTGCAATGACCTCATAATTTACGATATTAGTTTATTTAAATTAGACTAGTTTAATATTGCCTAAAAATAAAAGATGTACTCCCTTCAGTTTATAATAAGTGTCCACTTATTTTTTTTTATTTTTAATTCAAGTCTACTTAACTAATCAAGGAGGAAAATATTTACTCGCAAATTTAGCCTATGAGTTTTTATGGAATCGAGATATTATATTAATTAGGTAGTATTCAATTATGAATAATTTAGTCAATACTTATTTTTTCTTAAAATTTGTATTTCTTAAAGGGATTGATAAAAGTTAAGTAGACATTTATTTTAAATCGGAGGAAATAATACATTGGGATGTTGTAATTTCCTTCATAGAGAAAGAAAGATGCTTTAGAATTAGATGTGTTGTCACCAGGGCAGTAAGCCCATAGATATGGTCGCCTAATAGCGACAAAAAATATAGCTCAAATGATTCTCTTACATCAGTAATAATCATGAGGAAGACGGAAAAAACATACAACAGGTGGCCAATTAGAGGACTTATCTTTGACTCAAGACTCCTTTTTTCCCGATGATTGTACCTCACCCACGTTAGCTAGCTTGAATCTTGAAGTTCTATCGGATTAGATAGAACTTAGTAGTAGTATATATTTAATATTTTATATTTGTATTAAAAATCCTCTTAATAGTATGATCAATTTATACAGAATTATGTGAGTTATCTATAGTTTAATTGATGTCGTACGTAACTCTATAGGTTCCGTCCTTGTTAAATGTCTCAAGTGTCTACTACAGTACTCTAGACAGATGTCATATGATTTTAGATATCTTTCAATTTATTATGTCAAAGTAGTCATCCAAGTCCAAAGTAACATCGAAAGCAATCTTGAAATGCTGTCATACACTTTCGAAGTTGAGTTAAGATTTGGTAACTAAAGTTAGTTCCCGTTCTATTCAAGAATCCACATTGCTGCAGTAAGGAAGAGCATATAAGGTGCATATTATGACATTAATTACTCATATATATATATATATATATATATATATATATATATATATATATGTTGGGGTGTACAAAGTAAACCGACTGTCACGACCCGACTAGAGGCCATGACGGGTATCCGGGGCTAACCACCACTCATTCTATTACTCATCGTACTCATTAAGCGTACATTCATTAATTTTATACTCAAATCATAGGAAAACCATTTTTCATTTGGAAACATAATTACTTTTATATACATAAACCCTTCGGCTATCAAAATAATATATATACAATAAGGACATCATGAGACCATACTACCCATACATGCGTATCTACGAGCCTCTACTAGAGTACTAGACATATGGACGGGACAGGACCCCGTCGTGCCCAAAATACGTATATATATATATATATATATATACACAAAAGAATAAACCAAATAGCACATCCGGAGTAATGGAGTGCTTCTGTAAATCTGCTGATAGCTCCTACGGATCTGCACTGTCCCCCTGTCTACCTGTGGGCATGAACACAACGTCCAAAGAAAACGGACGTCACTACGAACATTGTACTGAGTATGTAAGGCATGAATGAAATGAGCATAATAGAGAAATCATAAGTCATAAGATGAGGATATAACCTGCGTAACTTTTATGGGTGGATACATTTCATACATATATCATCTATATATATAATCATAGTACATGTATCATCATAGCGCATACATCATCGTATCGTATAAATCGTCATTGTTAACCCACGTCCGGGTAACCATCATATGCTGCCCACTAGTGGTGTCATGCCCGACCCTCTAGGCTCGGTGTAAACATAGCAGCCCGCCTTAGCGGTGACATGCCCGGCCATTTAGGCGCGGTGGAATCGTATGCAGCCCGCCTTCGCGGTGACATGCCCGACCAACTAGGCGTGGTGGAATCGCATCGTCATATAGTCAACATAACTTATCATTATTACACATCCCATAGGCATATCATAATCTTATCATAACTTATCATCATCATACATTCATCACTAATCTTACATTAAATCTTGAAGGTAACCATGGCTATGTCGGGGTGACATGAGGTCGTGAACCCCCGACTACGTTATGGAGTGATCATAATCGTCATATCTCACCTTGGAGGGACTAGCATTTTAAGGTGAGTGTACCCAAGGAAAATCATCAATGGAACTATACTTAGGATCATTAGCTTCATGGGCATTTTATATTACTCTAGGGTTCTTCATACTTAAATTCATCATCATCATTAACATGCTCGTATCTGTTACACCTCGGAAATTTTCCGTTGGTATGCAAGCGAATGAACTAGTGATGAGTACGAGTGCATGCTGTTCCATGAGTAAGAAACAACGTTTGAGGGCCTTAGGCGAGATTTCAAAGGTATCCGATGTAAGACGAGAAAGTTGGCTAAGATAAGGCAAGGAATGAGGTGAGCAATGCATGTAAATGGGTGTGGGTGATTAGAATGAAAAGTCTAAAGAAATATGAGAAGTTGCAGATTTGCAATCTGCCCAGTGGTCGTAAAGTGCTATACGGACCGTAAAATGGTATACGGTCCTTAAACTGGCAGGTCGTAAACTGCCATGCAAAACTTCAACTTTCTGCCAGTCGAGGAAATGGTAAAATACGACCTTGTTTACGGACCGTAAAGTGATTTGCGGCCCGTAAACCATGGTCGTAAATCACCATGGTTGCAGTCTAAAGTTTCTGGTTCTGATATGGTTAAATATGCCCATGATGGACGGTCCGTAAACTGGAGGACGGGTCGTAAACTCAGTTTACGACCACTGTACACTTCAACACAGATTTTCAAGTCATTAAATGAGGGGACCAAGACTTGTTTTATTTCATTTCTACATCACACCACTTCTCTCTAGAAACATCTCTCTATATTTATTATGCAAGTTTTCAAGGATTAGAGGTGATCAAAAACATTAAACAAGTGAATCAAGTGTAAGAAAATCATCAAAGGTCATCCAAGGACAAGGAATCCAAATGGAGATAAACTAGGGTTTTGTTCAAGGTGGAGTATTATCAACTAAAGCTTGTTCCTACAACATCTAAGGTAAGATTCATGATATTTACGTGATGTTTAAGGTATTGGAGAGTTAAAATACATGGATTGTAGAAAATATGATAAAATGGGTTATGAATGATGAATAGTGACATTTTGAGGGATAGTTTGAATTGAATCATGAATGTTGTTGTGTTGTGATATGAATGTGTTATAAATGGTATTAAGATCATGAACTAAACACTTTAGACGAATGGACGAAGTTGGGTGTTGTGACCATGAATATGGGTGAATTAAAAACAAGTTGAAAAATCTAGATAATATGGATAATGTGAATGACTAATGGCCATTGTTATGATATTACGAATGTATTGTTGACGTTTGGGAGTTGAATTGCTATGTGGAGGAATAGTTGTCCGATTTTCCCTAACTTTAGCCATGGGTGCTAATTATCAATGCTAATGATAGTATGACCTTAATGAAGGTAGGAACGTGAGCATCGGAGGAGTACGTGCAAGTGTAGAATAGTCCGACGGAAAGGTATGTAAGGCTAACCCTTCTTTCATAAGGCATGGTTCTTTGGCCAAATTCCTAAACTCTCTCTATGAGTATGTTGTCTCCAAATGATTGATATTCCGAGCTCATAAGCTCACGATCCTTGATATGCACTACGATTGCACTATGCACCTCATATGATGAGTAAGCCTATGATATAGACGTAGTAATAATGATGATGATAGTAACGATGACGATAATAATAATGATGTTAAAGGTGCCTACGGGCTAGTATACTTATATGTGCCTGTGAAGGGCTATAATAAAACCCCGAGCTTATAATGTCGGGTAGAGTATATATATATATATATATATATGAATATGTATAGAGTATGCATACGATTACGAAACGCACGCACACATCTGCAGATGGTACGGATAACCCTGAAGCCTTGGTAGGGCCAGGTATGAGTAACCTTGAGCTTTGGTTGACCAAGTATGTACGAAACACCGAACCTATATGGTCGGGTATGTTATATAAAGATATGTATGAAACACGGATCCTATGTGGTCGGGTATGCTATGTAAACACTATGTATATGAAATGACTATGTATATAATATGAATATGAATGTGACAAGACTATGTATATGAATACGAATAAGGATACGAACACGAATACGAGCACAAATATGGTACGAGTACTGATATTTGGCACAAATATCATGTTTTGTGTCGTATTACAACTTCTTCTCATGACTTTTATCGCTTAATTCATGAGGTAACCGTCGTATTTGAACTTATGTCGTTGCATTTCATGTCTATAGGTACGATGACAACAAACGATGGAAAATGTGCTTAAAATGATTGAAAGTCGTAGCAGATGTTGATCGGCTGAGGTGACAAGTCGATTACCGCAAAGGATGAACTAACGGAAGAGTAATCATCTACAGAACCTCGCTTTCCTTCCGCATCGCGGAAGGATCGCGCGAAGCTTCAGAACTTCAGGCCATCAACCCGCATCGCGTGAAGAAAGCGGAACAACCAAACTCAGTCATCAAACTCCGCGATCGACTCGCATCGCGGGGAAAAAGCGAATAGCTGCAGAACCTTGCGCGATCCTTCCGCGATGCGGAAGGAAAGCGGGACTCTGCGGATTTTTTGTTTTTTTTCCCGATTAGACTAGGATTTGGATTCTTTATGTATTAATTTTACCCTAGCCTATATATACACGTTTTTATAGCTGAGAACGGTATTCTAGGATTATTCAAGGATTTGTAAGCCACCGTTCTCCTTTTTCTTTTTTCTAGGTTACTTTATTTTTCATCTTTTTCTACCCTAGTTTATTCATGGCTTCTTTTGTCTATGATCGAACCATGAGTAGCTAATCTCCTAATTCTAGGGTTGTGGCGAAAAACTTGAAAGTTGATGTGATGACAATTATTATCTATTGAGTTTCCATATTGTGGGTTGCTTATTTATTCTTGGTTTTAATTGTTTGATTATCTGGCCAATAGTTAGACACTATCTGTGGTGCGGGGATTGAACTTGAGAAAGGGAATTCACGTACGTAATAAGAATAAATAGAGTTTGTTCGATTTAATCGTTTTGCTACTGAGGATAGAGATATACCCGTTAGCCCTACTTAGTTGAATACGGTGGAATAAAGGCGTTTTTGTTACACCTGATGACCATAGAGATATAGGCATTAAGGTAACATCTACAGGCTTGTGAGTAGTTCGAGAGAATATCATAAAGCATAATCAACCCGTCAACTAGTAACCCCGGAAATAAAATAGGTGGAATTGTCTGAAGATCAACTGGATTGTCGAAAGCCATAACCCTAGATCTCTCTCTCATCTGAAAATTCTTACAATCTTTGTCAAGATAATCCCAGTCCTAAAAACACCCATCACAAATTGTTTACTTTTCAGTTTTAGTTTAGTACAACAAACATCTTGATTTTCACTTTCTTGAATAGTTTCATTCGAATTTGAATTAGTTTAACAGTAGAATCTAAGTCTCTGTGGGATCGATATCTGGACTTAACAGTCTATATTACTTGTACGACCACGTATACTTGCGTGTGCGTTTGGGAGCAACAAGTTTTTGGCGCCGCTGCCGGGGACTTAGAAAAATTTACTGTTTTCCTAATTTGAGTTTTTTTTTTCTTTCTATTCAAGTCTTTACTTTTCGTCGTTGTTCTACTTGTGATTCTTCAGGCTTCTCTGGTTTATGCCAAGCACTAGAAGTTCAGGACAACCGTTAGTTGATCTTGATCCAGAAATCGAGAGAACCTTCTGACGACAGAGACAAATGGCTAACGAAGCAGCAAGACTTGATCTTGAACAGGCAGAAAGGGATAGAGCAAGAAACGCAGATGAACAGGGAAACCAAGCAGCTGCGAGGGCACAAGAACAACGAATTCTGTTATCCAGTTATGCTAGGCCAAGTCTGGCGACCATTGCTAAAGCTGTTGTTAGGCCTGGCATTGCTGGAAATTTCGAGCTAAAAGAAGGAACAGTGCGGCTGGTGCAACATACGTGCCAGTATATGGGTAAATCTAGTGAAGACCCGCATAAGCATTTGATGCAGTTCGTGGAGTTGAGCGAGAACTTCCAATATAGAGATGTTCCCGATGATTATGTGAAGCTGTCCTTATTTCCGTTCTCACTTATTGGCGAAGCAAGGGAATGGTTGACAAATCTACCTGCAGGTTCTATCACTTCTTGGGAAATATTATCAAATAAGTTTATCGACAGATTCTTCTCACCCAAGAAGACAAAGGAGCTGCGGGGAAGAATTGCTAACTTCACTCAGAGAGATTCCGAATCTCTACCACACGCTTGGGAAAGGTATAAGGGGTATCTGCGAGATTGCCCCCATCACATGCAGCCCAAGGAGATCATTGGCAACTATTTCGTAGAAGGTCTAAACCATGAATCAAGGGCCCTACTGAATGCGTCAGCTCAAGGTCAGATATTAAACAAAACATATGAAGAGATGGAAGATCTCCTTGAGATGATGTCTGAGGGTCATCATGAGTATAACGAGAATAGTAGGGCGTTACCACAAAAGGCTGCTGGGGTTCTTAAAGTTGATGATGTTGCAGCCATTCGGGCCGATATAGGTACTCTTACGAATGTAATGTTGAGGGTGTTTCCTCAAGCTCAGCAGATTCAACCAGTTCAGCACATCCAGCAGGCAGCATGTGTAGGTTGCGGTGAACCTCATGATTACAACAATTGTCCATTGAATCCAGAGTCGGTCTATTTTGTGGGACAGGAGAATCGCGGTATTGGCAATCGGGGGAACTATTATGGGAATAATTACAACACTCCATTTGGAAAGCAGGAATTCCACAAGCCGAACAATTATCAACAAAATCAAGCACAGCCAGCTAGCAATCTAGAGGAAATGATGAAGCAACTCATAGCTCAAAATCAGGCGATGCAGCAGCAAAATCAGAAAATTCAGAGTGAGATGCAGAAATCGATTCACGAGCTTGAGCGTCAGATGGGGCAAATGGCTCTTATGCAGAATGTCAGGCCTCCGGGTGCTCTTCCGAGTGATACTGAAAAGAATCCAAAAGAATGCAAAGCAGTCACCTTGAGAAATGGTAGAGAGCTAGAAGAAGTGCCACCGAAAAAGAAGAACACAGTAGAGGAAGAGCTTATCCCGACTAAGCGAGCTGAACCAAAGCAAACAGTCGCAGAGCATCGTGTAGAGGAAGTGGTGCGACCACCTCCTCCCTTTCCACAACGACTTCAGAAACAGAAAGCGGACTCGGCTTGCAGAAAATTTCTTGAACTCTTAAAACAGGTACACATCAACATACCTTTGGTGGAGCTTCTGCAAGAAGTCCCAAAATATGCAAAATATATTAAAGATGTGGTCGCAAACAAACGGCGTTGGACAGAGTTTGAGACAGTTGCGCTTACTGAGGAGTGTAGTTCTAGAGTAAGGAGTAAAATCCCGCCAAAGTTGAAAGATCCGGGCAACTTCACAATTTCGATTACGATTGGCAACATTGAGGTTGGGCTAGCATTGTGCGATCTGGGTGCTAGTATTAATCTGATGCCCACTTCTGTGTTCCGGACGTTAGGTTTGGGGGAGCCTAGGCCAACCACTATCACTTTGCAGTTGGCTGATCGCTCTCTTGCTTATCCAGATGGTATTATTGAGGACGTTCTTGTGAAGGTGGGCCCATTTATTCTGCCAGTTGATTTTGTGATACTTGACTATGAGGCAGATAAGAGTGTTCCTCTCATCATGGGGAGAGGCTTCTTGGCTACTGTTGATGTTGTGATCCGAGTGAGAGATGGGAAGATGTCCATGACAGTCAATGGGCAAGAAGCGACTTTCGATGTGTTTAAAGCCACCAGACTTCTAGCCCATTATGAGGATTTGAAGATGATTTCTGTGGTGGAACCTGAGCTCACAAATGTCGAGTTGGATCACTTCCTAGCCTCGCGAGACCCTTTGGAGACAACTTTAGTGTATGGGGAAGATCTGATGATTGATGCCGAAGTGGAGGAGTGTCTTAGCATTCTTGACACTTCATGTGCTTATCTACGAGCACATACACCGTTTGAGGAACTGGACAGACCAGAGACATGGAAGAAGCCGAAACCGTCTATTGAAGAGGCGCCCGTTCTTGAATTGAAGCTATTGCCCCCTCACCTTCGCTATGCTTTCCTGGGTAGTGGAGACACACTGCCCGTAATCCTCTCTGCTTATTTGAATGATGTACAGGTGGAACGAGTATTACGAGTGCTAAGAGATCGAATCCGAGCCCTTGGGTGGTCGATAGCTGATATTCGGGGTATTAGTAGCTCGTTTTGCATGCACAAAATTTTGTTGGAGGAAGGCAGCAAACCCAGTATTGAGTGTCAGCGGCGACTGAACCCGATCATGAAGGAGGTGGTAAAGAAAGAGGTAATCAAGTGGCTTGACAGCTGCATTATTTACCCTATATTGGACAACAATTGGGTGAGCCCTGTACAATGTGTCCCGAAGAAAGGGGGAATAACTGTGGTGGAAAACGAGAAGAACGAATTGGTGCCTCAACGAACTGTCACAGGCTGGAGGATATGCATCGACTATCGAAAGTTGAATAACGCCACCAGAAAAGATCATTTCCCTTTACCCTTCATGGATCAGATGCTCGACAGATTGGCCGGGCATGATTATTATTGCTTTTTGGATGGTTATTCGGGTTACAACCAGATCATGATCGCGCCCGAGGATCAGGAAAAGACCACATTCACTTTTCCATATGGCACGTTCGCATTCCGGAGGATGCCTTTCGGTTTGTACAATGCACCAGGTACCTTTCAGCGATGCATGATGGCCATCTTCACCGATATGGTGGAAAATTATGTAGAGGTATTTATGGATGATTTCTCTGTCTTTGGAGATTCCTTTGATGATTGTTTGAACCATTTGGATGCCGTGTTAGCACGCTGCGAAGAAACAAACTTGGTACTCAACTGGGAAAAATGCCATTTCATGGTCCGAGAAGGAATTGTTCTTGGGCACAAGATATCAGGCAAGGGAATAGAAGTCGACAAGGCAAAGATTGAAGCAATTGAAAGATTGCCACCACCCGTTTCAGTTCGGGGAGTGCGCAACTTTTTTGGGCATGCTGGCTTCTACCGACGGTTTATCAAAGACTTCTCTAAGGTTGCCAATCCACTCTGCAGGCTTTTAGAGAAGGATGTGAAGTTTGTGTTCAATGAAGCCTGTCTGACGGCTTTTGAGGAGCTGAAACGAAGGCTGGTATCTGCTCCTATTATCGTAGCACCCGATTGGTCTCTACCATTTATCCTAATGTGTGATGCCAGTGATTTTGCTGTGGGCGCTGTCCTTGGTCAGAAAAGGGACAGAATCTTTCACCCTATTTATTACGCCAGCAAAACACTTGATGCAGCCCAGATGAACTATACTGTCACAGAGAAGGAGTTATTGGCGGTTGTCTACGCCTTTGACAAATTCTGATCATACCTTGTGGGCACGAAGGCGATTGTATACACTGATCACACGGCAGTTCGTTACTTGTTTGCAAAGAAGGATGCAAAGTCGAGGCTTATTCGTTGGGTTCTGCTGCTTCAAGAGTTCGACATCGAGATTTTAGATCGAAAGGGCACAGAAAATCAGGTGGCAGATCACTTATCGAGGTTAGAAGATCGGGAACATGTTGATGAAGCAGTGGGGATTAATGAGACTTTTCCGGACGAACAGCTTTTTGCTCTTAATTCAGCTGAGGTGCCATGGTATGCAGACATGGTAAACTTTATAGTGAGTGAGATTTACCCTCCTGGTGCTAATCACGAGAAGAAGAAGCGAATTCTGCATGACAGTCGTTTCTATGTGTGGGATGAGCCCTATCTTTACCGGGTTGGGACAGATCAGTTAATCAGAAGATGTGTTCCAGAGGAAGAGGTCCCAGCAATTCTTGAGAAGTGTCATTCATCACCCTATGGAGGACATCATGCTGAGGACAGAACAGCGGCTAAGGTCCTCCAGTCCGGATTCTACTGGCCAACTCTGTTCAAAGACGCTCATGAATTTGTGCGAGCATGTGATAGCTTCCAGAGAACCGGAAATATTTCCAAGCGTCATGAAATGCCTTTGAAGGGCATCTTGGAAATCGAGCTGTTTGATGTATGGGGTATTGACTTCATGGGTCCCTTTATACCATCCAAGGGAAATAAATACATATTGGTGGCTGTAGACTATGTTTCGAAGTGGGTGGAGGCCATTGCACTTCCCACCAATGATGCTAGTGTGTTGGCGCGATTTCTGAAAAAGAACATTTTTACGAGGTTTGGGACCCCGCGGGCTATCATTAGTGATCAAGGAACACACTTCTGCAATCGGCTTTTTGATAAATTGTTGCTCAAGTATGGGGTGAAACATAAGATAGCGACTGCCTATCACCCTCAGACAAGTGGTCAAGTGGAGGTATCGAACAGGGAGATCAAGAGGATTTTGGAAAAGACTGTGAGTGTAAGTAGAAAAGATTGGTCATTGAAGCTTGATGACGCTCTGTGGGCATACAGAACAGCTTACAAAACTCCGATCGGTACATCCCCTTATAAGCTCGTCTTTGGTAAGGCATGTCATCTACCAGTCGAGCTTGAGCATAGAGCATATTGGGCGATCAAGAAGCTGAATCTCGACATGGTTCAAGCTGGAGAGAAGAGACTGTTGCAGCTGTACGAGTTGGATGAATTTCGCTATCATGCTTATGAAAACGCGAAAATGTATAAAGAGCGCACCAAAAGAATTCATGACCGGCGCATCCAATCTCGTGACTTTGAGCCTGGACAGTTAGTATTGCTGTATAACTCCAGGCTGAAGATTTTCGGTGGAAAGCTAAAGAGCAAATGGTCCGGACCATTCGAGGTAGTTCGTGTGATTGCACATGGTGCTGTCGAGCTTAGAAGACCCCACTCGGATGAGACATTTTTGGTGAACGGACAGAGAGTGAAGCATTACTACGGGGAGGCCACTGAACGCGCCAAGACCACCATCGATCTAGAAGAGGCTTGAGGAGAGCTTGCGTCGTGCCGCGACGTTAAATCAGGCGCTACTCGGGAGGCAACCCGTGTAAAAAAAAAAAAGGTGTCGTGCCACGACCCTAACTAAGGCTCTAGATGGGAGGCAACCCACCAATTTGTAAAATATAAGTCACGTTTGTTCATGTTGCAGGAATTGAGCTGAAACAAAGAAAATAGACAAAGTGCCCAGTGAATTGCGCGATCCACCCGCGATGCGGACAGATCGCCTGATATCCCGCGGCTTCGCGCGATCCATCCGCGATGCGGACGTATCGCGCGGGTCGACCCGGTTTGTATGTTTTCGTTTCCCTGATATAGGATAGACACGACCCTCTTTTCATTTTTCATTCCCTAACCCTTCCCATTCCCTTTGTGTCCGAAACGAAAATCGCCCACACCTTCCCATTCCCTCCCTCTCACACACGAATTCAAATTGCACTCCATCCCACATCAACACCACAAGGTAAGTGTTCATCTTCTCTATTTTTTTCTCTCTCCTTACCATTGTGTTGGTTATGTGTAGAGTAGGGATATGGGTATGGGCAAATTGAGGGCGGGGATTGGTATTGCTTGTGTAATCAGTGTGAATGTGGCTAGAATGTGACTCCCATTGCATAAAGGAGGGTTTTTCAACCCCCCATTGGTACTCAAAGTTAAGGGACAATGTTCCGCCCACAAGGTGTTCGATAAAAATCCTGAACCGAGTTTTTGTGAAATTGTGAAGTCTTGAGTAGCAATGTAACATTAACCGCGCATAGGAATCCTTGTGAAATTCATCTCACCACCCAATTCGAATTGTTAGGGAGGAACGGAAAATAGTGATTGTTGTTTCGTCCGAAGCAACATGACAATCGTGTGCCTTGTTTTTGTTTGCTAGATCCTGTAGGAGTAGTTAATTTCTTTTGACTTTTCTTTTCGCAATATAGTTGGAAGTAAGTGTGGGGTTGTTTCACGACCTCATCATGACTAACCGAAACTTCTCGTTTGGTAATGCATTGTTTTGCAGGCAAAATGGTTCACGGCAAATCCAAGGGCAAAGCTGTCGCCTCCTCCTCCCAAGGTACAAAACGAGGGCGAGCGCAAGACCCGCCCAAAGAGAAAAAGGGGCAAACGTCCGGTAAAGGCCGGACTATCGGGCTATCCGGGAAATGCTATGTGGAGCCAACTCAAAAGCTCAATGGGCCCGATATTCAGGACCTATGCGGAAACACCGAAGTATGAGCATGAGCAACTTTTGTAGAGAGGCCCGAGTGTGGCTGCGCCTCCTAAATGCGAGAATAATGCCACTTGATCACTTCTCGGAGGTACAACGGGAGAGAGTGTGCATTGTGTACTTCCTGATGACAGGGCAGCCGGTAAACATAGGGTATTGGATGCTACAAGAAATCCGCCGAGTGCGGGCTGAGAAGTCGAAAAGGCTAAGCTATGGGAACACTCTCACTTCCTACCTAATGCGGCTCGACGGTGAGTTAGTGTACTCCACTGATAGAGTACTTGCGGCGCCCGATGAACCGCTTGATATCTCCAATGTCATGGCCCCAGCAAGCGTATCCGGACATCACTTGACCCCGGCGGAGGAGAGGTCTGCCCAGTCAACCGTACTAGCTCAACTGTACTCGGGGATGATGGTTGCGAGTGACCACTTTAATATTGATCTGACCAGGGTTTTTATTGATAACCCACACACTCCACATTCTCGGGCGTTGGTGGGAGAGCTATCTCAGATACCCGCGGATGAGGACGAGAACTCAGCTGATCGAGTGATGGCCGCATGTGAAGAGGAGGAGGAGGCAGAGTCGCTGATGCAAGGCGACGACGAAGAGGATGAAGAGAATGCCGAGCCAGATGAGGGCGCGGCCGATGATGAGGACTTCCTAGATGAGGACGACTAGGCCCTAGTGGGCCCCAGGGAGTATTTCTTACCTCGCTTGTGCTTTATTTGTTTTCAAGTTTACCTGCATTGAGGGCAGTGCATACCTTTAAGTGTGGGGTGGGGAAATACGTCCCTGGTTTGTAACACCATGTTTTGAGGTTGCGGCTGATGATTAGTATGCCGTAGGATTTTTTTTTTTAGGATTTCTTTTTAGTTTTGCATAATAGCTGAAAAAAAAAGATTTTATTTTCTTTATTTTTCTTTGATAACTTCTTAAGTCCCTCATTAGTAGGCATTCATCATCCACCCCCTTTGGTTTTCTTATGGCCTCGGTTCTTTCCCGAGGGGGGGCCTTTGAACTGGGCGTAGGTAGATTTTTTTTTTTAGTCATAGGAAGGGCTGTTCCTGATGACGGGTGGATGACAACCTGCTTGAGGGAAAATTAGTCCGTAGGCTAAGAACATTCAAATGCTAGGTGCACGGGATAGGTAAAGTTTTGGCATATGAACGACCTTGAAATGTTTTGTGAAAGCATACCGTGAAACTGTATTACTTTTCTTGGAAGCACTTGAAAATGTTTTTTTGTGGTGACTCGTATGACCCACTTGGCATTGTTGAGTTCCATTATGTTTGATTGTTTCGAGGGACAACCGGATCCCTCTTGCGTTGATTATGTGCCATGTGTGAGTAAGGTTTCGTTTTTGAATCCATGTTTGGTATCGACATCTAGAACTTGCCCCGTGTGTTCACAAAGCGAAATGAAGTTGGTTGAGCCTAGAAAGTGATAGAGGCATTTCTTTGGTTAGTCACTAAAAAGCCTAAAACGCTATCCTACCAATTTGCAAATAGCACCCTAGTTAACCCTTTTGAGCCTTTAGCCTTTTCTTTGATAGCAGTTAATTAGCCTTTACCCCTTCGTTCTATAAAACTTGATTTTTGATCCAAACACTCTCTGAGCACTTTAATCATTTACATGTATAATGGGAGTTGGGAGGAGAAATAAAGAGGGGAAATGGTTGTTAACTGTAATCTAGGAAGACAATAGGAGCACCGAATGAACAGAACTAAATTCACGTGTTAGTAGGAAAAGAAAAAAAAATGTAGCGAAAAAGTTTCCCTTCTAACGTGTGTAACTTCTAAAAAGAGTGGTGCTAGAACAAATAAAATGGGTGAATTGGGAGAAATTGAAAGGTTGGTTGGTGTTGAATAAGGACTAATGAAGAAATTGGGCAAGAATGACGAATGTATGAGTATTAAAGTGCTTAGGGAGGTCAGTCACTATTACCCAAATAATTCCTACCCGTCCCATAGCCTACATTACAACCCTCGAAGTCCTACTTGATTCCAGGTTCGTCTTACTTGTATTAGTAGAGTGGTTACACTACGGGCAAGCATATGGTATGTTGTACTTTACATGTGATATTCTTTGTGAGAGTGAGTGCATTTATTGATTTCAGGTCCATTGAGTTAAACATATGATTCTTGATGAGATATGGACTATTTTGTTGTGGTGAGGGCACATAATTAGCAATAGAGAGGTGAAGTGCTGATTTCTTGATCATAAGGTTGCCTATATGCGTTAAAGTGGTGTCTTTGAGTCAACTGTTTTGAAAATCGAAATGTTTTCATTGAAAAGAAGTACTTAGTGCTGAAAATGAGTTTTGTTTTTGAACCTCTGGCATGGCTTTCGCAATCTGGGTTGTGGGTTTGTTTTGAAAATCTCGTTTCAAGAGTTAGCCATACTAGCTGAATCCCGTTGCAGACCTGTTTGAATGAGTGATCTAGAAGTGTAGTCTGATGTTGGTTTGTGTTTGCCCGAGGGCGAGCAAAGTCTAAGTGGGGGGTGGTGATATTTGGCACAAATATCATGTTTTGTGTCGTATTACAACTTCTTCTCATGACTTTTATCGCTTAATTCATGAGGTAACCGTCGTATTTGAACTTATGTCGTTGCATTTCATGTCTATAGGTACGATGACAACAAACGATGGAAAATGTGCTTAAAATGATTGAAAGTCGTAGCAGATGTTTATCGGCTGAGGTGACAAGTCGATTACCGCAAAGGATGAACTAACGGAAGAGTAATCATCTACACAGAACCTCGCTTTCCTTCCGCATCGCGGAAGGATCGCGCGAAGCTTCAGAACTTCAGGCCGTCAACCCGCATCGCGTGAAGAAAGCGGAACAACCAAACTCAGTCATCAGACTCCGCGATCGACTCGCATCACGGGGAAAAAAGCGAATAGCTGCAGAACCTTGCGCGATCCTTCCGCGATGCGGAAGGAAAGCGGGACTCTGCGGATTTTTTGTTTTTTTTTTCCCGATTAGACTAGGATTTGGATTCTTTATGTATTATTTTTACCCTAGCCTATATATACACGTTTTTATAGCTGAGAACGGTATTCTGGGATTATTCAAGGATTTGTAAGCCACCGTTCTCCTTTTTCTTTTTCTAGGTTACTTTATTTTTCATCTTTTTCTACCCTAGTTTATTCATGGCTTCTTTTGTCTATGATCGAACCATGAGTAGCTAATCTCCTAATTCTAGGGTTGTGGCGAAAAACTTGAAAGTTGATGTGATGACAATTATTATCTATTGAGTTTCCATATTGTGGGTTGCTTATTTATTCTTGGTTTTAATTGTTTGATTATCTGGCCAATAGTTAGACACTATCTGTGGTGCGGGGATTGAACTTGAGAAAGGGAATTCACGTACGTAATAAGAATAAATAGAGTTTGTTCGATTTAATCGTTTTGCTACTGAGGATAGAGATATACCCGTTAGCCCTACTTAGTTGAATACGGTGGAATAAAGGCGTTTTTGTTACACCTGATGACCATAGAGATATAGGCATTAAGGTAACATCTACAAGGTTGTGCGTAGTTCGAGAGAATATCATAAAGCATAATCAACCCGTCAACTGATAACCCCGGAAATAAAATAGGTGGAATTGTCTGAAGATCAACTGGATTGTCGAAAGCCATAACCCTAGATCTTTCTCTCATCTGAAAATTCTTACAATCTTTGTCAAGATAATCCCAGTCCTAAAAACACCCATCACAAATTGTTTACTTTTCAGTTTTAGTTTAGTACAACAAACATCTTGATTTTCACTTTCTTGAATAGTTTCATTCGAATTTGAATTAGTTTAACAGTAGAATCTAAGTCTCTGTGGGATCGATATCTGGACTTAACAGTCTATATTACTTGTACGACCACGTATACTTGCGTGTGCATTTGGGAGCAACAAGTACTATTATGGAATATGGGTGATGATGTATGTATACAAGTACGTATGAGAAACGGGAAGTTCCTATGAAAGGCAAGTAAGTGCTATGGCGATGAGATTATTGTCCCCCCCCCCCCCCCCCCCCCTCCTATGCTACTTTATATGTTGTCTATTATGCTTTCACATTGATATTGATCATGTTTTACATACTCAGTACATTCTTCGTATTGACGTCCTTTTGTTTGTGGACGCTGCGTCATACCCGCAGGTGCACAGGGAGACAGACTTGATCCATAGCTGCTTATTCAGAGATCGCATAGTAGAGCTCCATTTCCTTCGGAGCCATAGCTTTTGGGTACTCATTCTTTTGTGTATATAATTATGGGCATAGCGGGGTCCTGTCCCGCTCATGTGATATGTTATACTCTTCTTAGAGGCTCGTAGTCACGTGTATATGGTTAGATATGTCTAGATTTGTCGGCCTATGTTTTGTATATCATTTTGTCGGCCACGTTGGCCCACATTGATGTGGCATAAATGCCTATGATGATAAATGTGCAGTTGTCCAAATGGGACTTGTCTAATGAATGAAAGGAAATATATGTTAAATTATGGGGTTCACCTAAGCGTAAGCGTTAGAGTAAGAAAAGGGGGTGCCCGGGTGGGTTAGCACCGGGTGCTCGTCGCGGCCCCCTAGTCGGGTCGTGACAGTATCGTATCTCCTTTCTTTATCATGTGCGTAAGTAGCTTTTTATAGTCATGGACTCCCAATTTCCATTATTTAGGAAGATTATGGAAAATTAAGACGATTCATGTCATAGGAGTCATGCCTTAGAAAGGAAGGATTAGCCTTACATACCTCTTAGTTTAGCTACTCTATCACTTGAGTGTTCCTCTCCACTATTCACGTCTCTACCTTGAAGAGAGTTCATACTCATATAAGATAATCGATGACATAAGCACGTTTGAACTAAAGCTAGAGAAAATTGAGCATCATCTCCTTTGTTTCTACTACTTTCTTCATATCATATATCAACTCCAAAACGTCAATAATAACATTCTTAATATCATCATCAATAACTTTTGTCAAATTCATCATTATCCAATCCCCACAATTTCCCCTCAAGGTCCTCCATAATCATGATCACAATACAACTTTACATTCTTTCTTAGCTAATGTTTCCATCATGGTCTTAACATCATTCATAACGTAATTGCATTCACAACATACCAATATTCATGATTCACTCCAAACTATTACTCAAAATGACACTATTCCCATATTCATGACCCATTTCCTATATCCTCCTACAATCCAAGTGTTTCAACTTTTCAATACCTTAAATAACATGAAAATAGCATGAAACTTACCTTAGATAGTGTAGGGATGAGCTTAAGTGGAAATACTTCACTTGAGCAAAACCCTAGTTCCACTTCCCATGAGATTTTTTGACTTGGATGAGCTTTAATGTGTTTCTTACACTTAATTTTGTTGGTTTGATGAAGTGGATCCTTAATTTCTCTTGGGTTCTTGTATATGAAGAGTGTGTAGAAAGTTCTAGAGAGGTCTTGAGTCGTGGAGGAGAAATGGGAATGAAAATAATGAACTTGGGTCTCTTATTTAAAAACTTAAAATTCTGTCCCGACGAAATTATACGGACACTTATACGGTCCGTATAAGTGACCGTAAAAATCATCCCAACAACAACTCATTCTGTGACCATTATACGGCACATTATACGGTCCGTATAAGTGATCGTATAATCCCATCAGTGAGGGACCTTCACTGTGACGATTCTGCGGACCATTATACGGACCGTATAATTGGTCATATAATCTGTCTCTTCTCCGACTTGTTCTCGTCACTTCGCTTGATCTCAAATCCTTATGGAACCTTCTTGATACTTGTTCAACACCTCATTAATGATCTAAACATCTATATAACTTGTCCTCAAGGCCTTACCAAACAATTCTTGACGCAATAATTTACGACACCTTTCCTAAACCCCACTTATACTCCACTTGTCCTTATCAATCTTTATTTCATCCATTCATATGACTTCAAAATCTTAACGTATGCATTCTAAGACTACTAAATATCCATCTTATAGTCTTAAGAACTTCCTGTTATCCTTAAGCTCGCATTGGTTCATTCACTACACAACGACATGAAATTTCCAAGGTGTAACATCGACAAACCGCACCAAACCGATAAACTGAGTCAAATCGAGAAAAAAATCCGACTAGTGGTTTGGTTTGACTTGGTTTGGTGTTGAAAGACCATACTTGGTTTGGTTTGGTTTTAGCCAAAAAAAGTCAAACCGAACCAAACCAACCCGACATTACATTTATTCAATTTTTAAAATATTTTATACAAAAAAGTATTTATTTGTAATGTAATTTATAAAAATTTCTTAAATGTTTTCGTAGTTTTTTGTATATTATCATATTATTTCAAGCTTGAACTTAGAATTTTGAATGTCACTAAGTTTTATATCCCATGGATGTTAGTAACTCAAAGAAAGTTCAAACCAAAATCAACTCAACACTAATGCTAACAAAAGAAATTCAATTCTACGACTAGGAATGACAATAATGTTGGATATTTAGTCTTTAGTTTTGCATAATTGGTCTATAGAGTGAAAATACATAACTTAATTTTTTTTCTTTGTCATGTAATTAATACTTATTAGCCGTACTTATTTTAGCATGACTTCGTATTTTTAATTATGGTCATTTTTTTATGGCTTATTAATTAGCAATAATTATTTTAACCGATTTTATTATCTTTTTTGTTGAATATTTTAATACAATGCCATCACTCATCTCACATTTTGTGTTAATTTCTTAAGAAACACCTTAATTATATATTTGTATCTTACTAGGACTAAAGAAATATTTGAAGTAAAAGTTATATGTTTTGTATGAAGACTTTTCCGGGAAAAAACCCAAAAACCCCGAGAAAACCTGAATTTTATTTGTTTGGTTTGGCGTATAAATTTAAAAACCCGACAAAATTGGTTTGGTTTGGTATTTAAAAAATTTGAACCAACTCACTCCATATACACCCCTATATATATGTATGGAATGATATGGAGCATCTAATTTAGTTATGATTTGGATCATCTATGTTGTCACACTCTAGAACTTAATTAAGTCTCGTTTCCCTTATTCCATTTGTATTTTCAATCACTTCCTTTGTTTACAATGGAAAAGAATAGCTCATGAATAATTTATAGTTACGTCGCACCTCAACGTGGAAATTGACATAGGAGAACCATTTCTAATAAAATTAAGTCTCCTTTGTATTTGCATTTTGCAATCAGTTCCTTTGTAAAACAAAGGAAGGAATTTTTTCCCCTTCTGACAAAACAACAAAAGGGATGGAAAAAGTTCCAATCACTTGTCGACACTATTTTAATTCATGCAAATTTTTCCTGTAGTAAAATCCAGGTATGTTGGGGGAGAGGGGGGTGGGAGTGGGGTGGGGTTGCAATTACAGTATGATTACTTGTTACGATTTCATTTCAATTACTAGTCTGCCTTCGACATTCCCTCCCTTGTGATAGATTGTGTGTACAATGCCCGAGAACAAACTCATTGTCTTGTGACTGCTGAAGATTATCAGCGATTCCAGCTTCATATAAGTGAGTTGTAGCCTGCTATCCGAACTGAGGACGAATTTATGGGGCTAGTTTATCCCCAGAGGACGCCGCGACCTTTTATCACAGTCGTTGCAGCACGCTTGTTGCCTAGAGACAAGGGGACGAATTCAGAATTTTATGTTAATTATTGGATTCAAAGTGCGTGTGCTTTTTACTTCTCTTTGATGTAATTTCTCATTTTCTATTAATACAACGGGTTCAGTTAAACCATCATGACTTATCTTAAATCCGACAATATATATTCTTAGGACATCCAAAGTCTAAAGTTCTGAGAAAAAGATGTGATGTTACTGTCATACCATCCTACGTATACTCACTGTCATTGAGCTCCGTGTCCTTCAATGGAGTGGTTAGCATTTTACATGAGATAATATAGGAGTAATGTGTGTGAATATATGTACTAGGAGCAAAATTGAGATAGGAAATAGTAGAAATATTTCCACCATGATGATTCATCGTCAAAAAGGGTAAATACTCTATGCAATACTTTTCACTTATAGAGCAAATTACATAAACTTTGACCAATATTTTAAGATGTATTTTTTCACTAAATTGATATGAGAAAAGTTGCAACTTATAGTACTTTTTAAATATATAAATTTTAATCTTAAAATATTGAGTTAATCTAATTTAATTTAACTTTAAAATTTAGTCAAATTAACTCTGAAAAAACGAAATATATCACATAAATTGAGATGAAAGAAGTATCAATTATGATTGTTATCGTTTTCTAAGGTCTCTGCTTTTTTATTCCTAGAAGTTCTATGCTTGTAGGAGTCTGGGAAATATGCCCACTTTGCGAATTTTGTTAGTGCATTGCAACTATTTTTTCTTGCCATCTAATCAAGTTCCAACTTTGTGAAAATGATATCTTAATTTGTCCTCAATGGCCCATGATTATTCATTCATGCTCTCGTTCATTTAACAGGAAAACACCCAGATGCTCGGAATTGAAAGGGATTGATCGACTTACGCAATGTACTTCCTTTTATGCTTTATCAGAATGTTATGTCAAAAATAGTACGTACTTTACTTTTAAGTTTTATTCGTTGATGCTAGAGGCTTTATTCTCACATCATATCTTAGTAGGGGTGTTAATCATTCGGTTCGACATTTGTTCTCTCAAGATATCGTAATTATATTAATATTTTAGTTATTTCATTGTGTATATACACCCAAAAGTAGACATTTTGAAACCATCTCGGATCATCTTAATTTCTCTTTGATATTAGTATGTACTTTAGTTTTAAAATGTCATATAAGAGTCGCGTTGTTATTAGTATGATGTTTCATTGATTATGTAAAATAATACTCCACAAACTTTTATATAACACCTACGGTACATATTAAGAGTACTACATTCTCGTTGAGTACACTGTTTAAGATCAGAATTTGTATACATACACTATTGTTCAAGTAAGATTTTAATTTACAAGATAGAAAATGTAACATCACAGGTTGTACACTCCCAGCACACTCTTTACAAAAACTAAATATTATTCTACTATCTTAGAACAATTACTAAGTTACTTCTTAACTGAAAATTAATACTATTGAAAAGATATAATACAGTCAAACCTCTCTATAGTGGTGGCATTTGTACGATAATTTCATGACTGCTACAGTGAGGTGTTCTTATATATGTATATTGACATTTGATGTTTAGATCTTATTTAGCTGTTATAAACAAAAGTACACAAATAATTATTTTTCTAAAGAACATATGCATTTAAAATTAATTGACAATTTAAATATTTCAAGTTTGACGTAAGAATTCTACAATTGTAAGTTATTTCGTAAAATCGAATCTCTTAGTGATAATATAATGCTTGAATTGACGAAAAATTTGTCCAAACTTTTAGCAAAAGGGAATTCAATAGTTTTCCGTTGAAGGCTATCTAAGAGCTTAACAATTGATTTTTCTATCTCACTTTAAGTAGCAGTAGGTTGACGATCTTCATCAACGCTTTCGTTGTCACCTTCTGCATCCACTGTCTCTTGTTCTTCAAATTTATACAAAATCAGTAGATAGAAAATATGGGATTTCAAGACTAAATCAGATTATTATAAGAAATATATTGTTTTTCTTTTTAGATATTTGTAGTTGAAATTTACTATGTGCATGACATTAATGATGATTACCATAAATATTTTAATATTCTATTTTTATACATAATAGTTGAGTATGACTATTATATAGAGATAACTTTACAAAAAGTGTACCGCTATAATGAATGTCACCGCAGTTATACGTAGAATGTTATTATAGAGATGTAATATAACATGCAAAAATAGTTTCGGAGAAAATTAGGCTGTTATAGTGAAATGTTGTTATAACGAATGACTATTATAGAGAAATTTGAATGTATTTATTCGAAAGAAATATCGTGTAGCATCACCAGTGTTTCTTCTGTGATTCTTGAGGATTTCCAAAGTCTTTTTATATTTTAGGAAAATAATGTTATTGCTACCATCCTAGTCAATGAGTAGTGAGGTCCGTGTCCGTCAACGGAGCATGTAAAACACACACACGAAGATAAACACAAGAAACCAAAATTAAGATAAGAGATAAACAACAACAGTGGGGTCTGAGGAGGATAAAGTGTAGCAAATATTATGCATATTTTTAGAACGCTGTTTTCGAAAGACCCTCGGCTCAAGAAAGAGCATAACAAATAAGGTCACACAAGAATTGATGAAAGTAAAGAAGCCAAGACAAAATACTATAGATAAGCATTATGAAGAAAAGTAACAGTAGCCGCAGCAAACTAATGAGATGGTCGAAGTACAAGAGAGAACAAATAGTAATATAAATCGAAAGAAAAGCAATTACAAGGATGCTACTACTCCTACTAGTATGGAAGGATACATTGGAAAACGCTCTACTACCTACTAACCTTCTATCTGAATCCGTGTTCTCCAAAACCTTTTATCTAAGATCATGTCCTTAGTAAACTGCAACTGCGTCATGTCCTGTCTAAGCACTTCTCCCCCATACTTCTTCACCTACCTCTATCTCTCTTGAAACCATCCATAGCCAACCTCTCACACCTCCATATTGGGGCCTCCGTGCATCTCCTTTGCATGTGCCCGAACCATCTCAGCTTCGCTTTCCGCATCTTGTCCTTCACCGAGGCCACCCCCACCTTGTCCCAAGTAATTTCATTTCTAATCCTATCTTTCTTAGTATGCCCGCACATCCATCGCAACATCCTCTCTCCCACCTTCATCTTCTGAAAGTTAGATTTCTTGACTGGCTAACACTCCGCCCCATATAATATAATTGATCTAATTACCACTCTGTAAAACTTATCTTTAAATTTTGTTGGCACCTTCTTATCACACAAGACTCCAGAAGCCATTAAGATAAGAGATGGAGAAGTTTAAAGCTTGATGCTTCATTGTCAAAAGCGGTTAAATATCAATTCTGTTTTTTTATCGTTTTCTAAGGCCTCTGTTTTGTTATTACCAGAAGTTCTATGCTTCTAGGAAACTATGCCTACTTCGCGAATGTGCATAGAAACGTATTTTTCCTTTCCATCTAATCAAGTATACCTGCTTTGTGAAAATGACGTCGTAATTATCCTTAATAGTCATAACTATTCTCTCCTTTCATTTAGTAGGGAATGACAGCAATGACCCCAAGATGCTCAGAAGTGAGAGAAATGAACTTTTTATAATTTGAATAGACGAAGTTTTGCATTGTAAAGATCTCTTGTTTTCCATCTAAAAGTAAGTATTTGTACGTGAAAAAATAAAAATATTTTGAAAGATTTGATATAAAACTAAATTACTTGAGTGGAACGTCTCTCGGACAACCTCTTTATCTTGATAAAGTAGGGGTAAAGTCTGCATATACTCTACAGAGGCGGATTCACTAGCAAATTTTGGGTGCTCCAGCACCCATTGAACTCAGTCACAGAGTATATAGCTGTATAGAAAATATAAAGAAAACAAATATAAATAGTTAATAGAGCACCCATGAAGTTATAAGTCTGATAGGTAATTTGGTTAGGGGAGGGTGCTGGAGGCTTTGTTACTAAAGGTCTAAAGGGTCAAGAGTTCAAATCTCACTAGGAACTTTATTTTTTTTAAATGCTAGATTATTTTTTCTTCTCTATTATTATCAAGCACCCCCGAACTTAAAATTCTGAATCCGCCACTGATACTCTACCATCCTCAGACCCCACTTGTGGAGATGCACAGGGTATGTTGTTGTGATATAAAACTAAAAATGTATATTAATGAACTATAATAATCGATCGGCCCGAATAAATTTTATCCATTGGCATTAAAGTTTTTTTTTTTTTTGTGTGAGATAACAATAGTGTTTTGAATCAGTTTGTGTGTGTATTAATTATTAAATCAAATACTTAGTGCATTCACTGGCACATTCAAGAGTTCAAATCTCACTAGGAACTTTATTTTTTTTAAATGCTAGATTATTTTTTCTTCTCTATTATTATCAAGCACCCCCGAACTTAAAATTCTGAATCCGCCACTGATACTCTACCATCCTCAGACCCCACTTGTGGAGATGCACAGGGTATGTTGTTGTGATATAAAACTAAAAATGTATATTAATGAACTATAATAATCGATCGGCCCGAATAAATTTTATCCATTGGCATTAAAGTTTTTTTTTTTTTTGTGTGAGATAACAATAGTGTTTTGAATCAGTTTGTGTGTGTATTAATTATTAAATCAAATACTTAGTGCATTCACTGGCACACACGTGAAGTAACTTACCCATTAAAAATTAGGCATATGATACGAAATCACATAACATTTTTTGTTTTTACTAAAACTTAAATTATAATCACCCATAATTATTTTCGTTAACTTCATTAACGGTTAAACTATTACGCCCTTACACACTTATTGACAGTTAACTTTAAACGAATTGATTGTATGAGTATGCATTCTTTGTTGAAACTAAAACTTCCGCTTGAATGCCAGACATTTTTCTTGCACAATTTAATGTACCGTGGTCCATGAGTTTCCTGAACAAGATAACAATTATTCTCTCCATCCCAATTTATGCGGCACACTTAAATTTTGAGAGTCAATCAAATTTTTCGTTAATCGGAATTTTTTTATATGTCTTTTAAATATATTAAGTTGTTAATTATTATGATTTATAGTATTTTTTACGTAATTTTCAAATATAAAAATTTTATTTCAAAAAACTTAAAGCTTTTAGGTCTAGATTCATGATCAAAATTTAGAAATTTGAATATTGAAATCTTAATTATGTCACGTAAATTGCGATAGAGGTAATAAGTGGTATGTAGAGGGGTGTGGTGACCTAATCATTATCTAGTCTAGTGGATAAGTGCGGTTTCTTTTATGTCAATTTCATGTGGAAAAGCATGATTCAATGTGGTGTTGTTTTCGGATTAACTATCACAGTCTCTAAACCCATTACGGCAACTTCATCATCCTCAACATATCTACATAAAACTTATGCGAGAATGCATGTATGTTTATAAATTATACGGAATAGTTAAATTAAATTAGGTACATCAGCAACACTAGAATACAAACACCTAAAAGAACAAAGTTATTTTTACGTAGTAAGAATTTTAGTAATTTTTATTTTTTTAACGGAGACTTGTGCAAATATATTAGTAATAGTAAAGCTAATTCTTGACTTTGGTAGCAAAATTAGATCTTCCATGACAATTATTGTATTGTCTTTCACATAAAACTTTAGCCCATGGTATGCTTTAGTCATAATTATGACTAACATAGAAGATGATACATGAACGTTTCCAACTGTACTTCTCTCTAATGTCCACCCAGGTTCCGCCTAAGAGTATCCGTGTTGAGAATTGAATATAATTAAATAAATAAAACGTGCGCTCTCTAACAATTTAAACTTTTAGATGAGATGATCATACAATTCAACAATCTCTAATTTCCAACAACAATAACATATCCGGTGAAATCCCACAATGTGGGGTTTGAGAAGGGTAAAGTGTACGCAGACCTTACCTCTACCTCGGAGGAGGGTAGAGAGGTTGTTTCCGAAAGACCCTCGACTCAAGAGAAAGTTTGACAAAAAAAGTTAGATACGGACAAGTAGATCAAAGCAGTATTAAAATGAAAATAACGGTAGCGAAAAAGTCATGATAAAACAACTTGAAAAAAGAGGCAGTAGCTATCACAGATAAATAAGGTAAAAGGCAGTAACTACTGTCAATATACAAATTAATACACTAATCGCAGTACAAGAAATAACAACATGTAATAGAAATCGAAGGGCAAGAAACTATACAAGTAGTACTACCCTACTCCTATGGACCTACTAAGTAGGGCAACACACGACTACCTACTTACCATAGTCAATTAAATGACCACTACAAAAAAATGGATAATTTGCGGTCGTTGAAAGTTAGGGGTTTTATTTTCTGCTAGCAAATAGTGGAGGCTAAAACTTCCGCTACAACTTTCAACCTCCGTAAATTACCCAGTGTTTTGTAGTGGACAAATTGAGGCAAAACTATATGTTGATTACTCATGGTTAAGTGATCAAGGTGTAATGCAGAGGACATGCAATTCATGTAGTCATTGTTTTGATGTAAACACCGAATGGGTAATTAAAAAATTTTCGCTACCAGACCAACAACTTGCTTATTGATGGGTTTCGTCTATCTATCGGCGTATTACACATAGAATTCTAAGTTCTTTAATTACTTTTGCTAATTGAATAAGTTGCTGCCATATCGTCGAACTTCAGAAGATATTACTGACTTTTTAGATGTTAAAAGATATGAAGGTTGAACTTTGTAACTTTGGAGTTGGGAGTGCTTGTCACGACATGTAGATACTGTTGCATTTAAAAGCAGATATTCTACTGATATGAAAAAAAAAACTGTTTTTCTGGTATTGTTAAAGAGAAAACGGTCAAATGAGCCCCAAACGTTTGATCGAAATTCCAATTACACATCATATCTTTGCGGGGTCTTATTATTCACTGAACAATTTTAAAATAGAATTATTTAGCTCCGGAGCAGTGATGCGGCAAAGAAAGTATATTGCACTCTCTTAAAGTAACAAAGTGATTACATTAACAAAATTGTACACATGTCATTTCTGATTGGAATTATATGACTAGATAACTTTTAATCTGTTTGTCTTAAAATGTAATTACTCCTAATAATGCGAGTTATTTTTATTTTGTGACAAAAGATTTGTTTTGGTCTCCCTTCTCACCTTTTTTTTTTTTTCTTTCTATTCATCTCCATTACTGTGTCACCCAAACACCCCCACGAACAAAGCTCGCCGGAAAATGCAAGGATCACTGGAAAAAGCAAAAAAAAAAAAAAGGATGCAAAACAGTGTAAACAACCCAAGAATATCAACATAGCAGCCAACAATGGTTTGGGCAAAGAGACGAGAGAAAGGAAATAAAATCTAGAATAAGAGGAAAGACAAATAGTTTAAGGGAAAAAATGAAAAAAAAAAGAGAAGTATTTGAATAAAAAATAATTTTTAAAATAGAAAGAGATAAGGGTAAAAAATACACTTCAACTATCATTTTTTTTGTGTTTCATACCTGAACTATCCGAAGTGAGACTTTCCAACCTAAACTATCACGAGATAGTTATCAAAACACACCTAAATGCTTACTAGACTAAATTTGATCTCAAACACTAAAATGCACGTGAAGCATAATTTTCTCAATTTTTTTGTCCATTCGGCATATGTAACAAGCTATATATGAGCCGACTCATTATTTTTTTTAATTTTCCAATTAATTCTTTAAAACTCTAAGCTGACCCCCTTCTTCTTCTTCATTTCATCAACCATTTTTCTTCCTTTCTTCTTCTCTTATGTAGATTTTCTCATTTATTTCTTCTTCATTATCAACCTTGTTCTTCATTTTCTTCTTATTTAAGAGCTAATAAGGTTTTCTCCTTCATTTTGTTTCCCTTCATCTTCTTCATTGGTCATATTTTCTTGTCAAAAAGAGGAAGAATGTGTTTTGCAAATATAGAAATATTATCCACGCGGAATTAACTTTTAACCTAACAATTATTTCTGCCACGGTGAAATTATTTATCAACCTGGAGTGCCACGCAGGGGCGGATCTAAGTAGAGCCCAGGGTGTTCATTTGAACCCCCTTCGTCGGAAAATTACACTAATCATATAACGTCAAATTTTTATGGCTGAAGTGGTGAAAACACCCCTAAACTTGGCACGAATTATTACTTTAGTCCCCAAACTATTTCCACACTTAAAAACACCCCTAATATTGGCAAACTGAATTTAAATCACCCCATGTTGCCATATGGCACAGCAAGAAAATGCCAAGTGGACAGCGCGTGGATTCACGTTGTTGAGGTGTCCTAACACGGAGGGTGAATTTATATTGAGTTGACCAAGATTAGGGGTGTTTTAAAGAGGGTCAATAGTTCAGGACTAAAGTACAAAAACGTACCAAGTTGAGAGGTATTTTTCACCACTTCAGCTAATTTTTTATTTATGTGTATATATTAAGTGTTGAACACGCTTAATATAAACTAAAGATGTAGCTTGGTGGCGAAGGGGTTCAGATTCGCGTAGAGTGCGCGGGTTCTCAAACCTGCCTTACAACATTTTTAGCTTCAGGCGTTTCAATCTTTTAAAAAATAAATAAAGAGAAAACGTTGTCGTGCGTTATAAAGGGCACAGATCTAATTGGGTTTGGATTTAAATCCAAAAAATCTAAGTCAAATAATTAAAAAAACCTCTCCGTATTCCTGATCTCTGTCAGGCTTATTTTTTTCCTCTGCTCTGTCCATCGCTGCTCGTCGACTCGGCCATCGTTGCTGCCTGCTCATCGGCCGTCACCCTCGTCCCTCTGTTATCATCTCTCCGGTCGCCGTCTCTCATGACTTCCTCTGTAAGTTCAACAGGAATCCTAATCCCTATTCGTTTCTTTTTCTATTTTTCTTCTTCAGAATTCTATATATTTGCTATGAAGATTAGCTCGTTTGCTTAAAATTTTCAGGAGTGATTGAGAATTAATCAATCACACATTTTTCTCACTTGCTCTTTAGATTATACCCATGAAGTATTTTTTGTATTTGGAGATGCGATCGTCGAAAATGTCATATTTCTATGAATCAATTAATCATTTTGGGGAATATAATAGTGATTCAGTTTAGTTGTATTTATAATTAATTAATGTAGAGATTCCAAGACTTGCCAGAAGATTGGAAGAGCTTACCCTTATTCTCCTAGTTTTGATTCGTAGCTTAGATTGACTTGATGTAACAGTGGTTACCTATGCAACTGTTTTGGCTGTTATGCCATAGAACAGTTTTAATCCTTGTACAGATTGGCCATTATGGTAATGAAAAGTCCCCTTTTAATTGCCAAAAAATGTAGAGATTAAATTTCCTGTTGTGCTTAAAGTACTCTCCTTTGGTCTGATGCTTAAGTCCTTTGCTGGTAACTTGTATACAAAACTCTTAATTTTTTTTTTTTTAAAATTCTAACAAAATTCTTACTTTTTATGATTCAGTCTCAACATTCAGTGAAAAAGTATTTTACCAAAGTATCAAAATCAAGTTTAGCTTCTTTTAATCAACTTAACCAGGAAGCAAATGCCAACCATTCAGAAGCACCATTACCTTCTTCTCAAGAATTTGTTTTGAGTTCTTTAAAGTATGATTCGAGTGAAAGAACCCCAATCTTGGACTATCACCCAAACCATCGTGATGTTATTAAAAGAGCATACCTTCAGAATGGTCCTTGTCAACCTCAGTTGCTTCAGCATGTGTATCCTCAAACGAATATTTCTGAGTCAATGCGTCGTTTTAATTCTGAATTTTTTGATGATGTATATCATGATTGGTTGGAGTATATTGTTAGTAAAGATGCAGTATATTGTTTGTATTGTTATCTATTTAAAGGCCATTGTTACGGCCTATTTTGAACGGGTTCAAGATAATTTGCAATTTCCCGGTTCTTCTAACTGGTTTAAAAAAGGGTTAGAGTCGCCACCTTATTTTTAAGGAAAAATAGGAAACCTATATGTATTTGTGTGTCTACTCCATTTTTAGTCCACAAAACATATGAGATTCTAGATAAGGGTTTTATTTACCCAGAGGGGAAGGTATTAAGCATCCCTCAGAGCCTGTCCGAAGGCATTCCTTAAACTTAGTTTAACTAAACACTAAAGGAGAATAATCTATCTGTTTATCATTATTATTACCTGTTTTCAAAATGCTGTGATTTCATTAAAAGCTACACTAGGTGGTGATATGCTAAGTATATACAGTGTATACAAAATGTGTTCATACCAAGTATCAAGTATTTATAAAGAATGTATATCGATAGGAATGTACAAAGAAGTTTAAAGAAAATATACCTCGTTCGACAGTAGTGTATTTGTTAGCAAAATGAGTATATATCTATTGACACAAAAGATATATCAGTTGGTGTATACAAAGAAGTGTAAAGAAAATATACCTCGTTCGACAGTAGTGTATTTGTTAGCAAAATGAGTATATATCTATTGACACAAAAGATATATCAGTTGGTGTAATGTATACAACAATATAGAAGATGTATAAAAAATATAAGAGTATGTAAAATAGGTATATAAAGTATATAAAGAATGTGTGTCTATGTATATTAAAAGAATGTATGTATGTTAAATATATAAAGAACATATTTCAAGTATAAAAGAGTGTATATCAAACATAAAATGTCTAAAGAATTGTATCACTAGGTATATTAGTGCATAAAGAATGTAAAAATAATCTACGAATATTCATTGGTGTAAAGAGTTTATATAATAAAATTATTAAGAAAAGTGAAGTTGATTTGACTTGTTTCTACCGTTTAGTTAAAAAGAGTGTTCATTTAATGAATATCCTATCAAAAGAATAAGGAACAAAAGGATAGTAAAAAATTTTTGGTAAAAAATGAGTGAAAAAGATATAATGCCTTTAAAGAATGAAAGGTTTGTAAATGGATAGCCTAGTATTTACCTAGCGTAAAAAATGTGGATTTAACTTAACTAAAATATGTATTAATGTATACGAAACAATATAAAATGTGTGTTGTATTAAAAGTGTATAAAGAATATAAAATAAATGATGGACTAGTCTTTTTGCCTAAATGCCAAAAATGTGAATTTAATTAACAAAGTATTTATATCGAGTCAATCTAATCAATTTATGAAAGTGTAGACAGCCTAAATCTTGCCTAAAGCAAATAACGAACTTTAAATTAAACATATAAGCGACAAGTAATTAAATATCCCCGCCCAACATTAAAGTGAAGTTTTCACTACTCCGAGTTTATGTTTTGTACATTTTTAAATAACGCGCGAAAGTTAATACAAACAATGATTCGATGAAGTCTTCGGGTTCCTTCCGAGTGTCGTCTTCGGGATGTGTCTCCGAGTACCTGTATAAACATTTAGTAAAAGTATTAGTAAGAGAATAAATAACTATTTAATGAATTAAAGAAATGATAAATAAACTTAAAATAAAAACCTGTCTTTTGTACATGGGAGGCCTTGGAAATCGACGGAAATTTCTTCATCGGTCAAAAGTGTAGTATTTGTAATAAATTGCAAGATGAAAGAAAAATGTATTGGTTAAAATAATTTGAAAAGTCAAGAAGTAAAGGATGTAACATAAAAGTCTTAAAAAGGTGATTTGACATAAAGTATTAAAAAGGGTATTTGACAAAAGTGAGGGTGAAACTTGATTTGACCTTAGGATGTAGTGTAAAAGTGTGTATGTAAATGATGTATATAAAGGAACTATATGAATATAAAAATGAAAATATATGTAAATGTAAATATGATGTAGAGAAAATGTAAAGAGCAAACTGTGTCGTTTTGAGGACTCTTGGAATCAAGGATTGTAACATGCAAGAACTAGAAGAGCTCTGCTCCACTACTTCGAAGTGGTTTGAATATTTAATGATGCTCTTTTGTCTTATGGCTACCTTTTTGCTCTGTTATGATGTGAGATATAGCCTTTAATATCTATATCCATTCATCTCTTTTTTTGTCCATTTATTGCTTTGAGAATCCCACCTTTTCAGTAACTGTTGCTCAAACTCGAAGCATAGCATGCTTAGGATGTCCATTACAGGTACTGTATAAAAATGAGAAAAGGATGTTGACAGTAGCAATTTGTTTTGTTTTCAATGTCTTGTCTTAGTTGATGCGAGATTCTTCTATGTAGCATTATTCTTGGATGTTTCTCTACATGTTTTGGATCTCGAAAGTATTAAATACTCCTTAGTAGTCAGCCAATGGTTTCGCACCTCCTGTTAGATGCCAATATGATAGAGTGCTGATGAAGTCAACTAGTATGCAGAATGTGCTGATTTCATAGGTGCTTCTATTAAATGAACATATACGAGTTCGGAGCAAAAAACTATAGTTCCCTGTACCTATGAATTTAAGAATTTAAGCTTCTGCTTGTTTAATCATCATTCTAGGGAAAGAAAATTCTTCTAACCCCTGTATATTGTATCATGTTATCTCCAACATTTACTTGTCATGCATGATTTTCCTAAAGCATGTACATTTGCCATTTTGCACCAAAAACTAAGCAAAAAAATAAGCCAAATACATACACAACCCCCTAAACTTGTCAGCAATTTTCATTTAGACACTGAAATTAAATTTATAACCTATTATGCACCTTATCCATTCATAAGTTCTTGTCTATCAGACATTTCAGGACAATCAATCAAAAGAGCAAAATGTGTGATGTTTATGCCCAATGACATACCAATGAAAACAAATAGAAACAAGACAGATCAGCAAAGAATATAAAGCAAAAGAAAAGGCTCGTTTGACTTTTCTTGCAACACCCTCTTTCACAGACCTCACCGGAACCTCATAGTCAGAAGTTGAAGCTATCGATCCCCAATGCATCAAAGTACATGAAACATGAAAAAAAGAAACAAGTGTAAATTCTAAATCTCAGTAATAGAATTTATCCAATTGACTATATAGCTTCATTGATAAAATTGGACTTGTACCAATCAAAGATTCTAACATTAAGGTTTCCCGATTTAACTCTGCCAAATGCGTATTCCAGAAACGCGAAAGATTTTACTGATAAGATGATTGGCATTGCACCACCATTTACACTGAGGATACAGATTTTGATCCTCTGGTATTTGTTTGCCTGAACATCGTGCCCCTCCCGCAGTGATGATGTGAACAAAACATTGTTCTTCTTCTGTTTAACTATCGGATCTTATGGAGGAGAAATGATGAAGTGAAGGAAGCGTGTGAGAGAGGAATGGTGTTGGGTGGAGATATGGATGTGAGAGTAGACGAGAATGGTGGAAGAGTTGGAGTTGGAGTTGGAGCGGAAGTGCATGATAGGAGATAACTAATTGTGCTCTTGCTTCCGGACTAACTCTGATGATATATAGGTTCAGAATTTTCTAGATCTATAATAGAGAAAAAGACTTGTATTACTTTCTCATTGATTTTGACTTGATCACCTCAATAAGCTTCTTCGACCCTGGTGGAAATTGGAGCGAAACTATTCTTGACATGCTTACCTCAGACTTTACTCTTCCAACTTTGGCTATTTAGCCACCAAGAAGGTTAACTGCATAATTCAATTGTTTTGATTGAGGTCACCATCTTACCGGGTCTATACTTATTTTTTTCCTGTTGGTTCTATGACAGTGAAAGGATTATATTCCTTAGTTCAATGAATTTTTTTTCAAATGTCGTTTGGTACAATTGAAACCATAGAAAAGTCTTGCAGTCTCTCGCCATTTCCTAGTTATATTGATACCTTGGCTGACTACTGATTACTATTTTTGGACAGCTACGAATCTAGGTTGTCAAATGTATATAGTGTTATGGATTGAATATTAAGAACTCCAAATTTTACCATCCCTCACTTGTGGATGTATGTTTCTGAAGTAGGTGGGATGAGAAGTTTGTGTTGGCGCTTCACAGATAGCAGGAAGATGAGGGAAGAGAAAGGAGGATTGCAGAAGAATGTGACAGAGTGAAGTTTAACCTGATAAAATTGGCAATAATAGCTACAACACTGATATATAGACTTGGGGGGAAGGGAGGGAGAGCGATGGTTACTGGACTTGCTTTAAGGTAAGAATGAAAATGTTGAGTTTCCTTTGGAGAAGGAGTTGATCATTTTAGCATGATGTAATTTTAGTATGATGTAATTATATTTATAACCGAAATCATATTTATGAGGAAAATGACGAGAGAGGAGACATGGATAGTGGTTAGTACTACTTTTCTTTGTCAAGATGGTTAGATTAGGATCCTGCATGTGCACTCTGTGTCATAAATCCTGGGTCATGTAATGTACTCAAGAAATTAAGAAGAGAACTGGGCAGAAAAGGGGAATTTTATTACTCAAAAGAATTCGAAACAACTAAATCTCAACTGTACGAATAAAATAGCTACACTATAAACTCCATAGCTAGCCTTGAGCTTCAACAACAGATTCCCTGTAACGATGAATAAGAATTAAGAAAGGAAGAAGAGAAGAAGAGATTGAAGAGAGAGAATTGGAGATGAAAAATACCGGTAAAAGTCTAACTGCCCTAGTCTGTTGGAGTATTTAGTTGAGCTGGAGTAAATCCAGAGCGTTGATCTCTTCTAATCTCCACCGTCCAGATGCACCGAATGAACTAACTCATTAAGCATCTATCCTCTCCTACATACTGACAATTGCATTAATTGAATGTTAATCTATCAGCTTGCTCTGTAGCCCCACTATCATGATACTTACGGTGGGATTAAGAGTATGTTTTTTGTGTATATTCACTTAGGTATGATGTGCATACAAAAGCAAGCCTATACAGTTATTAACTAATATGTCTTGGCAGAAGAATAATCTTTGGCAGGTATAGCGCTAGGGTACCCTATAGGATGTATAAATTATAGAAATAGGATACCATAAGTAGGGGTGGTCTTGAATTTTTTTCTACGCTTAACAAAATCATTAAAAAATAACCTTAACTTAGAAAAATCCACTGGGCAAAACTTCTGTTGCCCATTAGGCTCTTGCCTCATAGGCAAAACTAATTTATGCCCAATGGGTAATAAAAGTTTTGCCCAATGAATTTTCTTATGCGGAGGTCATTTCATTAAAAAAATGTTAGGTGGGGCCAAAAGTTCAAGACCATCCCTCATGGGGGTCATGCTTGCAAATCACCCCTATAGGATGGGGCCTTCTAATTGAAGTGATGATGCTGAATCTGGAGCTATTCATGGGGCCTTCAGGTGGTGCCATTTTGAGATTGTAAGATGAGAAAAGGTGACGCGAGATGGTTTAGCCATGCCCTATATAGACCTCCACATGCACCGGTTTGTAAGTGTTCGATGATATGAGGTGATAAAAGGGAACAAATAGAACCTAAAATCAGATGGAGAGCAGGTGTTTGAGAAGACCTACAATTTCTCAAAATTGATGTTACAATGGATGTAGAAAGTTCCATATAGGTGATACCAACTAGTCGGGATTGGTTGTTATTATTATACTTACATTAGGTTCAGTGTTTAATATCCAATAGCTTGAAATGGTAATAGAGGATTCATAGAGCTGATAATGTTACATCTCGAAAATTTTCGTGTCGTTCGCGTGTAAGTAACTAACACAAGCTTCGAGAGGTCATGGAACCCTTATAAGGTTAAGGAATGCTTTTAATAAGTTCTAAGTAAGTGTCTAAAGGTTTCGGGATCAAGTGAAATGGGGGAATTAAGTTTGTTAAAATTTTGAGAAAACTTGGCAGAATTTCTAACAGAATTTTTGGTCCAACTCGAGGGAGGTGTGTCTCCTAGAATGAGGATTTATGGAATGCATAACCTATGTAAATTGAAGTTCATTGAGTCTAGTTTCCAATGCAACAAACCGTTCGTCGATACGACATCGGAGTAGAAAGTTATGGACGTTCCAAGATAGACCGTCAGAAGCTTCTTCGCGAACGCGAGCTAAGGCCTCGTGAACGCGAAGGGAAATTATTGAGTCAGTGGAAACCGACCTTCTACCCTATAAATATCGATCCCCACTCATTTTTACCTCATTATTCCACCTAAAAGGTGTAGAAACTTCAGGGATCACTCTCCCAACATTCCATATTATTAAAACCAAAGAAATCATAAGGAGGTTATGTAAACTAGGCTCAGGAAGCTCGTGACAACATCGTATTATTGTGATTATGTCACGACCCAAACCCATGGACCATGACGAGTGCCCGACCATTACAGATCAAGCACCCCTAAGCTCGTTCTTACTCCATACAAGGTAACCTGGTGGCCCATTTCAACTGATATTCGATCAATACCATCTGCTATAACATTTATACGATAAACTTTACCTCAGAATCCCATATATCATGCATGTGAATATACATATATATAAAACAAAGATGGCGATGCAGACCGACTCGGTCAATATTTACACTGTACCCCAAAAGTGAGAAACAACCAAAGCCGCATGACATCCCCACTATACACAACTGTCTACAGATCTCTATGGAATGCATACTGTAGAAAGGATAGGACAACGCCTTGCCATGCCTATATATGTACATCGCAAGATAGCATACCAAAAAGGGGATGAAGTTCCGGTCCAAATGGAGCTCGTTGACTGAGACGGAAGAGTGGTCCTACAGGTCTGGCTCACTCGGCTGGCTACCTGAACCTGCGGGTATGAACGCAGCGTCCACAAAAAAGGACGTCAGTACGAACAATGTACTGAGTATGTAAGACATGAATGATATCATAGTAGGAGACATGAAATATAGCATAAAGAAGAGAGATAACCTGTACATCCAATTGCCTCATAAGGCGGATACTATGCATGCTTAGCTTTCTTTGAAAAACAGTTCTCATACATGTATACATAAAATAGAATTGCTGCAGAACGTGCACCCGATCCAAAAGCATATCATTTTGCCACGGAACGAACGGCCCGATCCATATATATATATATATATATATATATATATATATATATATATATATATATATATAGTGCGGAGGAATGAACCGCCCGATCCATTTAACCATACATCCCACGTCCGGGCATCCCGCGTTCGGGACGATATCAGAATATACCAACTGATCAGGTGGCTATGCGTATATAATGCCTCACCTTTCCCCATATCCCCTATATACATATATATATCATATACATAAATTATATAAGTAGCATGTATGGGAGCCCAAATAAAAGTTACCACTTTATCGGAGTGACGTAAGGTCGGTAACCTCCGATTTATCTTATGGAACAATCACCATCGCTACATCTCACCTTAAAGGAACAATGATTATAAGGTGAGATCAACAACAATGAATAAAATCGAGAAAATCATGAAATAAGCTCAATAATCTCATAATAGTATTAAAATCATAAGCTTTGAAATTTGTAGAATTAAAATCATCATCGTCATGTTCATCATAGAAAACATCTCATCTTTTGTATCATAAGAAGCTTTTGAGAATCATGAACTTGTAACTTTTGGAAGTAAGAAGGTTATGAAAAATATGTATGGAATCATGCCTTTAGAAAGAAAGGGGCTAGCCTTAACATACCTTTTGGTCTCCTTAACTACTCAACATTTATCCTTCCAAGCTCGTAAATCTACATGTAAACCATTCATACTATTGTTAGGCTCATTGTCACATGCTTATCTTAAGCCTTCAATTTAAATTCATTTAGAATCTGCCGAAATTTGGGCAGTATCTTCCCTGTTTATATGCCTATCCCGAAATCACAATCCAATAACTAACAACAAAAACAACAATACGAACATCACAACAACATTATCAACACCAATATGCTCCATGAAACATCCCACACGATGTTTCTTTAGTCTAATGATCGATTTATTAATTATATGATATTCCAATGGTTTTACTCTCGGAAGTTAATCCCAATTCGCAACAACAATACCAACATCGTTATCAACGTCAGATACATATGAAAATAGCACCATAATGTTTTTTATAAATCCATAAAATCAATTCCATATCACAATTATATTCTAACTTCAAACCATAATATCTTCCATCTTTCTACGCTAAAGCCTTCCAAAACAATTCCAAAACAATAAATGAAGTATAGGGTCTTACCTTAGGATGGAGAATACACAAAATCCAAGCATAGTCTATGCCCACAAGATCAATACATCTTCAAGAACCATGAGTTAGTTCCCTTGATATACCTTTCTAAATCTTCAACTAAGATCCTTAATTAATTTGGTTATGGAAACTTTGTTTGGAGCTCTTGGAAGTTTATAGTTTTTTCTAGAACTTTGGTGAGCTTCTTCATCTGATTTTTGGTGAAACAAAATAGGGTTTTGCCCCTTTTATAAGGTTTTAAATTCGGGTCGGGTCACTGTAGCAGTCACTATAGAAGCACTGTAGCAGCACTGTAGCAAGTCGATTGCTGTAGCAGTTACTGTAGCTCACGTTTATGCTCTATCGGCCTAAATTGTAACGTTTATAATTTTCTACTCCGATGCCGTATCGTCAAGCGGTTTGTTGCGTTGAAAACTAGACTCGACGAACTTCATTTTAGGCTTTTGAAACATCTTAAAACTCCTAATATACTAGGAGATATACCCCTCCAAAGTTGACCCAAAATTCTGTCAACTTTTTCCAAATTTTCGACAAACTTATTTTCTTCAATTTGCTTGATCCCGGAATCTTCCGAAACTCTCCATACATGATATTTATCATTAATCATACTTGATAATGGTCATGTCCTTTGGTTACAAGGTTGTCCTTCCCGGTTACGACTTACAAGATCATAATCCATCCTTTACTTAAATAATATATTTAATAATGCTTCGCTCCTCACAATCCAAAGTTGTTTTACCTAGCCATAGCTCGATATACTTACATTCAAATTTAACCGGTGCTTTTCTGAGGTGTGGGGTGTAACATCCTCCCCCTTTTAGAAACATTCGTCCTCGAATGTTGAGTTCTTAGGGATTTTTATAAAATTTTTGCCAGAGATTCCCCTGTAATTGTACCACTACCATCCTGTCACAACAACCCAAAATATGCAATGCCTCACAGGGCTACAATATCAATACCCATATTGGCCACACACTACCAAGAAATCATTCAAAGAAGCATCACATACCTGAGGATAATGGTGTCTCTGGCTGGAGCTCTTTTGTTCTCATGTACATAATAAAAAATCAACTAGTATCCCGTTCTCGTTCTGTCTCCGTTATAGTAATCTTGCCTTATTATGTCACGGCTACTCGCCATCCTGTGAATACTTTTTTTTCTCGCTTTTTATTTCCCTATTAGTAGATAACTCCCTTACTCGACTATGGTACCTTCCCTTGCTTACTCTTTTGGGGCTATCTTGGATATCCCTTCTCATACTCATTGATCCCGTCTATGCACCATATTGTCTTCTTGTAGCTCATTGGTTAGGCTCTTTGATCCTTTATAATCTCATCATAGTTTCACTTATAATAACGCTCAGATGACTTGCAATAGCATTTCCTTGCTAATGAATCCCTATTCTTAGTAGTTAGTTACCTTAAATCATCTTTTATATGCGTGTATATATATATATATAATGTTTTCCCACTATCATTATCATTCCTCATAGCAGGGTTACACTTATGATAAACTAATAATCATCGTTCAAACTAATCCATAGCTCAAAATATCTTCGAACTCATATTGGAACTTTTCCTTTAATTTCTTCTCCTCAGATCTTGCAATGTAAATTTTTACAGGCATAGAACTGAGGTAAAAACTCAATTTGTCATAACTCCCTTTCAACACGAGGATGCTCATCCTCGGTCCTTTTGTACTGGTGACCATTCGCTTAGCCTTTATTCTTCTCTGGCTTTCCATCGTTGCCTCTATACCATTTTGTTGGATATAACCTCACATTGATGGTTCATATAGTTCCATAATATACACTTTCATATTCGGTATGGTTAGCGACTCGTGAGATACTTTCCAATCTCCGGTAATACTGCTATCTTTCTATTATAAAACATCACTCCCCCTCTTTTAGAGATCGCCAAGCCGCCTATCATTATTCCTTTTGTTGGATTTTTACTCTTTCCGACACTAAGATTCCTTTTTGTTGTAACCTAAAGTATCCTTTATATTCATCATCCTTTGCACCATCCTCTCGGTAATTAACTTGGAGACCGTTTTTACTCTCCTTGTCGCTCTTTTCACTTCTACCTTTGATGACTAATAATTCCCTGGGCTAATGAATTAAGGGGACATCGAAATTCGTCAGGTCTCTTATGAAGTGTCCGGCTATACCCAGCTGCTTTAGCCCTAGTCTTTTCCCCACGACTATCTTCTTAACACCCTTGAAGTTCTTCTTGCTCTAGGTTCCCAATTCCAATTTACGTCTATATTATACCATTCAAAGTTAATATTCCATACGATCCATTCCCACGTGTCATCCTTTCATTCGCTTAGCTCATTTGTCCCGTAATTCTCCTTAACTACTTGTTTGCATTATAGCTATGCGTCATAATTCCAGTGTTCTGCCGCTTCTTGTTCTTATCATGAAATCCTTACAAAGTACACCCTTTTTCTTTTCTCTTTCGTCGAGTCTTCATCTTCCTTTTTGACACTATAGTTGGTTCATATTTATGCATATCCCCCGTGTATCGTTCCATTTTCCTTTATAATCGAATCTTTGTATTACTTATCAAGGTTCTTATCCCATGTTGCTGATGTTTTGCCTCTTGGCCAAACTTTTTTACTTATTATCCTTTCTCCTGTCCTTGGTGATTGTTTGATTTTCTTTAATCAATCCATTAGTGTACTTTTCTTACTTTCATCCTCAGGACCTCTTCCTTGAGTCCCTTTCCTCTGAAGCACTCTTTTCCACTTGCTATTTTTATGGTATTGTCCCTGAAATTCATAAAATATCCTTTCCGAATGCAAATCCGTTCTATTGCTAAATTATCTTTTTGGAAGGCTTTCCCGTTTTCCGAGGTAATCATGTCAGTATGGTTGCACATTTACCTCTTCAACTACCCCTCAAGAGCCGAAAATCCCCTGGCATTTTTTTTTTGCAAAACCTGCTTATTTTCTCCCAGTTCATATCCTTATTCGTTGTTACTGCCCTTCAGTCCCACTTACCAGAATCTGATTTCGAACCATTTACATTCGTCTTCCGTTCCATGCTACCTAGTTCATTCTTTCCGTATACTTACTTTCGAGATTCATCCGAATGGTTCCTTGCCGCTGTACTTACCTTCAAGATTCCCATCTTGAGGCTTGAGTTAACCTTTTTTTAGCAACATACCTCTGTTGCTTACACCTCTCCTTTTCTTTGGGCATCCTAATCTTCTTACTCTTGTATACTCGCTTTCTCCCTTTTCCCTGATGTGATTGCATCAGGATTATCCAACTTTAATTTTAGAGAGACTAATGTTGCCTCGCCTTATAACACTTACCACTTGAACTTCAATACCTTGTTCAATCAGTACCTTTAACGTCGATTATCGGGACACGCAAACTGATTGACCACACATAAAATATTGTATATACCTCTCCTAACACCTTACCTACAAAATATTCCCAATACTATTTTAAACTCATCCTAGTTCTGTAGCTATAATACGTCTTCTCTCTTTTTGCCAAACCGGTCTGCCTTATCTCTCACAATCATCCGGAGTTTCCAACCGTGAGTTTTACACGCTTCTAATTTCCCTCAACCTATTCTAGTCCGTCGTCCTTCTCTTATGTCCGCACTTGTAGGACTCTTAGTACGCTTCACAGAAGGTCACCCATCCTAGTATTACTCTCACCCTAGCACGCTTGACTCTAGAGTCCTGATGGGATCCGGTGCGTTAGTGCTGGTATGATCGCATCCACTCTGCTACGTGACCTTTATCGCATGACCTAGAACAAGTTGAAGTTTTAACAGATCCCAATAAAATTCATGTAATGCATCTCCCTCCGTATTGGAAAGATCCCTTACTTTCCTGACCGAGCAAATGCTGGTTTAGCCTTCGAAACTCTCAATAATAACCATCGATCAATACACGACTGTCTTCTATTCCTAAATTTAAGATTCCCAGTAGTGGCCAAAACATCTTAGTCGCAGTTATCCATAAGTACTTTGGTTATCGGTTCCTCTAAAACTCCTATTTGTCACCTATTAATGATATCCTGCCATAATTGTACACACATAAGAAATTTCAATAAAGAACTCATATACCTATAGTCCTCCCGTCCTGAGCTTGGTCTAGTGGGCTATAAAGTGAAGTGTCCTCTTTATTGTCCTTCCGCCATCTGCTAGTTTGGCCCTCCCCATCTCTCTCATCTGAGTCCGAGGGATACGGATAGTCGGGCAGCTCCTGGTTTACTGACGGCCAAGATAATGGGCTAGAATAATCAGTAACACTCTCAGGCATAGCTGGCCTGACATAGTGCTCTGCCATATGAGCAGTTGGGGGAGTCAACTCTAGTACAGTCTCGGAAATCTCCTCCTCTGGCGTCCCATATGAACCCTTAGACGGGTCCGTGTCATAGCTTTCCTCCGATGGATCCTCCTCTCTAGAAGTCAAAAATTTTGGGGGAATCGTTACGGGGTCCTCAGAGGGATCAGTCTCGATGGTATAGCTAAGGATCCTCATGCTCGGTCCCGGAGCCCGTGGTTCTGAATCTACTCTAAGGGTATTCTTAGCACCCCCACTGTCTGAGGCTGATCTCTTCATCTTTATCATTCTATTCTTATCTCTTCATCTTTATCAATCTATGCTTACCTACAGGAAAAAAGGGTCAGAAATAATCTTTCTTAGAATCTAGCTCTATCGCACGATCTAAGATAGAAGGAAAGGTCAATGATTCCTAAATATCCTGCAGCCTCCTCTTTATAAGTGTGGTCGGCTTCACACCCATAAACAGGACTCTACCGGACACGGTTTGTAGACAATCCCTTGGACGAACTGCTCTGATACCACTTTTGTCACTGTCCATGGGTTTGGGTCGTGACAGATTATTGCAAAGCAAGGTGAAAAATGGCGGGATCTTGGGTTTGAAGCCATCAAGGATCAATTGGAAGTTAATAAGGTTAGATCCTTCCTCTATAACTATGGAATTGAGTTAATCCGAAGTTATATTCGCTAGATTATCGTGTAATACGTCGAATTGGACAAAAGGTGAAACAAGTCTTGTATGAAATACCATATTGAAGTAATAAGAATGTTGATTATATGTGATTGTTGTATATGTTGAATTGAGTTATTTTTGGAGGATTTTAATGGTTTAAAGTGAAGGAAAACATAGTATAAAAGTCGTAGTTTGATATGTTGATGTTGTTGACTTATGGATTGATTTTCGAAGGGAGTTTCAGACAGATTTGTATATGTTTGTCATGTAGTATCTTGATTATTGTTATTGTTGATGTTGTTAGTGATGTTTGGAGTTGTTTTGGAATTTGAAGGAAGTAGATGATATAGGGGAAATGCTGCCTGAATTCTCATAACCCGAATTATCCGTTGACATACAACTTATCTAAGTTGATGTATAAACATGATGGAAATATGATTAAGGATATATTTTTCAATATAGGTTTGGGTGAAGGGAAAACATCGGAATAAATGATTCTTTTGAGTGGCGGCTTGACGAATAAGGTATGTAAGGTTTTCGCTATCGCGTTCCTGTGTTTGGCCTAGCTACTCAAGAGGAAGGGTAGTCACTATGGATCCTAGGGGGGTCAGCCTAGCCATTCAGGAGGAAGAGTGGCCATCAAGGATTCGCAATCTCGGTGTGGTCTCTGCCTAGCTATTCAGGTGGAAGAGTAGCCATTGGGGTTGATAACCCTGATGTGGTGCTTCTATGCAGTTTAGGGAGCCTTAAATGGTCATCCCTTTAGTTATGTTGATTTGGGCCTGTATTGGCATGTGTTATACTTTGGTTGCCTATGAGTGGCTTGTTGTTGATCTTGAATTTATGATTGAAAGAATTAAATGTGATAAATGACATAATGAGTTGAAATTGATTTATTTCTTCTTTAACGGTTTTCATTATTGGTGTTACTAAGTTTGGTGATTTATTCTATCTCTGAGTTTAAATTGCTTTTATTGACACCGTTTTACTGATCCTTATTATATCAACTGTTGTCCCGATGACACTCACTGAGTACCCAGTACTCAGGCATACCATTGTTGTTTTTGATGGTGTGTTAGGTAACACTGAAGAACAGGTTCGTGACGTGCCGACGGCTTAGGAGAACTTACTACTTCTCGAGTTTGTTCGTGGGGCACCTCTTTATAATTTTTCATTTACTGAGATCATTAGGTTGCGTCCCGAGACTTTAGTCATTCTTTATTTTGTAGAAGCTCCTTAGATGGTTGTTGAAATATGGGTAGTGTTATGGATATTTTTCCATGATTTTTGGGGCATGTTGCCACGTATTATTTAAGTATGAATTTAGATTTCCGTTTTGTTTTAATGAGCATGCCTTTATCTTGGATATTTGCAAAGGGTGTGCCTCGTACTTATTAGATAATTGCTGATTTGAAAGTATCAAACATTCTCCATAGATAATAAGGTTCTTCCTATGTTGTTCATGACATCAGATGCCGGTCACATCTAGGGTGGATTTTGAGGCATGACATTAAGTTATTCCGTTTGGGGGTTAACTTGGTGAATTAGACTTTCGTTGGGAATTTCGAGGCCATAGGTGAGTACGTAGCGTGTTTTTGAAGAAACAAAAAAAGCAATACCGAAACAAGCAAAATAAGTAGACATAACACATATTTCGACCAACAAAAAAGGTTAAAGTTTCAAGTCTAGTAATAGACCAAGATGAATTTGCAAAAACAAAAACCGAAAAAAGCACGATCGAAACAAGCAAAATAAGTAGAAATAACACATATTTCAACAAAAAAAGGCTAAAGTTTCAAAAATTTGAAAAAAACCTAGAACTTTATGAACACTAGGGTTTATCAAATTTGAAAATAAACAAGAACTTTTAAATAGAAGGGATCTTAAAATGCTTCGCCACTGATGCAAAATTAATTAACATACCTGAGGATGACGATTGGAGAGCTTCTGGGCATTGGAGAGAAGAAAAATCGACTGGAGAGGTTGAAGTCTTGATAGAGAAGAGCGTGGGAATATGTGCAGTCACTGAAGAGAGAAAAGGAGACTTATGCATATTTTAGGAGAAAGAGAGAAGTGTTTTTGTATATTTTAATACAAGTGTAAGGGACTTAAGTGTATAAGTTGAAACATCCAAACTTTTAAAAATTATGAAATGTACCCCATGCTCCTTTTTTTAAACCCTAATCCCAAAAAATAAATGAAAAAGAAAATCAGTGGCCTTATTCTCAATTAAGACTTGAAAGTGGTCTCCTTCACAAATCTTCCCTATATTATGCTATTATGTTTAAGCTATTTCGGTTCCATAGTAATAATCTACTTTTTTTATATCATTATAAATTAACCTACTTAATCTCAAATTGTCAAATAATGTTAGAAATACATGACGGAAAACGAAAAGAAATCTAAAATGGAGGATTTTTTTTTTAAAACAAACTCAAATAGTATGAGAGTTATGGGAGGAATATTTTACTTACCTGTAGCATATGCTGATGAGCAGTCACAGAAACCAATGTTTTTTTAAAGGAAAAGATAATGGAATCAATGAATGATGAAATATTCTAAACTTGTGCGACAGAAAGGATACCAAAGGCTATACGGTAGGAAGATAAAAGAGCAATATTAAAGCTTAGAAATGAAAAGACTTAGGTTTTAGGTTTACCAAAAAAAAAAAAAAAGGTTTCTTATGAAGATAAGTTATAATTAATGACCTATTTTGGAAGAACAGGCACGACTATTTCACATTCACTATAGCTATTATTAACATTGAATAGGAGTTAATTATTAATGGTGAAGGGTAAATGGGTGTAGCTTTTGTTTATCTTTTAATTATAACATTTTTTATTATTGTTTTCTCAAAATTGAAAAGAATAGTGCAAGAATGTCAAAGGAGAAAAAAGATAAATAGGAATGATGGTCATAAAGAGGTGTCACATTTAAGTACGAATGATGGTCATAGAGAGGTTCTACATCACTTTGTTTATGCCTAGCTTTATAATATATATTGATGATTGATGGGTATC